>NC_134483.1:161567894-161880394 GCF_040206685.1 Ascaphus truei | reverse complement strand
GGGAGACTGCCTGACACTTGGGTTGGGAGACTGCCTGACACTTGGGTGGGTGGGTGGGAGACTGCCTGACACTTGGGTGGGTGGGTGGGAGACTGCCTGACACTTGGGTGGGTGGGTGGGAGACTGCCTGACACTTGGGTGGGTGAGTGGGAGACTTTCCATGACACTTGGGTTGGGTGGGAGACTGCCTGACACTTGGGTGGGTGGGTGATAGACTGCCTGACACTTGGGTGGGTGGGTGGGTGGGTGGGAGACTGCCTGACACTTGGGTGGATGGGTGGGAGACTGCCTGACACTTGGGTGGATGGGTGGGAGACTGCCTGACACTTAGACTGCCTGACACTTGGGTGGGTGGGTGGGAGACTGCCTGACACTTGGGTGGGTGGGTGGGAGACTGCCTGACACTTGGGATAGACTGCCTGACACTTTAGTGGGTAGGTGACTGACTGCCTGATTCGTGGGTGGGTGGGTGACTGACTGACACGTGGGTGGGTGACACGTTGACTGACACGTGGGTGAGTGGGTTGGTGTCTTCTTACATTCTGTCACTGATACACACAGACACTGGGAGGGGGCAGTCACACACACACTGGGGGGGGCAGTCACACACACACAGAATGGGAGGGGGCAGACACACACACACACAGAATGGGAGAGGGCAGACACAGACACACACACACAGAATGGGAGAAGGCAGACACAGACACACACACAGAATGGGAGAAGGCAGACACAGACACAGAATGGGAGAGGGCAGACACAGACACACACACAGAATGGGAGAGGGCAGACACAGACACACACACAGAATGGGAGAGGGCAGACACAGACACACACACAGAATGGGAGGGGGGCAGACACACACACACACACACACACACTGGGAGAGGGGCATCACACAGTGGGAGAGGGCAGACAGACACACACACAGACTGGGAGGGGCAGTCACACATACACACACAGACTGGGAGGGGGCAGTCACACACACACACACACACACAGACTGGGAGGGGGGCAGTCACACACACACACAGACTGGGAGGGGGGCAGTCACACACAAACACACACACAGACTGGGATGGGGGCAGTCACACACAAACGCACACACAGACTGGGATGGGGGCAGTCACACACAAACACACACACAGACTGGGATGGGGGCAGTCACACACACACACACACACACACACACACAGACTGGGAGGAGGGCAATCAAACACACACACACACACACAGACTGGGAGGGGGGCAATCAAACACACACAGACTGGGAGGGGGGCAATCACACACACACACACACAGACTGGGAGGGAGGGCAGTCACACACACACACACACACACAGACTGGGAGGGGGGGCAGTCACACACACACACACACACACAGGCGACTTGGGGCTTACCTGTAGTGCCACTGTAGGGAGCCAGAAGTAGTGAGGCTTTTTTCAGGTCTGCCGGCAGTTTCAGTTGCCAGCTGTGAACCTTCCTTCTGGTGAAAGGCTCTTCTCTGCACTAACATTCCAATTATACAAATGGGCTTTTCTTATACACAGGTCTTTTTATTTAAAAAAAAAAAAAAAAAACACACACACACACACACACACACACACACACCCACACTTACTTCAACTCACTACATCCGTCCCCGATGCTAAGCCCCACCCCCGGCATATCCTGACCTCCAACCAATCCCCTGCTTCTGCTCTAAAGCCCCGCCCCCCGGCATCCTGCTATTGAGGGAAAAAAAAAAATACTCACGGCCGCCGCATCCTCCTCACGCTGCCCTCGCGCACCGCCGCATCCTCACGCTGCCCTCGCGCACCGCCGCCGACTCGCGCACGGGACCGGTCACCAGGGGCAAAACCCGGGACATTTCCGGGACAGGCTGTCAACCGGGACAGCTCAGAAAAAAACGGGACTGTCCCGGTAAAACCGGGACGAATGGTCACCCTACTCAGTTAGCATGTTAAATGTTAAAGTTCATGACAGTACAATTAGAAAAAGACTGAACAAGTAGGGTTTGTTTGGAAGGGTTGCCAGGGAAAGCCTCTTCTCTCTAAAAAGAACATGGCAGCACAGCTTAGATTTGCAAAGTTGCATCTGAACAAACCACAAGACTTCTGGAACAATGTCCTTTGGGCAGACGAGACCAAAGTGGAGATGTTTGGCCATAATGCACAGCGCCATGTTTGGTGAAAACCAAACACAGCATATCAGCACAAACACCTCATCCCAACTGTCAAGCACGGTGGTGGGGGGGTGATGATTTGGGCTTGTTTTACTGCCATAGGACCTGGGAACCTTGCAGTCATTGGGTCGACCATGGACTCCTCTGTATACCAAAGTATTCTAGAGTCAAATGTGAGGCCATCTGTCCGACAGCAAAAACTTGGCCGAAATTGGGTCATGCAACAGGACAATGATCCTAATCACACCAGCAAATCTACAACAGAATGGCTGAAAAAGAAAAGAATCAAGGTGTTGCAATGGCCCAGTCAAAGTCCAGACCTCAACCCGATTGAAATGCTGTGGCAGGACCTTAAGAGAGCTGTGCATAAACAAATGCCCACAAACCTCAATGTTTAGGAAGAAATAGAGTTCTCCAGTGCATAGTTTTTATATCTTCCTCTCCAGTGTATATATATATATATATATATATATATATATATATATATATATATATATATTTACAATAGTGGTCTGCGCTAGTGTATGAATAACCAGAAATATATAGGTATCTAAATGCTAAATAAATATAATATATAAAAATAAAAAATTATTCCAATATATCCTTAAAAAATGAAATTAATATACCAATATTGCATAACAGTCAATGTCTAATAAAAAACAGCTACTAAATACAATTTAAACAAAAAAATATTTGTGTGGTGCTGTGAACTTTCCTTAATCTGCTAGATGCAGATAGTCCTATGGAGTCCATACAAATTAAGTCCAATGATTGGGGAGTAACAGTAGCACTAATAGGACAGACAGGCAGCTTCTTTCAATCTTTATTTATTTTACTGTGAATAAAACGTTATTATGCTATGCCCCTCTCCTCTCTATTTTTTTTTTTTTTTTTTTAAATATTTTTCCTTTATTGGTGTCAGACAGCGTATTGGTACACGTTACAGACATTGGTAGACGAGCTATCACAGGAATACGGCGCGGTACATGTACATAGCATTGGTGGAGTTGATGACACACAATAGTCCATTTTCCCATTTTCAGTGGTGAAAAAGAGAGGGGATGACGGAGGAGGGGTGGATAGTTGGGAACGACTTGGACAAAGAGAGGGGAGAGGGGGGGGGAGGGAGGGCAGGGGTGGGGAGCTTTGAGGTTCGGAGGTCAGGGGGCTAGTACTGCGGTGAGGTTTATGTGATAGTCAGGGCACCTGATCCTGGCCAGGGTTCCCAGGTTGAGTAAAATTGCGGCATTTTTGTTTCAGCATTGCCGTTAATCTTTCCATACTCATAATTCCATCTATCCTAGTGATTACCGTTCTTCTAGAAGGGGCTTTGATTTTCTTCCAAGCCGCTGCTACGCAGCATCTGGAGGCCGTTAGGATCGCTGCTGTGAGTCTAGCTATAGGGGTGGGAAGGTCGTCGACTGGTTTTCCCAACACGTAGGTCAGGGGGTCCAGGGGTATTTATACATCTAGGGTCTCGGTCAGAAGGCTCTGGATCCGGGTCCAGAATTTTTGGATCTCCGGGCATGTCCACCAAATGTGGGGCATGTCCCCCCTTTGACCACATCCCCTCCAGCATTCGTCGGGGGTGCCTGGGTAGATTTGGCTCAGTCTACTCGGGGTCAGGTACCAGTGAAATAATATTTTGTAAATATTTTCTTTTGTGACGGAACAAATTGAAGTTTTGGTAGCTGCCTCCCAGATATCCTCCTAGTCCTCAAGGTCTATGTTGGTGTTCACGTCCTCGCTCCACCTTTGCATGTATAAATGGTTAGGGGAGGGTTGGGCCGCCTCTAGTGTTTTGTATATCTCCGAGATGAGGCCCCTTTGGTACTCGCCTCTGAGGCAGAGGGTCTCAAATCTGGAGCGCGGTGGGAATTTTAGGCTAGGGGATTGGGTTCTCAGGAAGTGCCTAATCTGTAAATATTGGAATATAGGGAGATCAGGGGACGTTAGCTTGATTCGCAGTTCCCGGAGGGGCATGACCTCATCATTTTCCAGTAAGTCCGCAACCACTCTGATGTTTAGGCCTTGAAATTGGCTGAATTGGGGTCGGGAACATCCGGGCGGGAAATCCGGGTTCCCGAATAAGGGGGTCAATTGAGAGGGGGTTGAAGCTAGGCCATATTTCCCTTTGGTTTTTAACCATGTCGACCACGTGCATCTCATTGCTCCGAGGCTGAGTCTCAGGGGCTTCTTACCTTTGTGGACATGGGTCCATAGTAGGGCTGAGAGGGGGGTCGGGGACGCGTGGTGCGTCTCTATCTCTAACCAGCAATTAGAGGTCGGGGGGTTGTTCCAAACCACCGCCTGCCTCAGCTGGGCTGACTGGTAGTATCAGACTACATCCGGCGCCCCCAGACCCCCTCTCGTCCTCGACACTAAAAGTACCGACCGTGGGACCCTGGCTCTTTGTTGTTGCCAGATGAAACGCAGAATGTGGGTTTGGATATTCCTCAGATCTGCTAGTGGAACGGGGACAGGGAGGGTCTGAAAATAATAGAGCAAACGGGGAAGGATATTCATTTTGGTGGATATTATTCTGCCGAACCAGGATATTTGGTGGGTCTGCCAGGTCTCGAGTATCTCTTATGATCTGACGGAAAAGGGGAGGGTAGTTGGTTTGGTATAGTGAGCCATATGAGCTCGCTATTTTAATCCCTAAGTACTTGATATGGGAGCTATTCCATTTATATTTAAATTTATTTTGTAGGGTTGTCCATATGGGATTCGGTAGAGAGATATTGAGGGCCTCTGACTTGTCTGTGTTGACTTTGTAGTCTGAGAGGCGGCCAAATTGGTCTAGGAGTTTTTCTAGGTTGGGAAGGGAAGTGAGGGGATCTGATAGGGTAAGAATAATGTCATTGGCGAACAGGGAGATTTTATATTCTCTGTCTCCGACTAGGATTCCGTTTACGGTGGGTTCAGTTCTGATTCTGGCGGCTAAAGGCTCTATGGACAGGGCGAAGAGTAAAGGGGAATGGGGGCAGCCTTGTCTGGTGCCGTTTTGGATTTTTATTGGGTTGGATCGGCAACCCGGGAGTTTTAATAAGGCTGTGGGGTTAGTATAGAGGGCTCGGACCCCATCGAGGAATGGGCGGGAGAAGCCGAATTGGCGCATCGTCTGGTCAAGGAAGGACCATTTGATCCGGTCAAAGGCCTTCTCCGCGTCGAGGCTGAGTATCAAGGCCTGGGACTGTTTGAGGTGCACGTGGTCTATAATATCAATAATTTTGCGGGTGTTGTCAGAGGCCTGTCTTCCTGACACAAATCCCACCTGGTCTATATGAATTAGCCTTGGGAGAATAGGGTTCAGTCTGTTTGCTAGAATTTTACTGAAAAGCTTGAGGTCAGTGTTTAGCAGGGATATTGGGTGGTAGCTGCCGCATTGAAGTGGGTCTCTGCCCTCTTTATGTATGATGGCCAGATTGGCTGCTGACATAGTGCCTGGGATCTGTTCTCCCTGTAGAAAGGAGTTAAACATTTCTAGAAGGTAGGGGGACAGGGAGTCTGCTAATTTTTTATAGTAACCGTTGGAGAATCCATCCGGTCCGGGTGTCTTGGCTATTTTAAGTGAGGATATTGCATTATCTAGTTCTTCTTGGGTTATTTTCTGGTTTAAGAACTCAAGTTCTTCTTGTGTGAGGGACGGGAGGTTACATTGGGTTAAGTAGTCGGAGGTGCTCTTATCGTTATCGTTTGGTTGGCTGGTGGGTGGAGGTTGTAGAGGTCCGTGTAGAACTCTGCAAACTCGCACGCGATGTCTTTCTCGTTATACGAGATTTGACCGTTTTTGGTTCTGATCTTTGTGATCTGGGCCTTTGTCCTAATGCCTCTTAGTTTCGAGGCCAGAAGTTTGTCCGCTTTGTTACCCCTATCATAGAACCGCTGTTTGGTCCATTTCAGGGCTCTCTTTACCTCGTCAAGTTGGAGTATTTTTAGATCGGATCTCGTCTTCTCAAGGGTTCTAAACACGTTTTTAAAAAGTTTTTATGTTTTTATGTTTTTTTGGAGTATTTTAGATAGGGATTGTTTGTGTAAGTGCTCTAGCGTTAGGATTTTTTCGGTAAGTTCTTTCTGGGCTTTTTGCTTTAGTTTTTTCTTATAGGAGGCTAATGATATAAGTTCCCCTCTAATGGTAGCTTTGTGCGCTTCCCAGAGCATTGCTGCTGCGGGGACCGAGCCTTTGTTTAGTTGGAAAAAGGTGTGTAGTTTTTGCTTAATCGTCTTGATCGCTTGTGGGTCGTTGAGAAGCGAGTCGTTAAGTTTCCAGTTATATACTGAAGTTTTGACGAAAGGCAGAGAGAGGGTGAGTGCGATAGGGGCATGGTCGGACCAGGTTATTGGGCCTATGTCGGAGTGGGAGGATAGTGTCTAATTTGAAGGATAGACACACATGGGTTCGTATGTATTGGTGAAAGGGTAGAATAAAAGTAAATACAACTTACACGGCCTTGTGCAAGCCCAATCGCATCAAGGTTTCCCCTGGAATCCCGTGTGCTTCTGGCGAGGCCCCTCCCCTTGCGGTGTGGGCTCCCCTCCCTGGAGTATAGGCTGCTTGCTTCGTTGGTTCAGAGTGCCGCTCCAGGAGGATTTCCTCTCGTATAAACAGAAAGGAGGATAGGGTTAACACATATACAAATATACGTCAATGTGGGGGAGGGGATGGTGTGTTTATAGACCACCATAAAAATATTATACTCTGGCACTCACACGGGCTGGTGTGAGTGTGCTCTTATCTTGGTATCTTGTTTTCTTATGGGTGTTACCCAATTAGTATCAGGTGATGAAAGAAGATGGGAT
Source organism: Ascaphus truei (assembly GCF_040206685.1). NCBI lineage: Eukaryota > Metazoa > Chordata > Amphibia > Anura > Ascaphidae > Ascaphus > Ascaphus truei. The sequence goes on along the minus strand of NC_134483.1, from coordinate 161,873,406 downwards.
GCGCGCGCACCCTACAAGATGGGATGCGCGCGCACATCACAAGATGGCGACGTCCCGTCGCATTAGAGGAACAGGATTGCAATTAATGCAATTAACACAACGACCAGGATTGGCTAAACCCGGCATAAAAGAGGCTGGAAACAGCAGGAACACATCTACAGAGCCTGAGGAAGTACAGTACTTGGACGAAACGCGTTGCTCTCTTACCTGGAACATTTTAACAGCACATCACAGAGGAGACAGAGGTGTAGTTGTAGCTCCCCATCCGGACGCGGAAGGCGGGACCCCCTACTACTATACACCATACTGTCCCCCCTTTGCTTTTACTTCCCCAAGAAACGTTGGTTTCTGTTTTTGTTTTTATTTTTATTTCCCATGTTTTTTATTAAAGTTAGTTTGTACCCTCCAGACCCTAGTGTCTTTTATATGCGTTATACCCCATCTTCACCATTAGCTACATCAGGAATAGAAGAACAAAGATACCGCTAGAAGTGTGCACTCACACTGGCCCGTGTGAGTATTGTGGTATTTTTACCATATACACCATTGTACCCCACCCTTTCATCACCTGATACTAATTGGGTAACACCCATAAGAAAACAAGATACCAAGATAAGAGCACACTCACACCAGCCCGTGTGAGTGCCAGAGTATAATATTTTTATGGTGGTCTATAAACACACCATCCCCTCCCCCACATTGACGTATATTTGTATATGTGTTAACCCTATCCTCCTTTCTGTTTATACGAGAGGAAATCCTCCTGGAGCGGCACTCTGAACCAACGAAGCAAGCAGCCTATACTCCAGGGAGGGGAGCCCACACCGCAAGGGGAGGGGCCTCGCCAGAAGCACATGGGATTCCAGGGGAAACCTTGATGCGATTGGGCTTGCACAAGGCCGTGTAAGTTGTATTTACTTTTATTCTACCCTTTCACCAATACATACGAACCCATGTGTGTCTATCCTTCAAATTAGACATTAGACACCTGAGCTACCACACTCACTCAGGATATAACTACTTTATTTTAAAAGCGATTACTAGTTCTACAACACTGCCTGTTTCCAACTATTGTGCTCCCCCATCCTTTTTGTATTCACTGCCTACAAGGGTCCTGGATAGATCCTGCTGGGGTTCCGAGTCACAAGAGGATACCACTTGAAAACTACTTACAGGCAGTATTACACCACAACTTTTTTTTATACCTCCGCACATCAAATAAGCCATACAGAGATAGCGCCCGGGTACCTCCACAAACAACGGAGTGGGAGGATGCCTGGAGTAGATTGTTGGTGCCTAGAAAGTAAGCGATCCGCGAGTAAGACTGATGGGGGGCTGAATAGAAAGAGTAGTCTCTCTGGCCCACGTGCTGGGTCCGCCAGATATCTGTCAACGAATACTCTCTAAGAATATCCTGGAATTTTTGGGCTTTTTTCTGTAGTTGGGTAGAGTATGGGGCCGCAGTCTGGCCCGATCTATCTTGGTCTGGGTTTAGAACCATATTTGCGTCACCGACGAGGAGAAGAGAGGAGAGCGTCGGTTGGTCAAGGGTACTAAGAAGGTTCTGGAGGAATTGGGTTTGGTGCGTAGATGTTAAGGATGGCTATGGGGGAGCCTGATAGCGTGCCTTGGAGGAGTATATACCGTCCCTCCGGATCTTTAGTTACTTGTGTTGGGGCAAATGGGGTATTGTTCTTAATCAGTATAGCCACCCCTCTTTTTTTGTTGGGGGTACGTGTGTTTAAATGTGTTGGGCAGGTCTGTGGTATTAAAGTGGGTTTCTTGGATACAAATTATGTCTCCTTCAGTTTTTTTAAGTTCTTGGAGGGCTAATTTGCGTTTGCGAGTCGAATTGAGGCCCTTAACATTCAGGGAAATGATTTTAATTGACGCCATTAGTGGGGGGGGGGGGGTCTCGGGGATGAACCCCTGTCCCTGAGTTATTCCCATGTCAGGGTTGGCTTGAGCCTTGGTGTACGTGTGCGGGGGGGAATTTCTGTTGTCCCAGAGGAAGGCACTGGGGGAGAGCCGCAGGGGGGGGGGTAGGGTGGAGTGACAGGAGGGAGGGAAGGGGGGGAGGACACAAAAGGAGAAGAAAGAAGGTGGGCTGTCCTGGAGCCCAAAAAAGATTCCTCTTGACATTCTGGTGTCAAGGGGATGGGGTACAAAAAGACCCCTGGGAGACCTTTCGGGGCGTCACTCACAGATCGCAGCCAGCAAGCGAGGTCCAACGCCCTCACTAAATTGCGGGCAGAGGGGGGGGGGGAGCCTAAGTGAGAGGGTTCATTTAGGGCTTGTGGAGGGCTTGCTCTTCTTGGACCTATCCATATTTTATCTTTATATCCCATACAGACATTCTTTTTCCTCCCCTTACAATAGGTTTTTCTTTGAACACTCTTTGTGGATTCCAGGGGGAGAGGGAGAGTGGGGGTGGGGGAGAGGGATGGGGAGAGGGGGGGGGAGGAGGGGAGGTGGGAAGGGAGGCACCCGATATTTACATCTTTCATTGGTAGACCAACGTTACTCTCGGGAGGAGCCCTTTTCCAAAGCCTGAGTATCACTTAAACATTGTAATTGTTTTCTATTAAATAATAGGTCGTACATTGATATAGAGTGAACTAGGGTGGATGTGCATTGAACAATTCAGACCTGGGGGGGGGAGGGGGGAACGCCCTAGGGCAGGGTGGGGGAGGGCGGGTTCTTAGGAGTAGTCAATTACCGTAGATTTTGGGTTAGTTGGGGGGGGGGGGAGAATGGTGGTGGGAGGGGGGGTAGGAGTGGAGGGGGTAGTGGGGTGGGGGGGAGGGGAGGGGGGGGAAAGGGGGGGAGGATGGGGGGGAAGGGGGAGGGGTGCAGGAGAGGGGGGGGATGGGGTTGGAAGAGGGGGAAGGGGACCGGGGGGGAGGGGTGGGAGGGAGGGGGTAGAGGGGGGGAAGGGGGGGGGAGAGGGGAGGGGGGGAGGGAAGGGGGGAGGGAGGGAGGAGGGGAAGGGGGGGGAATGATTGGAAGGAAGGGAGGGGATGGGGGGGAAGAGGGGGGGAGGGGGGGGGCACATAGTATTTACATCATCGGTTGGCGGTTTAAACATTACTCTCGAGAAGAGTTCTTTTCATAGGTCAAGTTCTTGCCTAAACATTGCGGTTGTCTTCTATTGAATCAATATTGGTTCATACATTGACATAGAGCGAAATAGGGTGGGGAGGGGGGTGGGGTGGGATGTAGGGGCTGGGGGGGTGGAGGTTTTGGGGGGGCGGGGGGGTGGAGGGGAATGTAGGAGCTTAAGGGGGCACAATACATTTGTAGGTCAAATTGGAAATGGTATTTCTCTGGGGGGACGCCCTTGAATAGGGGCCCTGTCTAAACCTAAGCATTGTGGACACATACACTAGTCTTAGCAGTGGGGGGGGGGGGGGTTGCACGGGGGTCGTGGAAGTCCTGGAAGATGGGGCTTTCCTTGGGGAATAATGGGGTACATCACATTTGTTATTATGGGAGTAGGGAGGGGGGGGGAGATTATAATTGGTCATACGACCTGACTGTTGTGGATCAAGGGGGAGGGGGGGAGGGAACCTCCAGCAGCAGTCCTTGTTACGTAGTGTCTACGGGGAGAGTCTCTGGTTCTCCGGTCCTAGATAGCGGGGGGGGGAGGGGGGTAGGGGGCGAGGAGGGAAGGGTGGGCGGGGGGGCAGGGTGTTGGAGGGGGGGTATGGGGGGGGGGGAGGAGGTTCGTGGGCAGATGTGTTGGGGCCTGCAGGGCCCATGGGGACTCTTGTTCTTTGAGGGTTTAGATGATAGTTGTCTGCTTCAATCTTTACAACATCTGGATCTGCGTGGGATGTCTGTGAGGGTGTCCTGGGGTTCCTTTAGTTTCAGCAGGCAGCGGGGACTTCAGGGTTCACCGGAGTCGTTGACTAGCCAGTCTCTCCGATGCTCGGGGGGTTTCCTGGGGTGCCGTCTCCGACGTCGCATCAGTGCGGGGACAATTGTTCTTTTGTGGAGGGAGGGGGATCCCTAATGCTTTTAGAAAGTCCTTTGCGTCCTCCGGGGCAGACACTGTGTGGTGGCGGCCATTGCGGAGCACGACTAACTTAAAGGGGAACCCCCAGCGGTATTTAACCCCTTGGTCTCTGAGGTGGGAGGTAAGTGGACGCATTGCATTTCTTTTATTTATTGTTAGCTGGGAGAGATCGTTGAAAAGCTGGATTGGCACACCGTCCATTGTCACGGAGCGTAGGTCCCTGGCAGCCGTCATGATGCGTTCTTTTGCAGAGTAAGCGTGCATTCTGAGCACCACATCTCTGTGACGGTTGGGGTCTGATGACTTTGGGCCCAGGGCTCTGTGGGCACGGTCGGTGTGCAGATCATGGTCCGATAGATCAGGGACAAGCTGCAGGAAGAGTCTGCGGAGGTAAGGTTGTAGTTCCTCGTGCGTGATGTCTTCAGGGATATTTTTGAGGCAGATGTTTTGCCTCCGTTCCCTATTTTCTAGGTCCTCGAGCTTGCTTTGCATGTCGCGGATCGCCTCCCCGCATCTTAATACTTCTTCGTGGGTCTCTGCTTGTTCGTTTGTGATTCCCTCCATTTTCACCTCTAGGTCTTCTGTTCGCTCCGTCAGCGCTCCCACTTCGGCGCGTATGGTTTGGAGGGCTTTTTCCGTGTCCGCCTGGACCCCCCTCCTCATTTTAATTATAAGGGAGTCAAAAAACTCTTTATTTAAGACTGGGGGATCCGTGTCAATCGGGCTCTGCCGGCCGCTGCGCGCCTCGTGCTCCGGTTCTTCCTCGGCGCCATCTTGCCCATCTGGGTTGATTTCTGCCAGGCGCTGTGCCGGAGGGAAGAACTTGGTGATGGGGTACTGGTTCTTCTTTTGCGCCTTCCCTGCCATCTCTCCGGAGTTTGATCTCGAGGTGGGGTCGAAATTCGGGGAGTTTGGGGTGGGGGAAAAGCTTATTCTGATGTTTTTAATAGCGAGGGCGCCGGGAGCTCCTTCACTAGCAGACCATCGGCTGTGACGTCACCGGAAGTCTCTCCTCTCTATTTTTAAAGACACCACTGAAGGTAATTTGGAGGAGTACACCTAGTGAGAACTAAGCATAGGCAAGTGTCAAGTTCTTTAGCCTCCACTCTTTTTTTTTCATTTAAAGTGATACCTACCTATATTACACCACTTGCTTGTGGTATGTGTTTTTCTTTTTCTTCTTTTCTCACATATATACACTGGAGAGGAAGATATAAAAACCATGCGCTGGAGGACTCTATTTCTTCCTAAACGTTCTTTTGTGGAGGAGTTTGAATAACCTCCTTGGACTCTAGCTGCGGGACTATAAGTATTGTTTTATTTATTTTAATTTTATATATTTAATTTACATTGTGTTATTGATCCGGTGCCGCTCTTTTATTTTTTCTTAACTCTTTAGATTTTTTCACAAACCTCAATGAACTGAAGCAACGTTGTAAAGAAGAGTGGGCCAAAATTCCTCCACAACGATGTGAGAGACTGATAAAGTCATACAGAAAACGATTACTTCAAGTTATTGCTGCTAAAGGTGGTTCTACAAGCTATTGAATCATAAGGTGTACTTAGTTTTTCACACATGGCTTCTCCATTTTGGCTTTATTTTTGTTAAATAAAACATGACACGGTGTAATATGTCATGTGTTGTTGTTCATCTGAGGTTGTATTTATCTAATTTTAAGACCTGCTAAGGAACAGATGATTGTTATTATGTCCTGATATGTAAAACCATGGAATTCAAAGAGGGTGTACTTTCTTTTTCACACAACTGTATATTCAGATGTTAGCTTTGTTAAAACTGAGAACTCTGCTCGACTTTTATTTTTACTCCACTTTTTCTTTACACAGAAGGGAAGCAGGGGTTCCCCGGAGCTGAACCCCATTCAGTTCAGGTGTGGAGACCCCCCGGTTCCCAAGATACATGCCTGTAAATGTAGAGCCGGTACCATCCTCTCATGGGGAAACAAAATGGAGGTTTCAATTTACTGTTTTACTTGGGGCAATAGGAAACCGCGACATCAACTGTTGCAGTTTCCTCTTGCCCGCATGACAAGGGGTTTTAAAATAGGTGGAAGTACTGTCGCTACGTTTCCCAATATGTACGTCGTGAACCAGGAGTAAGGGGGGGAGGTCAGGGGGTGGAAGGCGTCTTTACCGCTTTAACAGCAGTTATAAATAATTAAAACATACAAGCATGTGATTAACTCCAAGGCAAACAGTGCTTGGCTCCCCCAAGCACTCGAATAAATAAGTATTTGGATAAAGTTAATGCAGAGAGATCATTTAATGACTACACAGGTCAAAGTTAACTCCAAGGTACATTTATACTTTAATTAGAATGTGGTATAAAAAGAAAGCCCCTGGACAAAGGCTGGTGCAGCACTGCCCCCTCTTTCCACCAGTTCACAAGGGAGGCCAAGGGTTATGTTCCATTGGTAAAGTATCCTCAGGCAAGACCCAATAAGGGGGTGGTCACATGGGGAAGTCATCTTACCTCGTGGCCTTCCAGTTAAGTAGCTCTTTCCGTCCTCTTTTTCAGTGCCTGTTACTCTTTTGCATTAAAAATTAAAATAAAAAAGGCATTTTATGCAGAAAAAAAATATTTTATGTGATTTTGCTGATGTGTGTAATTTGTCCCAGCTGATTTGCCAGACTGGGGCCTAGTTATTTGGGGAGTGGAATTGTAACGGTTGGTAGACTGTGGTATCCTTGAGGGCTGTTCGGTTTGCAGAGTCTTCCCTATTATCATCACTTATATCTCTGCTGGCCGGAGTTCCCGTCAGCAGTGGGGATTACAAACTGCAGTAATGCCGTAGGCTCAAAGGTCACTAATGGGCAGCCTGGCAAGGTCATCAGGTTATTGACATAACTTAAAAAATCTGTGGCCTTGTTTCCCCAAGGAGGGAGAGGAGAGGAGCTCTAGGTCCTGCACAGATCAAGTAATACACGTAAAATTTCTGTAACCAATAATCTCGTTCTGAAACAAAGGTTAAATGGCTTTCATAAAATGGACCATCTTAAGTGCCAAGAAGGCATTCATTATCTGAAACAAAGCTTAGACATTTTGATGTACCACTCCCAAAAGTATTTGATGACAAGGGATTTGAGAAAAACATATTCCAATATGTACCCTGAGGCACAAGATAGTTAACTTCTTGAAAACAAATCACTGATAGGCAAAATACTGCAAGACATGCACAGTAGCCTGCTTTTTAAGGCTTCATATATTCTCTTTCTATTGTTGTATTAATTCAGTTACAGCTAATGGAGTTGTTTTACATGAAGAAACACCAAGACATTATTCAGTATGTTATATCTGTAAACGGCAGGGGGCGATCACACTATAGCTGCAAACCTCCACGAAATGAGTTAGTTTATATATTCTTCAATTAAGTGGCTGTATTCACTTCAAATATTATTTTGTTACAATGTTTTTTGTTATATTTTGTGCACTGGCCAAAAACACAATTTATACTTTTCATTATTGAATATCCTCTTTTTCTATCACAAGATGTACCATATTCGCCTGATTATAGGGCAAAGCCAGAAATGGTGTCGCAAGAGGGAATGTGATTGCGTTCCAAAAACAGGAAAACGCAGGCTGGGACCGGAAAACGGAGGCTGGGTCGCTAAAAAAATTTACTTTATTAAGTCCACTGCAACATACTGACAGATAGGAATCCTGAGAGGAACCTCTGATGCGTTTCGCACATGAGTGCGCTTTGTCAAAGAGTAATGTTCCTCCTAGGGTGACAGATTATATAGGAGTCGCATGCCGGAAGGCCCGCCAGAGTCACTGAAAAAATCCTACCCCAGTAAGTATGGTGCTGAGGAGGATACAGAGTTGCAATGGGTGGCAGTTCGTACCCCCCTCCCCCCCGTCATAACAGATCCCATCCCCGGACACCAATACAATACAAAGACAATAAAGATGAATGAATAATAAACATCACAAAAATCACCCGTATAGTGTACAGTGGAGCCTAATGAACCCATAAATGAAAAAATAATATTATGACACACAACAATTAAATAATTAAATAATCTAACAAATACCTAACTTACAAAAATGTGTATATGAATAAATAGATGATAATGCTATAATAAAAATGGTATCATTAAAAGAAGGGGGAAATATTCCTGTTGATTAGCTAAATGCATAGAAATATGTGACATTCTATAAATAACGCACAGACAATTATATTAAACAGAACAAGTACTGTATATGTACAAGTGTATGAATCTCATGAACACTAAAAATATGGACACACAAGACTTGTATAGCACAAGTATTGTAAATAGTTTAAATGTCCTCTCAATAAATCGATATAAACCAAAGTGTATATATATAATGATTAATATAAATCAATATATGACAATTAATAATGCCATTGATGGTATATGATGTAGATCAATTATATACATTATAAAATAAAGAGACATAAGGTAACACTAGAGGAAGACGATTGATCAGATATCATTTGAAAACTGCATCCGAACATGCAACCTCAATTTTTGTAATACATTTGAATCTCAGAAATCAACTGGACGTATGCTATTCTCTCACAATAAAAAATGTTTTAATTCCCAATCGGTATTGATATCGGCTGGGCTTAATGTATTAAGAGTAAAAATCCAGAACATCATTCTCTGGTTGAGACGTTCGGGCGATTAACCTTCCTAACTGGAATTGGGATATGTTCCAGTCCACAAAAAGAGAACTCATTGATGTTACCTTGAGAACAGCTAGTGAAGTGTCTAAAGACAGGTAAAATGAGGTCCGTGTTCTAATAGACCTCAAATGTTCCATTATTCTCATCTTAAGAGGCCTAATGGCCCTGCCAATATAATAATCTTTTCCGCATCCACATCGTAACCTATATATAACATGGTCATTATTGCATGTGATTAGAGTCTTAATTTGATATTTATCTTGAGTGACTAGAAGTAATGGATTTAAAAGGTTTAGCATACTTGCATATACAACAGAACCCACACTTATACAGAACAACCCCCCCCCCCCAAAAGAAGGAAAAATGGAAAGACAACATGGACTTTCTGTACTTATCTACTCACTCAGAAGCAAATAGAATTGCAGATAAAACTACCTTAAGCAGCCGGCCTTCCCCTCACCCCACCCATCACTTTTTTTTAACCAGGATGGGAACAAGGGTATCCCCGGAGCTGTAGAGGGAGGAGGCGATAGATGTGCACAGAGCGAGGGGGAATAGGAGATGTGCATAGAGGGGGGGGGGGGTGAAGAGGAGATATGCAGAGGGGAGGGGGAGATGGTGATGTGAGGTGCAGGGAGGGGGTAAGGTGAGGTGCAGGGGGGGAGAGGGTGATGTGAGGTGCAGGGGGGGAGATTGTGATGTGAGGTGCAGGGAGGAGAGGTTGATGGGTATGGGAGAAGAGGGTGATGTGAGGGGGGAGAGGGTGATGTGAGGTGCAGGGGGGGAGAGGGTGATGTGAGGTGCAGGGGGGGAGATTGTGATGTGAGGTGCAGGGAGGAGAGGTTGATGGGTATGGGAGAAGAGGGTGATGTGAGGGGGAGAGGGTGATGTGAGGTGCAGGGGGGGAGAGGGTAAGGTGAGGTGCAGGGGGGGAGAGGGTGATGTGAGGTGCAGGGGGGGAGAGGGTGATGGGTATGGGAGAAGAGGGTGGTGTAAGGGGGAGAGGGTGATGTGAGGTGCAGGGGGGACAGGGGGATGTGAGGTGCAGGGGGGAGAGGGTGATGGGCAGGGGAGGAGATGGTGATGTGAGGTGCAGGGGGGGAGATTGTGATGTGAGGTGCAGGGAGGAGAGGGTGATGGGTATGGGAGAAGAGGGTGGTGTAAGGGGGAGAGGGTGATGTGAGGTGCAGGGGGGGACAGGGGAATGTGAGGTGCAGGGGGGAGAGGGTGATGGGCAGGGGAGGAGATGGTGATGTGAGGTGCAGGGGGGGAGAGGGTGATGTTAAGTGCGGGGGGAAAGGGTGATGTGAGGTGCAGGGGGGGGAGGGGGTGATGTGCAATATGCTTATTGATGAGAAACAAAAATACTATCCCCAAAATGCACACACAGAAAGAGCTGCTAACCAGCTATTACACTCCCATGAAGCACGGACGATGTGGAGAAATTATAGTATATGCTAATTTATGTGAGGAGTATGACTCCATTGACCAAGTGAAGCTTTTAAGAGTTAATTTATTGCAGTGTTAACATTCACTGTATACCTCGGCACATTCTCTATACTTTATGTATATATACAGGTGAACCCCGTTATAGCGCGGTCCTCGGGGTCCACCCGAGACCACCACGTTAGTAACGGGGTCGCGAAAAAACAAAATGGCCGCCGCATTTTTTTTTAATATGGCCGCTGCATCACTGCTACCGCGTCTGCTGGAGGGAAAGCTGAGAACTCTCCCAGCGTTCCCAGACCCGGTGGGGCAGCGGCAACCACACACAGCTCTTACCTGGCATCTGGCAGCTCTGCTCCCTGTCTCTGTTAGTGTTAGGAATGCCCAGCATATCACTGCTGTGTTACGATCGCACTGCGCAAGAAGAGACTGTGGCGTCCCTGCTTTGTTTACATGAGCCATGTGCCGTGACGTCACATGACCCCGCTGGAATGGAACTGCAGAGGAGCAGGGGGAACAGGCAGCCCATATCTCACAAGCCGCACCGAGTGCAGCGAGTGCACAGAGCGCCCACAGAACACCATGTTTGAGAAGGGGGTTACTGTGAGTAGGGAGGGGGTTACTGTTTGAGCAGGGGGGATATTTTTAGCAGGAGGGTACTGTGAGCAGGGGGGGGGGATACTGTGAGAGAGGGGGGGTACTGTAAGCAGGGGGGGTACTGTGTGAGCAGGGTGTACTTTGAGCAAGGGGGGGCTGTGAGCAGGGGGGGATGTTTTGTCCCAATTTTGCCCGACCACCCCAAAAAAAAAAACAATTACATTTAAAACAAAAAATAATTTAAAAAAAACGGGAGCCACGTGAAAACCACGTTATAACCGAATTCGCATTATAACGGGTCGCGCTATAACGGGGTTTACCTATATATATATATATATATATATATATATATATATATATATATATATATAGCAACTGTAAATATTACTGTATGTTCATTTGCATGTCTTAGACAGGTCTGCAACCCTGTCTTTCCCCATTGTCGCCCAGCATACAGCGCTTCCACTGCAGCAAGGGATTCTGGGAAATGACATGCAAATGAGCACTCAGTGCCACCTTTTGTCTCAAGCTCGTATTACACAAGCAAATCCTCAAGCCAATGCATGCTGTTTTAAACACAGCTTTTAGACAGAGGCTGGGATGAGTTGCAAAGCCATTAAACCCACTCACAGACATGTTTCAACCTTGATGGGTATCATCAGTGTGAGGTTGGTCTTAATGGCTAAGCTGGTTTGAGACTAGATATATATATCCCCAACTGTGTGTGTGTATACTGTATGTATATATATACTGTATATATAAAATATATAAAAAAAATAAATATATATATATAGTGCAGAATAATTGAGTTCTTCAGTATTAGGTGATACCTTTTTTATTTGGACTAACAATTTATGTCATAGGACAAGCTTTCGAGAGTTCTCCTCTCTTCTTCAGGTCTGCAATACTGATATACAAAGGTTTCTAAGGCTTAGAAAGGGATTGGAAAAGAAAGGAAGAATATAGAACCGAGAGATGTATATGAGGTGGTGTTGGGAAGGCACTGGAAGGGTGTTAAAACAGAGATAAGGAAGGTGAGAATTGGGGATGGGGGGGCTGTACATCCACAGCAGCACAGAGGGGGAAGAGGATGCTGGGGGCGTGGGGGGGAGGTATAGGATGGCACAATGGCAGGGAGGACCATTACAACAAACTATGACAGTGTGTGAGAAACCCCATGTCTGCATTAAGTCCACATGTTTTGGTGTCAAAGAGTCTTATCATTCTGAGCTCAAATGTTTTCCGTTCTTATTTATTTTATTTATTTATAAAATGTTTTACCAGGAAGTAATACATTGAGAGTTACCTCTCGTTTTCAAGTATGTCCTTTGGTGCGTTTGAACATTCCATTGAGGATTTTGATTTTTAAATCATTTATGGAATGATCTGGCTGTGAGAAATGATGTCCCACTGGTGAGCAGTATCTTCCTTCTTCGTGGTGTAGTATAGAGTGTCTGTGCATATTCATTCTTCCTTTAAGTTTTTGGCTGGTTTCCCCAATGTAGCAACCTTGGTCACATTTGTTGCATTGAATCATATAAACCACGTTCCTGGATGTGCAGCTGTATGATCCTTTAACATTGAGTGTTCCATTGTTGTGACTGGCTGTGGGATCTTGGCATATATGTTTGCAGAGTTTGCAACGTGTGTTGTTGCACAGTTTCTGCCATTATCAGTGTCTTTAAGTTCGTTATGAAGTTTTCTGTTGACTAATTTCTGTTTGAGGTTTGGTGGTTGCCGGAACGCAAGAATGGGAGGTTTGGGAAAGATTTCTTTTAATGTCACATACTCTTCCAGCATGGGTTGCAGATCTTTGATAATTTTTCGTATTCCCTCTAGGGTAGGGTTGTATGTGGTCACTAGTGGTATGCGTGTCTCTGTCTGTATTGTAGTAGGTGTTCTCGTGTGGCTTTTAGTGCAGATGTAATAGTTCTGGCAATGGTATTTGGTTTGGTTTGATACAGTATTTAAACTTTATACTTACTACTTTATATGTTTTGTCAATTGGATGTAGCATTGGGCACCCCTGTCTTTTGTTGTATGCATTTGCCACGCCCAGCAGCACTCTTTTTGACATAAATATATATGCATGATGTGGTGGGTGTGGGAGTTTGAGCTACAGTAGCTGGGAATGTGTGTTAATCAATTTCTGACTGGTAACAGTTGTATGGAGGTAGGTGGCACCTCCCCTCAGTGCTCACTCCTCCTCACCTTTTTAACTTGGGAGGTCTTTTCACTTTGCTGCAGGAACAGGATCTACTATGGTTGCTTCCCCTCACACAGAGGTAAAGGGAAGGGTTCACAGTGTAGTGTAGGACCTGCATTAATTTTGGTTATACCTTGACGTGGTATGCAGGCTTATGACGCTTTGGCCAAAGGGTTTAACTAAATAACCAAGTAAATATTATTATTATTATTGAAGTATTTAAACTTTATACGTATTACTTTATATGTTTTGTCAATTGGATGTAGCATTTATATATATATATATATATATATATATATATATATATACATATATATACATATATATATATATATATATACACACACACACACACACACACACACACACACACACACACACACACACACACACACACACGTGTGTGTTTGTGTGTGTGTATTTGGTGGGGGCATGTATGTGTTTTTTGGGGAGGGAAGTGTATGTATTTGTAAATGACACTGTTTTGCACAGAAAAACAATGACAAAAAAAACAAATAAAAAGGACTTTTTATTGTGAGATGCATTATTCCTCCACATATTTTGTCGTATGTTAATGCTTATACAGTATATACCTATTATTGTGTGTACAGTATGTGTTTGTGGGGGTGTAATATTCATGCATGTGTTGTGGCTCTCGGAATATTTTGGAGAAATACATTTTTTTAGAAAATGGCTCTTCTTCCTTGAGAGGTTGCAGTCCTCTGGGTTAGTAGAAATAAGCGTATAAGATATTAGTGCCTGGGAAGTGAAAATGGAGCTTTCTCCATAACCCATTGAAGTTTAAAACGGTTACTATGGAAACCTCAAAAGCTGGAGATGAACACAATCATCTTTTTTAACACTACAAAAAAAGAGCAGGAAATACGAAGGGTGCAAGATACTAACATTATGTGAGTTAAACTCATATAGGCTTCTGGGAGGGACTGCTGCTTTCAGCTAATGACATGACTATGCTTCAGGGCTACAATCTTGAATTTAGATTAGTCTGCTTGAATCATATTTATGTGTTTGTCAGGTACATTTAAGCAAGAGCACAATGCAGAGCTGCAGATTTAGTCTCAGCATGCCACAAAATAAAAATAATAATAACATTACTGATGCTGTAGCATAGTTTTTTTTTTTTTAAAGGAATAAATCCACTTTTATTATGTGCAGGCCTAAAACGTATACCGTCCACTCCACCTTATCAAACATTAGTATATTTTAATTGGGATATTGAAATGCGTTTTAGAAGAAAATATCGCTGTGTATTACTACTCCCAAATAATCTATGTTCTATTTCGATGTAATGTATTCTGAAATTATGAGGTCACAAAAGTTCAATAATCATTGCTTTGATGGCTAATAACAAATGATAATAGGAATCATATTTTAGCATCCAGGTGTCAGTGTGATATTTTGCCCCACTTGTATTAACTAATGATTTCTGCACTGGTAAAAACACAGCAGCAGTACAAATCAGGGAGAATTTAGTTTAATCCGAATACTATAATTAAATGTATTAAACTCTTGCCATAATGTTTCTCCATATTTTGAGGGTGTAGAAAAGAAAAAAAAAAAACAGGACCTACACCAACTACATATACATCAGGGGTTCCAAATTGCAGTCCCCAAGACCAACCAACAAGCCATGTTTCCATGGTTCTCTAATGAGTACTTAATTAACCAAACTTTAATTAACACTACCACAACTTGCTTTAATATGTGATGTTCTGAAAACCTACCCTGCTGGTTGCTCTAGATCAGTGGTTCCCAACCTTTTTTTTACACTGTGCACCTCCTGATAGCAATAGTCTGATGAGTAAGCAATAAGGTTTATTTGCTAACAAAACTGTTTGACCGATTTCAGCCAGTATAGTGTCCAGAGCTTGTGTGGGGAACACATGCTTACTATGCACCCAAACCACACCTTAGTGTGTGCAGGCAGCATGGGTGGCAAAGCTGTCAGTTACCGCCAGAGCTTCCAAAGTCACGGCCCACAATGCTTTGCCGATATGGATGCAAAGCATTGTGGGGAGCGATTTTGGGGACTCCTGCTGCAATTGACAACTGAAGATGTAGCCAGACTTACTGTCTCCGGTGCTGCAGCCGAAAAAGCCAAGTCTACAGTAGTAGAGACCGTGACTGCCCTGCTCGCACTGCGGAGGGTCCATGCTTCCGAATGCCAACCCCTGCAGCGTTAATCCATGAGATGCCGTGACCGTGGGTGGCCGCTGCACCGCAGACAATTCTTCTAGCTACATCTGTATACCACACATGGCAAGGTGCAGTTTGGGACCTTACCAAGTGCACAGTCCCCACACGGGCTCAAGAAACCACTATACTGCCTGGGATCTGCCATTACATCTTTGGGGTGGGGGGGGGAGGGGGGGAGGTGGCGAACCCCTTAGAGGGACCTCACAAACCTTCACGGGTTTTCAAACCCCTGGTGGAAATCACTGCTCTAGAGAATTGAACCTGGGGAACCCTGGCCTATTGGATGAAGTGTACATCTGCTCTAGTGTAAACCTACCTTGCGTCATCGGTATTAAACAAGTTTCTAGGATTTGCTGGAAAATGCTACAGGATGCCATCATTCACAGAAATATGGCACGGCGTTAGTCAAATTGAAAACCCCTCTAAACCACAAGCCTACGTTACAATTATTTGCGTGTGTGTGTGCGTGCAGCTGCAGAGAATCCCAGGAGGCTGCTTTCAATAGTATTCACTTCAAAAGTAATCAGAGGCCTTCACAATAATAACAGAAGAGAGCGGACGATGCCTCCTGTCATTTCTCGTCACAGCAGGGCCCAACGGGGATGCTGTGCAAACCCACTGCATCCGACCCTATTCAACCTTGCTGCGAAAAGGAACGGCCTGAAAAGAATTAAATAAATACATTATTGTTAAAGGCTGTATACACTGAACAATTTGAATGTTAATAAATGGCACCAGCTTACTCTGCACAGACTCCCTGCAGCGGCCGCACGCGCTTGGAAGTGAGAGGAAAATGACAGCTAATGTGCAGCGCTGTTTTCAGAGACGGATGTAAAACGTATTGGACACATTTCCTCGTGTTTTGGAACGTCTTACATATTTGTTAACATTTGTGTCGCTGTGAAAATGTCTCAAAAAAATTTTTTATGGGGAAAAACGTGGACTTTTTTTTTTTAAGTGTTGTATATATTTCACTTCCTAGACTTCTGAAGAGCCACTGAGCCTGAGACGTGGTGGAAAGTGAGCAAACATAGGTTTGCTAATTAACATTACAAATAAGCACGTCTCTGTGTTTCATTTACTTTAAGCCAGGGGGCTTTCGACTCCAGTCCTCAAGACCCCAAACAGGTCAGATTTTCAGGATATCCCAGCTTCAGCACAGTTGGCTCAATCAGTGGCTTCCTGCTTCAGCACAGGTGGCTCAATTAGTTTGAGCCACCTGTGCTGAAGCTGGGATATCCTTAAAACCTGGCCTGTTGGGGGTCTTGAGGACAGGAGTTGTGAACCCATGCACTAAGCCAGATAGACATCAAGTGAGTTTCATGCATTGAGAACTGAAGCTGAGAACCCCTGCTTTAAGCACTCCTGTAACTTGTCCCTGTAACTTGTCGCTTGCACAAAGTGCAGTAGAAGACTCTCCAGCAGTCAAAGAGTAAGAAGCAATTGTAAGACGTTAGGGGGCCTATGCAGAGAGCAGCGAATTTTCGAAATTCGCCATTTTTTGGAGATAATCGCGCAGAAAACAGCAGAAAATGGAGATTTCCGAAAATCGCGCCAATTTTTCATTTCTATTTGTAAAACTCGCCTCGCGGCTGGCGAGAACCGCAATCTCGCCAGTTTAAAATATATCCGTATGCAGAGAGGCGCGAACGGCATCTAGCGGCTGTTCGCGCCAATAAAATGGCGCGATTGTCTCCGTTTTGCCTCGCCAAAAAAAACTGGCGCTCGCGGCCATTGCAAAGGGAAAAAAAAAGGCGCGAATTTGTTTTTACATGTTTCCGAAGCGCGCATCTCGCCAATTTAAACTCGCCAGACGCATCCATGTTAAACATAGCAGAATTCGCACTTTTCTGCATATGGAGATTAAAACTCTCCAAAAAAGCTCCTTTTTATGAAATTCGCCATTTTTAAAATTCGCTGCTCTCTGCATAGGCCCCTAGGAGTTTTTATACGCTAGGCTGCAAACATATCTCTTGCAACAGTACAAAAGAGCAGCATGAAGGACAAATGTGGTCTATTTTCAGGACTCTGAGATCCCATGTGGTATCGTTCCTACTTCTTCACACGCACAGTGTACATTGTGACAATGTATAGAATAGCACAGTACCGCAGGAGCATGTAATGCACGGAAATATGCAAGTCACACAATGGGTTAGGAAAGCAGAAGGACTGAATGACAAACGTGGCATTGTGCTCTTAGATGTACATACTGTATTTGTTTATTTATAAGGCACCACTAAAACACTTTTGCAGGCACTTTCCAAACATACTTCTTAATGCTCCGTACGGCTGTGAATCTTTGAAACACATTAGCCAAAAAACGTGCTAGAATATAAAGCATAAAGTGAATTTCACAGATTTTTTTCCCGTTAAATATGTTGCAAGAATTTTGTAAGGAATCATTAAAGCACAAATCCCACTTTGCAAGGTATATTGAAGATGCAATAAAGTGATATATATATATATATATATATATATATATATATATATATTAATAATAATAAAAAAAAAAAGAAAACCTTTCATAATTTGGTGGTGTAATCCAATGCATACACACATTGTTACAAAGGACATCACTGCGTGCCAGGTTGCTCCTTTTTTACCAGTAACAAGCCTCACTTTTTAAAGAATTACAATGAGTCGCTGCACCCTCCTGCTGCCCTCCCAATTTATTTTCCTTTAAAAATGTTATCCCGGTCACCCGCAAAAATAAGGCTCGTTTCTGATAAAGAAGACCACCCTGGTAATTATTCATTTAGAAACCATAACAAAATACCAAGGCATTGCTGCAAGATTAATTAATACTCCAAACACAATACTGCATCGAGGGGAGAATCAGAAAGCAGTTCTCAGAATATATGCACCATACTATTGGACATTTTGCTAATGAAGAATGTTACCCAGTTGGGCAAGTAAAATTGAGGGCATTCTTTTTTTATTCTAGGATTACGCAAGGGAGGGACCTGTGTTTTCAGGAGGGGGAAAAGCACGCAGAGAAGGAAATAAAAACCGGCAAGCATAAAAGAATTAAAAGGCAGCCTCAGCATGCAGAGCAATCATAAGAAACGGAGGATATTAAGAGGAGGACTTACATGGCTGTTGAGTAGAGAGCTTCTGTGACTCGACAGACCGTCAGACTTTTGCAGAGTCTCAATCGCCATTTCAATCTGATAATAGATGTCATTGGAATAAGGCTCGAGACAAGAGAGACACACACGCAACATTGACAGATTAAAGTGTAATTAGGGCTACTATCCAAAAAATTGGTGACAACATATCCCACAGAAAGAAACAAAAATAAAAACCATGCATTTCATTACCCCGGCTCCCGCCACCAAATCAAAGAAAATGGGGAAGCCCTTACAAATATAGAAATAAAGCACAACCCAAGACATGAAAGGTGTAGAGAAACAAAGGAAAGAATGTACCATGGAGACATCTTTTAATTGGAGCTTTTAATTACCGCTAGTGCACACATACAGTATTGTCCATTTACTCAGCGAAGAGCACACACCAGATATCGCTGCTGTTAAACATGAGACGGTGCCATTTCAAAACGAATACTGGTTTTTTTTTTTTGCATTAATGCGTTGTGAGGCGCTTACTCATATTTTGCACAATTGATAAATGACATGACACACAGTATAACGAGGGAAAGCCAATTGACCTCCAGCAGATGAACCTTGCACCCTGTGTGGGGAGAAAGCCGCGAACACGCCTGGGATTCCTGAGAACGATGCGACTGCAACATCATTTACAATAAAATGTGCAAATGCGTCAATTAAGCCTATTTCCTTAACGAAGCTCAGTGAATATGGGATGAATATAATTTAGGCTATAATCAGCTCGTTTGCATGTCATTTAGAATAACTGTAACTGCCGTTCAAAATAACACCATGCTTTTTTACCAGACGCCGCAAACTGGTTGGCTTTAGTGAATGCTGCGCCATAATAGCCTTCGGCTAACGCCACGTAAAATCAGCAATCCCAGCTGCTTGTTTATTTGATATTTTTCAACCCTTCCTTACACAGAATGGGAACTAGGGGTCCCTGGAGCTGACACGCACCCTTTTTAAGGCAGTATCTTGGTAACTAAGGATCCCTAGAGCTGAAACTAGCACGGGAATCCCTTGGTTCTCATCCTAAAACGGTGGGCTAACAGATCCACAAATGGCCATGTTTTACCCCAACTTGTCCTTCTTTTCCCTGTAATATTATTTGTTACCCACTCTACAACATGCCCCCCCCTCCGCCCTAATATGCTACAGTTCAAAAATGTTATGATGCAACTGAATGTATGTCCATATTTCCCCTGTACCCCATAAAAAAAACCCCTCAAAATAAAGAAACCTTTTTTTCTCCCCCTCAATGAAGGAGGGAATTGGTTTTTTTTTAAGCGGTCACATGACCTTGGCGGCCTTTGACCTGGAAACAGGTTACCATTTCCCTATATTTCAGGCCATGGTCTAACATGGAAAAAAAGCACTTGTTGGCCATTCTGTAGCTACTACATCATGGGACCCCTGGAGTACCAGACCCCATGACGTAGTGCAGGGGTGGCCAACTCCAGTCTTCAAGGGCCACCAACAGTTCAGGTTTTAAGAATATCCCTGCTTCAGCACAGGTGGCTCAATCAGTGGCTCAGTCATTGGCTGAGCCACCTGTGCTGCAGCAGGGATATCCCTAGAACCTGGACTGTTGGTGGCCCTTGAGGACTGGAGTTGGCCACCCTTGACGTAGGTACTACGTCTTGGGGCAACCAAAGGATTACACAGGCTAGCACTGCTTAGTGAATCTAGCCCAACATGCTTCCAAACATGATTTCTAATCCCTAGGTTATTCCTAAAGTCGGTTGTGTCTGTGGTGAATAGGATGGAATAGATTTGTTAGTGGAAGAGATATAAAGAGAGAATAATTACATTTATCAGATGTTCAGATACATACAATTAGTATTAAATGCCATACAAGTGCAAGTAGCAGAGCACAGCAAACACAGCAAGAAGTAGGTAAATATGATAGTTGGTTAATGTCTTCGGGTTCTAAATGAATCAAGAGAAAACCAGTACAATAATGGTTAAAAAATGTTGTACCAAACAAAGAAATCCTATTGCTTTCAGCGGGCAGTTTATCTTTCATGCATCTTAAGTTCTTCCCCCAAACTGCGCTGCTTTTGCCTTGATACAGAGACCCCTTAGACATCAAATTCCAGGACCACCTAAGCCCCTTCATCAGGCCTTGATGTAGAGACCTTCATGGTCCAGAAAGAATGAATGATACTTTACTACATCTCTAGTTTGTTTTATTTTCCGTTCAGTTGAGGACAAATGCACTAGTTAGTTGGTAGCTCAAGGGTAACCGTTTCACTTTCAGCAATATATTCACGGTACAAATGAAATATATACGGATTTAAAAATGCAAGCAGGCAGTGTACAGGAATTAGTGTGCTCTTGCAGATGCACGCAACAGTGTAATTAGCATTGAAAATGCCTAGATACATGTTCATCCGGATAGTGCATAAATGCAACCCTTTTTGTGCAATAATCGTCAATTGTGGGTAATTTCATACAAATTCACCTCTGGCTCTAATGCATGTGAGTGCTATAGCAACTTGTAATATATAGACCAGCAGGCATATCCATTGAAGGAAGGTGTTAATATATATCAATTTATGCACATGGGCATCTCTCCTTCAGGGTATATAAAGGCTTTATATTTTTAGATATCCTATATAAAATAAGCCAGTATATCCTCAATAGTCAAAATTATTATAAGGGACAACACTGCTTTGCTTAATTTGCTTTCCTTGGTCTTTACGTTCTATGGTTTAAGTGTATGTAACAATACTCAATACATTTGGTACAATTATCCCTCAACAAAGCAGCCTTACACAATTTGGTTACTTTACAAAGAATAGGAAGGCTGTGTATCTCCACAGGTGAGCAGCACTGCCGTCACGCTTCATGAACACAGGTACTGTAACAGCGATTTGGAAACCCGAGATGTAATACCGCAGTCCATACTAAAAGAAATCGGATTTTGGATAGGCATTGACTGTTCTTACTGTGTGACGAGGATGATGTCGGCCAATTGCTCGGTACAAGTAGGAAAAAAATGTGATTGCACAGGCTAGCATTGCTTCAAGAGAAAACCAGCACAATAACGGTTAAATGATATCAAGGGCAGTGCTCAGTGACTTAAAAAAAAAAGTACTACAACTGTGACTGATTTTAATAAAAAAAGTGGGGGAAAGCTATTTTTAAGAAGATGTACTGTATGCAACATTTATACTTTAAAATCAGAAAGGTAGAGAGACTGCCTTAAATATAGCAAATAATTGAGGATCAAAGTGAAATAACCACTATTGGAAGTCATTGAATCCCGGTGAATGTATACTCTCAGCACTGTATACATGGTGGGTGTTTGTTAAACATCAATTACTACTAATAATTGTAATTGCTGAGTGATATGTAAGGATTTATAAAGAGCTGTGATGTTGGACCCACTTTAAAAAATACTGCACAATAGGGGCAAGTTACAGTACTAAGCGGTGGAAAATGCTAAGAACCTCATAAGTCTTTTATTTTCTCCGACAAACGTACTGTACTAAACGCAGAGATGGATGGTTTATAAATACAGCAATTTACTCTAGCGCAGTTTGAATTGTTATATGTAAATGATCTAATTTTTCCTGAATTGATCTGAACCCTTCTCCAGCCCAGCCATATTGAATTGGGGCCATAGACAGCTATCAAACGGGGTATTGCACCTTTCAAAGTCAGAAAGCCAAGACACTACATTACAAATATCGGTTGTCCCCAATGGCTTCAATGGGATCATCCAACGTAAAATTAGAAGTCTGACTCAATACTGAATCAATATGTTGAGAGTTATGCTTATGAGGCAGGTAAAATGAACTTATGCCATACAATATGAGGGTGGGCTTTGCTTTTACACTGAAGGCAATCTATATATATAAAACTGAAATGTTTGTCTGTGGTGTTTGTCTGTAGGTTTGTGCGTTTTGTGATTGGTTGTCCCCTCTCGCTGGCAAGCTCTCCCATTGGCTAATGGGCGGGGGGACGTTACACACAGGGGCTCACAGGCAATCTTCAATACTCCTCAGTCGGCCGCTTCTCCTCCTCACCGCAGGTAAGCTCCCCCGGCGCTTCTCCTCCTCATCCCGCGCCTAGCGACACTGCAACCTCCCCCGGCGCTTCTCCTCCTCACCCTGCGGCTAGCCACACTCAGCGGGGACCTGGAGCACCGGGGAGGGGGGGGAGGGAAGGAGCACCGGGGACCGGGGAGTTGGGGGGGGAACGAGCGGCCGGGGACAGGGGGAACAAGCGGCGGGGAGACAGGGGGTGGGGGAGTGGAAACGATCAGTGGCGACAGAGGGGGTGGGGCAACACGTCACCTCCACCGGCGCTTCTCCTCTCCCCCCCCCCCCACGTGGACTGGCGGGAGCGCCGGGGAGGGTGGGGGGTCGGGGGTGGGGCGGAGGAGCGCCGGGGACAGGGTGAACCAGCGCTGGGGAGAAGGGGGGGGGTGAAACAAGTGCCGGGATGCTTCTCCTCCTCACCACCCCCGCGGGCCCCGTACTATCTCCCCTCAGCGGGGACCGCCGGGGAGGAGGGGGGGAAGGAGCGCCGGGGACAGGGTGATCCAGTGCCGGGGAGAGGAGGGGGAAATGACCACCGAGGGGGGGGGGGGGGTAAACAAGCGTCGGGGAGGGGGGCAAGCGCCGGAGACTGGGGGGGGGGGAAACGAGCGCCGGGGACGGGGTGGGGGGAGGGAACGAGCATCTGGGAAAGGAGGGGGGGATGCAGGGGGGGAGAGTGATGTGAGGTGCAGGGGGGGGAGAGTTATGAGGGCTGCAGGGGGGGAGAGAGTGATGAGGGCTGCAGGGGGGAGAGTGATGTGGGGTGCAGGGGGGGACAATGATGTGGGGTGCAGGGGGGAGAGTGATGTGGGGGGCAGGGGGCGAGAGTTATGTGAGGTGCAGGGGGGGAAAGTGATGTGCGGTGCAGGGGGTGGAGACTGATGTGAGGTGCAGGGGGAGAGTGATGAGAGGTGCGGGAGGGCGTCAGTGATGTGAGGTGTGGGGGGGCAGTGATGTCAGGTACAGGGGGGGAGAGTGATGTGAGGTGCAGGGGTGGGAGAGTGATGTGAGGTGCAGGGTGGGGAGAGTGATGTGAGGTACATGGTGGGGAGAGTGATGTGAGGTACAGGTTGGGGAGAGTGATGTGAGGTACAGGGTGGGGAGAGTGATGTGAGGTGCACGGGGGGGAGAGTGATGTGAGGTGCGGGGGGGCGGAGAGTGATGTGAGGTGCAGGGGGGCGGAGAGTGATGTGTGGCGCTGTGGGGGGGGACGGGGCTGGGAATGGGAGGGAAATGGAGTTGTGAACGGGGGAGGGGAGCGGAGACAGAGGGGGAGCAGAAAAATTACATCCCGGGCAACGCCGGGTATATCAACTAGTGTTCTATATTTCTAAAACCAGCCTAAATTCAGGCCTTCCGGTTCAAGGTACTTTATAGTAAAATAATATATTTAAAGAACTCATACTGTATGAAGGGGTTATGTAAGGAAATGTGATTAAATGACTGTAAGTCATTAAAACAACTTTGTAATCCAAAGCAAGATTGCTTCGCTGTGAGAATGCACGTGTTTAAACTTTTGAAAGGAGCTGGAAAACTTCTTAGGTGATACGTCACGGCTTTTTGAAAATGAAACATTTAGAAGCAGGCATTATCAACCTCTTTTCTGGAGTCCAGCATATATAACATGTATCTGAATAGCCATGCCATTGATAAGTAAAGTACTTGCAATGTACTGAATTTGAGTAAGTGGAGGATACGGTGACCATATGTCCCGGTTTAGCCGGGACAGTCCCGGTTTTTAGTGAGGTGTCCTACCGGTTTGGGTGGGTAGGAGTAGAGCAGAGGTTGGAGCAGATCAGAGGAGAATGCTGGTGGCAGAGCCGATCAGATAGAACAGCTGTAGCCGGTAGGAGGGAGGAGGAGAGCAGGGTTTTGTTAGCTGCTACAGCTTCTGTGCAATAAGTGGCGCTGCACAGCACTCCTGCTTTGAGCTGCTGCTTAGAGCTGCTCCAATAATAGATCGTCCGGTTCCGTGTGTCTGTGTTGGTAAGTGTGTGTGTGTGGAGGGGGAGGATAAATGGGTGTGTGTGGGGGGGGAGGGTAAATGTGTGTGTGTGTGTGTGTGGGGGGGGGGGGAGGGTAAATGGGTGTGTGTGTTGGTAAGTGTACATATTTGTAATGCATGTGTGTTTCATGCATTATGTGCGTGTATATGTTGTGTACTTAGTGTTTGTATATGTTGAATATAAATGTGTATTTGTAGATGGTATGTGTGTCTGTGTTAATCTAATGTTTCATGTTTGGTACGTGTGTATATCGTGTAGTGTTTGTGTGTATATATGGGGGGAGAGAGGATGGAGAGGGAGTGGGTGGGGAGAGAAGATGGAGAGGGAGTGGGGGGAGAGAGGATGGAGAGGCAGTGGGGGTGGGAAGAGAGGATGGAGAGGGAGTGGAGGGGGGAGATAGGAGAGAGAGGGAGTGGGGGGGAGATAGGATGGAGAGGAATGGGAAAAGAGGATGGAAAGGGAGTGGCGGGAGAGAGGATGGAGAGGGAGTGGGGGGAGAGAGGATGGAGAGGGAGTGGGAGGAGAGAGGATGGAGAGGGAGTGGGGGGAGAGAGAGGATGGAGAAGGGGTGGGGAAAGAGGATGGAGAGGGAGTGGGGGGGAGAGGAGGGAGTGGTGGGGAGAGAGGATGGAGAGGGAGTGGGGGGGACAGGATGGAGAGGGAGTTTGGATGGGGAGAGAGTGGGGATAGAGAGGCAGTGGGGTGGGGAGAGAGGATGGAGAGGGAGTGGGGGGGGGGGGGGTGAGAGGATGGAGAGGGAGTGGTGGGAGAGGGAGGATGGAGAGGGAGTGGGGGGAAGAGGATGGGGGAGAGAGAGGAGAGGGAATGGGGGAGAGGGAGAAGAGAGGAGGGAGGGAAGAGAAAGGATGGGTGGAGAGGGAGAGAAGGAAGATGGGTGGAGAGGGAGGGGAGAGGGAGGAAGGGTGGAGAGGGAGGGTAGAGGGAGGAAGGGTGGAGAGGGAGGGGGAGGGAGGGGGAGGGAGGGGAGAGGGAGGGTAGTGGAGAGGGAGGGGAGAGGGAAGATGGTGGAGAGGTAGGGGAGAGGGAGGATGGTGGAGAGGGAGGGGAGAGGGAGGATGGTGGAGAGGGAGGGGAGAGGGAGGATGGTGGAGAGGGAGGGGAGAGGGAGGATGGGGGGGGGGAGGGAAGGGAAAAAGGCAAAAAAAAGGGGGAGGGGTGTAGTTTGATTTAATTTGTTTTATAAATATTTTTGTGTCCCGGTTTTTATATTTGAAAATCTGGTCACCCGAGTGGAGGAGCTTCAACCAATCATTCTAAGCGGGTGTCTGTGTCACCTCTTCCCAGCTTACTCTACT
Source organism: Ascaphus truei (assembly GCF_040206685.1). Classification (NCBI taxonomy): domain Eukaryota; kingdom Metazoa; phylum Chordata; class Amphibia; order Anura; family Ascaphidae; genus Ascaphus; species Ascaphus truei. The sequence goes on along the minus strand of NC_134483.1, from coordinate 161,847,771 downwards.
GCTGTTATGACAGGAGAGACATGGAAGAGAGGAAGAGAGTGGGCTAAAAGTAAAAGCTTTTCAGACAAGTAAGTCATTGAGAGTGAAAGGGAGAGGAAATAGCACAGTGTTAGAGCATCTTTTTCATAGACTTGACAAGACTTTGCAATGCTTAGCTGCTTGACACCAGAAGACTGCCAGCAAAACTATGCTCTGATTAGTTTGTACTATTTTTACCCTGGCAGAAATAATTACTTCTATACTAAAAGGGTGAGCTTGAAACATGCTTAAAAAAAAAATAGAAGGATCTTGTCAATCCGTTCTTTTTCAATCTAGCATATTTTGTATAATTGTATAATAATATACCATCGTGTATGTTTTTAATTGCCTCCTCAATAATTATTTCTTAGCGTCTCAGTGGGTCTACTGTACTTACTAAAGTTTCCTTACTGCAAAACTGTTGTAACGTTGGCATCAATGTGATTTTTTTTTTCCTGTGATAAAACTTGAGCAATTTTGCTTGCACTGGTTTTGTCCCATCTTTGCAGACGGAGAAACAATTTTAAACAGACCCAAGTTTGGGGGTTATTTTAGTAGCTGCAAGCTGTGCAAGTCCGTGCGGAAAAAGCCCTTTCAAATCGGATTGGCATGCTTCGCTATTCTGTAAGCCCTTCTCACATGTCTAATCTGTGCTGAAAAGGCTTTTTTAAGAAGCGGTTTCATTCTGGGTGTGCCACTCACACTCACATTTTTGGAGAGTAAGCTGAATTCTATTAGCTCCGTTCAGTGCAAAAGGCAAAACTGCTTCTAATAACTCGCATTTTTTCTCTCGCCTCCTTCAAAGTGTTGAGATTGGTATTGTGAGTTCCATCCAGAGCCTGAAATATGGGTTTTGCTGAGAGAGAGCAAAACCCATAGCTGAGCAAATCCTATAGGTCAGCTCTGGATGGAGGTAGCATCACCTCAGGTCATTCCGCTTCAAAAGCCAGTACAATCTGGGCGTTTTGGCTGTTAAACACAGTTTAAACTATGCAATTTGTTATGCAGAATATGGCTTTTTGGCTAGTTTAATCCGCTACTTATGACCATGTGAAACCGTGCGGTTTTAAAAGGACAAACTTGCAGATACTAGAATATCTCCCATCGTGTATAAATCATAGCCCTATGTATCCAATGAATACGAGAAGCAAAATGTATACATAGAGTAAGTGTAAATAGTCACCTCAACACCTTTCCCATAGTGGGCTTTGTTGTGAAACAGTGTTAAGAAAAGTAGCACTTGGATAAATTTGGAGCTATCCGTCTCTTAAATTCTGCAGTAACCTCAATGTAACCACTTGTGGCTGCTACATCGAAAGTGGTTGTTCCCAAAGTTAATAAACACAATCCCAGCAAGCTCAGAACCCCAAAACACACCACATCATACACACACACAGACACACACACAGACACACAGACACACACACAGACACACACACAGACACACACACACACACACACACACACACACACACACACACACACACACACACACACACACACACACACACACACACACACACACACACACACACACACACACACACACACACACACACACACACAGACACACACACACACACACACACACTGTATATATATATATATCTTGCTGGGATTGTGTTTATTAATTTGAATTTCAACTGGTATCAGTTGTTTGGAGGTTAGTGGCCCGTCCTCCCAGGGTTCAAGCTCACCCCACCCCACTTAAGTAGCAAGGTTTGTTTTCATGTTCTTTTGCAGTACAGGTCCATTGTAGCCATTCTCCCCCCAGCAGAGGTACATGACAATGTACATAGCTAGTGTTAGGACCTGCTTACTGGTCGCGCCTTGATGGGGCTTGCAGGCTTATAACGCATTGGCCAGAGGGTCTAAGTAAATTACCCATATTCAAAAGAATATATAAGTATTTCACTGTGTATTTTTGTTACATGGTTTCGTTATGCAACTACTGCATACGGTTGTACTTATAGTGCTGGCGACGTCTCGGCAAAACAAATGTATTGCCGCCATCGCGTGCACTTATAGTAAGCGCAACGCGATCCGGTAGCTGGAGCTCCTCGGCACAGGCGGCCATGTTGGGACTCCTTGCGCATGCGCAGTGGCCTCAGAGTTGCGGCGGCCATTACATGGGCTTTGCCCATGCGCAGTGGCTTCAATAAAGCGGTGGCTATTACAGATTAGTTCCGCAGGGGAACTACAATTCCCAGCATCACCAGGGGCTACTAGACATGTGGTACAGCACAGCCAATAGGGCTGCAGCATTCCCCTGCTCAACAAATTGATACATTTGGCACGCTGCGAGCCACGCCAGTCAGAAGGGGGAGCAGAACAGAGAAGGTAGTGTCCAGGGAGCTGTGCTTCCCTGGACTAGGCCTAGTTTGCCCCCTTAAGCCCCAGGTAGGCCCCGAGTCCCCAATCAGTGTGTGGGTGCTTCAGAGACAAGCCCTTTGATAGGGACATTGCCCCCTATAGATCTATAGTGTCAGGGCCATAGCCAAGATGCTGCACAGTACTTGCGGCCTGTGGTCTGGGACAAGACCACCACCGCAAGACATAGACTCTCTTCATGGTGGGACACTGCAGCGGGAGTCCACCCCACGCAGAGGCGGATGCCGTCACGGACGACGACTACGTGGGACCAGGCTGATCCTATCACAGCCGGCGGTACCCGGGTGCTCAGGTATCACGCTCAACAAGTGCACCAACGATTCACACACCTTCAGTGGGTAGCGCTACCGCACACTTTGGGGTGGGTTGTGGCTCCTGTGGACACCGGGTGGCTAGGTGCCCAGGGCACATCAGTACTTTGGGCGAAACCTCACCCGGGTGTGGACAAGGTGGTTGGACAGTGGAGCACTGTGTGGGGGTAAGGCTGTGCGAGGCCTGTATGATATGTGTTAGTGTGTTATTAGTATATCTATGTTCAGTAAACCTGTTATTATATACCCGTGTATGTATTCATTGTATTGGGTCCTGTGAAGGGGTTATCCAGCGCTGTTAGGATCCCTCACCCGTGGTGGCGCTGTCACCAGAACGAATCAGGTACACCCCAGGCTCCCTGCAGCGGAGGATCAGGCCTCCTGTGAGCCTATCGGTTAACGCAGCACATGTTGTCACCCTAGACATGGGGGAAAGGGGGCTACATTTGGAGGCGCTGCTGAGATTCAGACCTGGGGTGCCTGAACCAGCAGCTAAATTAGAAAAACAAAATCCAACACCATGTTTGTGCCCTGAAGGCAAGAGGTCCACGACTGGGCCCTAGAGCTCCGCGAACCCAGCTTCCGAGGCAGTGTCCACCCCGGGACCCTCCTTAGACGTCCCCTATCAGGCCGAAGCGTCCACCTCCTCCTACATCCCCAGGGAATGGAGGACTACAGCCCCGGCCTCGAGTACACCAACCAGGGCGGACTTACCCCTACCCAGGGTAAATTTCACTCCAACTGCCATGCTAGAGTCGAACCGAAACTCCACACCCATCAGCTACCCCCAGCCGGTATGAGAGTAGCCCTGCACCGGCCCCTAGCCCAAGGCTCACACCTCACAGTCGCCTGTCAACTGGTGGCTCCGACTTTGGAGTAACTCTACCCCAACTAGTAGAAGCCCTAACCATGTCCTCCCAGTCCCAGAACTATCGGAAGCTCAAGGCCTTCACCAGTGTGTCGCCACTCCCATGGGGGAAAAGGGATTTCAGAGACCTAGAAAGAGCACACCCTTATGGTGCTGGAAGAATGGTCCTGCACGAGGCAGTGAAGAGGCAACGGATAATGAAGAGCCTCAGACCCCTAGCCTCCACCATGGTGAGCATGCACCGAGATCAGAACACCGATATCTCGGCCCAGAGGGTCTTGGACCTATTGATATGAGTCTATGGCATAGAAGAAGCGGAGAGATAACTATGGTCCAAGTTCTATGGCCTCAGACAGAAGGAAGGGAAAGACCTGTCCACCTTCAAACAACGGATCCAGTTGGTGCTATGGAAGCTATGGGACCACAATATAATTCCAGCGACCACAGTGGAAATTGCCGCAAGCAATTCCTCCAAGGGGGTTACACCTATGCATCATATAGTCATCATGATCAGGTATTCCCTGTTTCAAGGACCTCCCCCTATATTCGAGGAGCTACTAGGAGCTGCACTCGCCTCCCCAACGGCCCGCATTACCACAGCCCTCCCCGCACTCTCCCCAGCCTCCGCTGCTGGTCGCAGCAGAAGGTAAGGGGATGAGGGGGGAGACCCCTGCTATACATATAAAAATATTACTTGAGAGTACATTCAAATGTCTTAGACAGGTCTGCAACGCTGCTTATCACCATTATCACCTAGCATAGAGTGCTTCCACTGCAGCAAGGGATTCTGGGAAATGACATGCAAATGAGCACACACACACACACACATATATATATACACACATACACACACATACACACACATACACACACACCATCATAGATAGATGTGTGTGTGTGTGTGTGTGTGTAAATATATATACACACACTCACGAACAGAAGGCACACCTCAAACAAATATTGGCATAGATTGGTGAGTGCACGCGTAATAGGAATAAAATGTACTGTATGTAGACCTTACCCAAACCCTCAAAGAGCACGAGGCAGCACATCGCAGGTAAGTATCAAAACAATTTATCACAGGATAAACAAACATTTCAGTCCCAAACAAGACCTTCATCATGGCGCTGTCCAAATGTTTTCAGGACCAAAATGTTGGTTTATGCTGCGATAAATTATTTTTTCATACATACCTGCGATACACACACACACACACACACAATCCAGCATCTCTAACACATTTTAACAAAAGCACTCATTTGTAAAAGGGGACAAATTGTATTAGTACAGATTCCCAGCTCCGGTATTAAAATAAATAACTGTCACTTAGTAATGCTAGTACTAAACCAATTTGGATGGAAAAGCAATCAAAATATTTAATATGATAAAATCAATGGAAATTGTTTCACTTTTCCCAAATGTATAAAAAAATTTTTTACATAGAAACTCAATATTACATCCACGGTTTTGTGCACTGACAAACCTATCTCAAGGTGTAAAATAAAATGGGGGTGGGGGGTGGGGGGAGGGACAATTCTGTGAAGACGTAACTTCAAATCACTTAGATATTTTTAATTAAATGATAGGCGGTATAATCATATTTTAAAAATGTACTTTAGATTTCATTTTAATGCGGCAGGGATGACAGTTTGTAATTTACTCCAAAAAACAAACAAAAACAAAGCAGAAAGACTAGGAAAACAAATGTTAGATACTGTAAATGATCATCTTGGCTTCACAAATTCTGTGCTCGTTTATGCATTATACATAATCCCCATCTCTCGCTGCTTTTTACCATACAGTATAGTCCTTAATTACATCAGTAGTACAAGGAAATGGCTGCTACAAACTGTCCATCCAACCCGAAGGTCTTGCAACAAGGTACAAAGAAGCCATTTTACTGCCAGAACCACAACGCATTCATTCTAATCAAATACCATGCAGGCCTGGTGGAAAAACACATAGGATTGTAACTATACAAAGGGAGTTGAAATTAAGCAATTAGTATTTTGCCAGTAATGCTGCTTTAATGGACTCAAATGGTATGATGCTCAGTCTCTTCTTATGTCTTGCTAACAATAGGTAATCTCACTAAGTCCACTCAAAGTGTTAAAATTACATGCTGAGCGTTAATGATCACAAATGAGCTTATTACAACAAATGAGGTGACTGTTGAATTGCACTGATATTTCTGTATTTACAGCTTACAACAAACTCCACGTGTGTAATAGAGATCCAGGGACAAACTTTCTTCCTATAGTATATACTGTATATTTTAAAACGACAATATATATATTTTTCCACTCAATACAGCGCGCAAATACATAGCAGGGGGAGGAGGGGGGCTGGGAGACGCTAGAACATCTTGAACTAAACCTGAATAAAATTAGGTTCCAATGTAATAAGATTGAATATTTATTCAGTGATGTATTCAATATTCTTTTTCATTATACCAACGTCATGATTAATTTCTTTTCACTATCATTTGAGAATGTGACATTTTACGTCTAATAATCTTTTATTTAACCTTTTGCTGAACTGACACGCCAAAAAAAAAAAAAATTTGAAAATTGAAAATGAAATGCAGTCTCACAACGTGAAATGTTGCAAGTAATCTAGTTCATTTGGGAGTTTTCTACAATTCTCAGCTATGCAAAATTATGTACCAATTGAATGTGCCTTAAATGAATGGTGAACTCTCAGTTCAGCATAAGAACAATAACAAAATTACATAAAAGAAAGTGGTTAAGACAACATGGGAAAGACAGGATTGTGTTGCTGTTTTATTTCATGGTTGGATTAATATTTTTATCCTGCAATTTATACGATTATATCTAGACTCCTTAGAGCAGAAAATTACAAACAACTAGACAATGAATCACAGAGTCAACTTAAGACACTGCTGGCCATATATACTAAGTAGTGCTAAGCCATAAGACACCTTACAGCCCTATAAATATAGGTGAGTATCTAGATTTGAAAAGCCTACATAGTGAATTAGCGAGTCATGTTCTTCAAACTCCTGAATGCTGATAACGAACAACCCTACAGTTGCTCTTATCTTTGTACAACAGATCAATTCCATTACTTTATCCAACGAAATGAAACGATGGCGTTCCATCCAAATCCCCCCTCTACAAACGTAACTAATGAAATTGATTCAAGTGAATGTTTCGTAAGATGTCTTACAGTTCCGTAAGGTGCCTATGGCTTGGTACGCTTAGTAAATATATCACAACAGCAACTGGCTACTCTGTCCTTATATTTACCCGCTGCAATAACGGCAATTCCCTTCTTACAATATCTTTTCTTCTACCCGCTCCATACAATTTTCTCCTGTTTGTCCTGCACTAATAATACTTATCTTTTGTCTTAGATTGCCATCATTTTTTCTCTCTCTCTCTAAGGCAGGGGTGCGCAAACTTACCTTAATGCGCCCCCATCTCTCCCCCCCCCCTCCCCCGCATGGCTCCAGTGTCAAATGACATCACGAAGCCATGGCAACGTGACGTCACTCTGCTGTGTCATTTGACGCTGGTTGCCATGGAGACGCTAGAACCAAAGCAAGTAAAAAGTTACAGAGGCCTCGCGCTATCCTTGGCATTTATTGTAATAAAAGTGAAAGTGAATGAAAGTGCGGGGGGCTCTGTAACCGCCGCCCCCCCCCCCCGAAAATCTCACGCCCCGCCCCCTAATTTGCGCACCCCTGCTCTAAGGCACAGATCCACAACAGGGTGCTAAGCTTTCGCACACCTTTACTCTTTATTCCTACTCAAATGAATGGGAGTAAAGTTGTGCTAATGCTTAGCGCCCTTTTGTGGCTCTGGGGCCTTAGTGGAGTGAGAGATCACTGTCCCTCATGACTGGTTGCAATATCTCTACGGCCACAACGGAAACGGGCAGGGAGAAGACTGCTATAACTGACAGATAGACATCTTTGTCCCAGATCCACGAAAGGGTGCTGTCAGTTATAGCGGTATTAAAATAAATAACAGTCATCCGTTGTGGCCGTAGAGATATTGCAACCAGTCATGAGGGACAGTGATCTCTCACTCCACTAAGGCCCCAGAGCCACAAAAGGGCGCTAAGCATTAGCACAACTTTACTCCCATTCATTTGAGTAGGAATAAAGAGTAAAGGTGTGCGAACGCTTAGCACCCTGATGTGGATTTGGGCCTGAGTCTGAACTCAGTCAGGGAATAATGAGGATTGAGAAAAAATGGTAAAGAAAAAATGGCACATTTATAGAAAATACTGGAAAGCTCGATTCCTGTACGGACATAAAGCAAGATCGGCGTGTCATTCTCCTCAGAAAATAACACCTCCTGGTCAACATACAAAAATCTATTCAAATCACTCACAAATGATTCAACAGTGACCCAGCATAAGACAACAAGTACCAGAGAAAAATCTATTCTGTGTGTGTGTGTGCGCTTGTGAGTGAGAGTGAGAGAGCGAGAGAGTGATATCAAATAAAACAGGCTATAACCGATTTTGACAACTCCTGTTGCGGAGAAGGTCAAGGACCAGTTCACACCTGTGTCTTTTGTAAATTAATTGTCAGCGCGTACTTACTGTTGCTGGAGAGGCTCGAGTGTGACTCACGGAGTGACCTGAATTTTCCATGGAGTTACCAATCAGGTACGTCCCACCGGAGCTGCTAATGATCTGTCCTCCAGAGATACCCATCTGAATCCCTCCGGCGCCCACCATGCTGTGAGAGACCACTGTAGTCACCTGCGCAGATCCACCCTGGGTATCAAAGTAACTCCCTCCAGTGTTTTGGCTGTACATCTGAGCTTCTGTGTAAGGATACGTTGTTGTTCGGCTTAAATGTGGAAAACAAAAATACAAAGGAAGGGCGTTTAGTTGCAAGCAGTCACACTTGAGTAGGACTGCACGTTATAACTTAGATTACATACCCGTTTACGTGTGCTACTTATGCTGCTGTGATAGGGGAAACTATTGTATACATTTCAATATTGTTACTATTAAATGGCAAACGTGCTCAGGGGTGGCTGGCCATTTGGGCAAAGGTAATATTACCCCCCTGGGCAGGTCAGAATTTAACATTTCAGGCTGGTGGAGAGGAGGAGATGAGAAGGATTTCTGTGCAGCAGCTCACCAGTTCTGGCCATTAGGTGACACTGCAGAGCTCACTTTGCAGTACCTCATCTCCCAGCTGACTCCTATGATGTAGAATGGGAAGGTAAGTATATACAGTATACAGTTGTGTGAAAAAGAAAGTACACCCTCTTTGAATTCTATCGTTTTACTTATCAGGACATAATAACAATAATCTGTTCCTTCGCAGGTCTTAAAATTAGGTAAATACAACCACAGATGAACAACAACACATGACATATATTACACCGTGTCATGATTTATTTAACAAAAATAAAGCCAAAATGGAGAAGCTATGTGTGAAAAACTAAGTACACCCTTACTGCTTCCATAGGAATTAAGATGCTAAGTAGCAGACAGGTGCTGCTAATCAAATGCCCTTGATTAATTGATCATCAGCAAGTGTAACCACCTCTATAAAAGCCGAAGTTTTAGCAGTTTGCTGGTTTTGAGCACTCAGGTGTGTGTTAACACAATGGCAAGGAGGAAAGACATCAGCAATGATCTTAGAGACGCAATTGTTGCTGCCCATCAATCTGGGAAGGGTTATAAGGCAATTTCCAAACAATTTAAAATCCATAATTCTACAGTGAGAAAGATTATTCAAAAGTGGAAAACATTCAAGACAGTTGCCAAGCTTCCCAGGAGTTGACGTCCCAGCAAATTCATCCCAAGGTCAGACCATGCAATGCTCAGAGAAATTGTAAAAAAAACAAGAGTTACATCTCAGAATCTACAGGCCTCAGTTAGCATGTTAAATGTTAAAGTTCATGACAGTACAATTAGAAAAAGACTGAACAAGTATGGTTTGTTTGGAAGGGTTGCCAGGAGAAAGCCTCTTCTCTCTAAAAAGAACATGGTAGCCCGGACTAGGTTTGTAAAGTTGCATCTGAACAAACCACAAGACTTCTGGAACAATGTCCTTTGGACAGACGAGACCAAAGTGGAGATGTTTGGCCATAATGCATAGCGCCATGTTTGGCGAAAACCAAACACAGCGTATCAGCACAAACACCTCATACCAAATGTCAAGCACGGTGGTGGAGGGGTGATGATTTGGGCTTATTTTGCAGCCACAGGACCTGGGAACCTTGCAGTCATTGAGTCGACCATGAACTCCTCTGTATACCAAAGTATTCTAGAGTCAAATGTGAGGCTGTCTGTCAATTGGGTCATGCAACAGGATAATGATCCCAAGCACACCAGCAAATCTACAACAGAATGGCTGAAAAAGAAAAGAATCAAGGTGTTGCAATGGCCCAGTCAAAGTCCAGACCTCAACCCGATTGAAATGCTGTGGTGGGACCTTAGGAGAGCTGTGCATAAACGGGAAACTTCTCACTAGCGAGAGAGAAGAAACAGCGGGCACTGCTGGGCAAGTAAGGCTGGACTGCGCTGGAGTAAATAGTTATTTATTAACCATATGCAAAATGGATAAAAAGGGAAGGTCCCCGCATTTCACCCCTACGGGGCTTTGTCAAAGAGGGATTACTCTCGGTACACAACACATTCAAGTAACAGATCTAACTGGAAGTGACGTCACCACGCCGGATGTGTGGCGTCACTTCCGGTTAGATCTGTTACTTGAATGTGTTGTGTACCGAGAGTAATCACTCTTTGACAAAGCCCCGTAGGGGTGAAACGCGTTAGAGTTACTGCGGGGGACCTTCCCTTTTTATCCATTTTGCATATGGATAATAAATAACTTTTCACTCCAGCGCAGTCGAGCCTTAATAATTGCCTAGCAGTGCCCGCTGTTTCTTCTCTCTCGCTAGTGAGAAGTTTCCCTTCTATGGACTACACACATCACGGAGCACGCGTATCCGGATACCAGTTGCAGTAAGTGATTTCATTCTTAAACACTTACGGAGTGTCCCCAGGAGGATTGGTTTCATGTGCGGTTACATTTACTGAAGGGGTCCGGTGCCGGTCGAGAGACCTTCCCCGGTCATCCCTCTCTTGCTAAATTCGCCAACCCGTCCCCCACACTAGGGGTGAAGTAATTGGACTTATATTCAACTCCGTTTCTAATCTGGATATACATTGGCATTTTGGATACATTTCTACCATGGAAACATCCTTACTCTGTAGCACACGTTTTTGAGGGGGTCATTCACCTCACTCATCTCTAGCTGTGCATAAACAAATGCCCACAAACCTCAATGAACTGAAGCAACGTTGTAAAGAATAGTGGGCCAAAATTTCTCCACAACGATGTGAGAGACTGATAAAGTCATACAGAAAACGATTACTTCAAGTTATTGCTGCTAAAGGTGGTTCTACAAGCTATTGAATCATAAGGTATACTTAGTTTTTCACACATGGCTTCTCCATTTTGGCTTTATTTTTGTTAAATAAATTATGACACGGTGTAATATGTCATGTGTGGTTGTTCATCTGAGGTTGTATTTACCTAATTTTAAGACCTGCTAAGGAACAGATGATTGTTATTATGTCCTGATATGTAAAACCATAGAATTCAAAGAGGGTGTACTTTCTTTTTCACACAACTGTATATACACACACACGATACAGTATAAGTGTGTGTGTATGTATATATATATATATATATCTGGTGTGCGCATCTGTGAGTGGTGCGTATTTCGCCTGGTTCTTGGGCCAGTTTGTTAGGCTTGCCCCCGGGATTTATTGTGTAAGAAAAAAAAAGAAACTAAATGAAAGGAACCTTATACAGTAGATCACCATTCAAGTCTTCCTGCACAGAAGGTGTCTCGTGCATTCCTCCAGTCCACAGCAAGCTGACATTAACATTCCAAATGATTTTACCCACTTCAGAGGCAGTGATACTACCAGACCACTCCTCAGTTACAGTAGTTATTCTGTCAGACACAAAGCCCTACTCCCCATGTATTTATTTACATCACACATGGATGTATTTGACATAATATTGTATATTACAAAATGCAATATATAGGCAATGTACAAAATGCATTAAAGTCAGAAATCTGTCATCCAGAACTTACACACGTTTGTGGATGCTCAACTACCACAACCCTTCCCTAATGCATCCATGGTAATGTCGGTTCATGTGGTGATGGAATTTTACATGAAAAAGGAAGCTTTATAGTGTTAGCAAGAGATGCAAATGTGGACGTCACCGAACCATAATTGACTTCTTTTGTGAGCCATAATTCAGGCCCATAACTCAGTTCCCTTCTGTTTTATTATTACATTACCAATGATATCCCCTCTTAATTTCCATGACCTCAACCACAGTTCTGAAATGTAATTTGTGATATGATAAGAAACCAGCCAGGGACCTGAGCCATGGATATGTTCTCATTATGTACACAGCATTGCAAAGGATGTTATAATCTCCAGGTTCGACCAAACTTTTCTTTATTCTTGCATCCACAAATTGTAATGGCAAAAGACTCTACCCTTATCTTCCAAGATGAATGTGTATAGACATATTGCAGGCGTGCGTACTGCAGCAATACATTATGCATGTGAATGAAGAATCTGACCAGCTTCCTGTTCATTACTAAATTACTTCAACATCTGCCTCCCAAAAGCCAGATTTAACTAAGCCTTTCTTTTGTCACAAACATAAATATACAAGCCGTATAGGAGTTTACTAGAAAGCACTGGATGTAAGCCTGTGCTCACTTTCCCTTTTTTCATGACGGTGTTAGGCTTTCCAACTTTAATTCTCAATAAACTTTGCAAGTGAGTAGTGTTGAAATCTTCCATTTCTTGATTTGTGAAGCATGCCCACAAAGACAATGATATCTAGATGACAAATATCGTTGGGTTACATCTGTGCTGTAGTCTCTAATACTTGCATCTCTAACCATGTCTAATTTGGTACCAGAAATAGGGTGTGAATTTAGTTTATCATCAGAACTGACTGAAAGTTTGTAGGCATTTCCTTTTGTTAGCATTTTCCCAAAAGGGCGTTACTTGTTTGAGAAAGCGCGCTGGATTTTGTTTGTTTTTGAGTAAAAATAATCCTCTAAATGTTAAAGGAGTATTTTTATTCCAAGAAGAGTATCACTAATTATATTTATACACGTGCACACAGTCTATACACACATATAAATATATATACACATATATGCCTACACATACATAATAAAACATACATGCATTTACATACTATATATAGAAATGGAACAGGAGGGTCCACCAAGGGAGAGACAGAACGTGAGCGCACACCCCTCCCCTCCCCCCTGGGATGCAGAGCTGTCAATCAGTGCTCTGCTCTCTGAGATTGCACCTCCGAAGATGGAACAAGTCTGTTCCCTGCAGATGCTATGCTAGTGTATAAATATGCCAGAGGCCAATTTAGAAGGGTCCCACTCATTTAATAGGCATCAAAGACGTCTATACATGTGTTAACGTGACTTCTGTTTGAGGGGCAACATTTTCTGCCATCTGAAATCTGTTCATTTTATAATGAACATAACACTACAAAACTCCCACTGCGCCTTCATTTTAGAAAACAGTACAACTTAAACGTAAATGTACCCTTTACGGTGCGCTTATGATGTCCAGTGAACGTTGCAAGGCCAGCATCAGAAGTTCCGTTAACGCATATACACGTCAGTAACACGTTAAAATTAAAATAAAGCGGAGAATTTGTACACATCACACTGTAATTTAACTTTAACCCCCAGCACACCAGTGCCTTAAAGTTGTCAGTCTTCTAATCTACACAGTTTTCCAGCAATGGAAGACTGCACACGCAGGACCACGTTGGAGACAGAGGTTTTAATCACTGCGCGGCTTGCCTGTAGTGCGTTGTGTAATGCTATGCAGGGTACTGAGGGGCGCCACAAGCAGCGCCGTGATTTACGGCTCTGTGCGTGCAGTCTTTCTCCCACCATTTTTGTAGGCATGAGCACCTATATTGTAATATTAGGCAAATCAGCACTGACATCTTCAATTTAGTAATATACAGATGTAACAGGACTTGGCTGAGTGAGCACCACCACAGCGTTGCAGGATTATCGCATGAAGCCCAATCTCCGGTGTCGCAGCTTTTTGCTTTGTCAGCTGCCGCTCCGGAGACACCAAGTCCTGCTACATCTGGGAGCTTTTATTTCATTATAAATGTTGTTTTGTAAACATATAAACATGCATTTCATTGTAATGCGAATGATATAAATGCTTAGTATATGCTTTAAAATCAGTGTTAACTTTGCGCTGCATTGATAGAATGCCATATCCCTCTAGGGATAAAAACATTCCTCCAAATTTGAAGGGGAGTCATTTTTATCAAATGGCCCCTATGGCTGGTACACTTGTGACCCTTTACATTTAGTGAACGTCATGGCACGTTTGCCTTGGGGTTATTATTTCCCAAGCAATCACATGATTTCAGTGTTGGAATGTCTGCGGCAATGCTGTGCTCATGTTGACACTAAAGAATGGTTTTGTGTAGCTTTTATGTCCTCTGCCATCCCCCGGCCATAATAATTAACACAACCGTCCATTATCAAAGGAAAAGGGTTTCTTTAGTGTTTGCAAAGAGTTAATGAGGCCACCTACTTTTTATTATTAGTATTATTATTATTATTATACCCTGAAAGTGAGCTCGTTATTAATAGTGATGTTGACAGCATACGCATGTTCTCTCTTTTTTTTAAAGCCAGTGAAGATCAAAGTTTAGACAATAATATACCTTAAACCAGTACAGGCTTCCAGGAAAAAGGTCCAGAGTGGTCAAAAACAAATACGTTATACTGTATGTCTGTAGTGTGAAATAAAGTTCCAGTTCCCCATTCAATATGGTGAGAAGCTGGGTCACGCATAAATGGAAGTTAATACAGATTAGCTGCACATTGCTGCACTTTTCATCCTACTGAATATGTGCCTATGTTAGGCTATCACAGTAGTACTCAATCTATTTTACATGGTGACACCATTAAGGGATTTTCTCAATTCTAGAGACAACATACTGTATACTGTACATTTTATTTATGAATTTTTTTTATTCATGAACTCTGCTAAATAATATGTTTACCGTCTTGTGTTTCTTTCTTTTACTACAAACCCAAATGCAATGTGTCAGTCTCCTAAATTTTTTAATGTAGAATTGTAGTTTTGTGTATCCATCTATTTTCTTGAGGCACTCATTTTCGTGGCACTTACTGTAGCTGAGAGCTGCGACCTCATAGACAATCGGAACAGCCCGGTTTAGAATCATTGCTCTGTCCATTTATTAATCACCCATCAAATGGACTAAAAACATACAGACTTGCCAAGACTCCGTTAAATGATTATAACAGGAGTGCCCAAGCAATTATAGCTGCAGAACCATATGTCCATACCCTTATTGCTCTGTAACTGCCTCCAAACAGCAACAAAAAGTCAAAGCTGTGGTAACGCTATGTGGGTTAAATGACAGAAGTAGCGTGAAGCACAGATTATGTTAATGATGAATTTAGCAAGGCTGTGCATTTTGGGCCTACTTTTATCCACATATTCTTTGGCAAGAAGGAGCTTTGCTGGGCCCGCAGTACACACAGATGTTCAGAACACAGATTTCCTTGGAGAAGGAATTCAAACTTACATTGTTCCATTTGTGTAGACTGTATCACTTCCTTCGACGTATTGTACCTGTGCTGGGTAGACGTGTTGCACCTGTTGAATGGTCTGTACCTGCTGCACCTGGAATAAGAAAAGCAAAACAGTGAGTGTACTGTGCTCCATAGGACTGCAACATTTGAACTCTAACATAAAGAGTTCCATGTCTTAACTTTGATTTAGAAAGACCGTGCAACTACTGAAAGCAGCACACAATGCTACTCAATTTATTTTACAGTGTATCCCCTATATATAAATTTATATATATTTACTGTTGCAGGGACAATGCAAAGACACATAGGTTTGTGTGAATATAGGCTTTTTATTTAGCCTTGAAAAAGGTGGAACATAATAGAGCTCGTCTTCAGCATATAAAAGGTTAACAAAAACATAAGTCCTTGATAAGGGCTTTGCCGTTTTCCCAGCAAGATTAAGTCAGGTCCATGATACAGAACAGCAAGCGTTCCTATAGACATTGCAGGCTTTTCTCCCTCCAGAGTTTCAGCATGTGTTTATCTGCTTCAGACAAGACACCAGAACACAGAGTTTTAAGACCCTCTAACGAGCAAGGTGAGCAGATTAATGCAGTCAGCCTGTTCGCAGACTGAGATTTAACCTGGTCAGTGCTGGTCGTTGCATTGTCCCTGCAACATATGGTGGTAGAAGTGGGGATACTGAGCTGTATCCGAAGAGCCATACACAAAAAAATGAACCTTTTTTTAAAGGAGTTTCTGTGTGAACAGGTCAGGAAAAACAAACTACTGCAGCAGCAAGTTCAGCTCCCATGCCAGCAACAGGCAGCGAAGGATGAAAAACAGGCCAAGCAAAACAGCGAACAGGCCAGGCAAAACAGACTACTAATGCAGCAGCAGGCCCAGCTCCTTGCCCAGCAGCAGACAGCACAAGATGAAAGGCAGGCTAAGCACAATTAACTACTACTACAGCAGCACAGGATGAAAGGCTGGTCAAACTACTGGCTCGATCCTCTTTGTCTACCGGACCATAACTTCCAAACAGCCCCACGGTTCGCCTGCGAAAAAATTAATCCGGTCGAGGACCTGGAGACTTTCCTGTTAGCCTTTGAAAGGGTTGCCGAGGCCCACGGCTGGTCCATAGATCGCTGAGCAACCACTTTGGCCCGCCCCTCTTAGGAGAAGCCCAGGCCTCATATCAGGGCCTACCTTCAGATCAGGCTATGAAATAGGGCCAGTCCTGGCCCAGCAAGACTGGGGCAGGGAGCCAAAGAGTCTTGAAAGGTTGCAGACCCCTGGTCTTCCTGATCATCCTTACTGTGTCCAGTCTATCCATGTTGTTGTGATGGAAGAGATATCCTATTATCAGCAGCAGCTGACTGGCACCCATGTGGCCAAGTCACAGGAAGCAACCCCATTTGCAATCCTCGTTGAGGCGTCTGGGACTGAGTGTATTGAGGCTGAAGATCATTTTTGCTTCCAATTGTAGCAATAATTTGTTCTGGTCTCCCCCCGTCCTGCGGTACGTACTTGTAATATGGGCATTAACCGCAAAGTGGATAAGCCGTGATGATGTTTTTAAAATGCCTCGCAACAGGTTGAAATTTTAAATCCTCTTTCCCTTCAGTGTACGCCAAAGCCTTGCGTATCGAAGATCGGTGTAGACATAGGCGTTCCTTCAGCATCCGTGAGGTCTTCCCCGCATAATAAAGGCCACAGGGACAGTGGATGAAATAATCAACAAAACGTGATTCGCAATTTAGATTAGTCCCTAATTTTGATCTGGTTCCCATTGTGGGGATGGTTTTACCCAGAATAAAATACTGACAATTTACGCATCCATGACACTTGTGGACACCTGCCGGTCTTTGGAGCCATGTTGGTTTGGCAGCATATTTCGACACTGGGTCGGCCTGGGTAAAATAATCCCCTAGGTTATGTCCTCTTCTGTAAAAAAAAACTGTGGTGGCTTAATGCAGTTTCGTCCAATCTTCTTATAATTTCTTATAATTTGTTAATATATGATAATGTCTCAGGATACTTTGATTAATGAAGCCTGATGTTGTACTGAACGTACCTATTATGTTAATGCGGTCCTCGCATTTGGATTTAGGTGATGGTTTGAGTAGTGTGCCCGTTTAGTGCTCGCACCTTAGCCAATGCAGCATTAATTTCATGGGTATCATATCCCCTATCCGGAAACTGCTGTGCCATGGCTTGAAGTGCCTGTTCAACTCCTTGTTGATCACTGCTTACCCTTCTAACTCTGAGAAATTGAGAATGGGGTAAACCTTTCTTCAATTATTTATTTATAAAATGTTTTACCAGGAAGAACTGTAATACATTGAGAGTTACCTCTCGTTTTCAAGTATATCCTGGGCATAGAGTTATGATAACAAATAATACATGGTTACAAATACATAGTTACATAATTGAACAGGGTGTACATTATATACAAGATACTGCATGCATAGTTAAAGATAATATATATATAAAAGGCGTATGTAACAGTTATATATCAGATTAAAATGTGAGACAGCTTTAGTTTTGAAAGAACTTAGACTGGTGGTGGATGTGAGAGTCTCCGGTAGATTGTTCCAATTTTTGGTTGCACGCTTAGAGAAGGAGGAGCGGCCGGATACTTTGTTGAGCCTTGGGACCATGAACAGTCTTTTGGAGTCAGATCTAAGATGATAAGTGCTGCATGTGGTAGGGGTGAGGAGCTTGTTCAGATAGACGGGTAGCTTGCCCAGAAAGTATTTGAAGGCAAGACAGGAAATATTAACTTTGCGCCTACACTCAAGTGATGACCAATCTAGTTCTTTGAGCATTTTGCAGTGATGTGTGTTGTAGTTGCATTGGAGAACAAAATGGCATATTGAATTGTAGAGGGTATCAAGTTTGCTAAAGTGGGTTTGGGGTGCAGAGCCATATACTATGCCCCATTGTCGATAATTGGCATTAGCATCTGCTGTGCGATACGCTTTCTGACCAGCAAATTTAGGGATGATTTGTTCCTATAAAGTACACCTAGTTTGGCATAGGTTTTGAATGTCAGGGTATCAATGTGCATCCCGAATGTTAAAAGGGAGTCAAATCATATGCCCAAGTATTTAAAACTAGTAACAGGAGGTAGGGTGGTATTAGTGTTGGTTCTAATCTGGAGCTCAGTCATTGGAAGCTTTAAAATGTTAGCCTGGGTCCCAAATACCATTGTTACAATCTTGTCAGTGTTTAAAAACAGTTTGTTTTGGAAAATCCAATTTTCAAGTCTCAAAAAGTCAGATTGAAGTATGAGTTCAAGGTCGGAGAGGCTAGGGCTGTGTGCATATAAGATTGTGTCATCCGCATACATGTATATTGAAGCTCCCTTAAAAGCTGTAGAAAGATCATTGATGAACACTGAGAAGAGTAGGGGCCCCAGAACAGAGCCTTGTGGGACACCGCAGGTGATATCCAAGGGGTTGGAGTTAAAGCCTGAGATGGACACATGTTGGGATCTACCTGTTAGGTAGGAATGAAACCAGTTTAAAGCATGCTTCCCTATTCCAGAGCACTGGAGTTTGTTAAGCAAGATAACATTATCAACAGTATCGAAACCGTTGCAAAATCTATTAATATCAAGTGTATCAATACAATGGGGACCTAACAGTCAGAATTCGGAGTCCACAGGCATACCTAGCCTGAAAATAAAATAAGCTACCCAGCTCTACTAATCCTTATACCAAAAAAAAAAAAAGGGTGTGGGGGAATAAAACGTTTATCTATGCTGAAAGAAAAGAAATAACATAGATACAACAATCTGTTTGGATACTAGAAATGATAAAAACACTCTATACTGTATGCCCATGCAAAATACAATGGTTGGTTAATTGCAATAGACTTTAGTGCACCAACAGTGAACCTGTAAGGTATATACCTTCATAGGATAAAAACTAAACGATTCAACTATAGTAGTAATCATAGGAGATAAAACTACTCCATGTACCAAAGGAAAACATAATGTTGAAGAAACGGTCTTAATGCAATAGATATTAACTATATTAGATATTCATTTACCACTGAGGCACAAACTTGCAAATGATACGAAGTAACTGATTCAAGATGATATATACTATCTAACTGCATTTCAGGTTCAACATACTGTGCAAGTGTGTATTCAGATGAGCGCAAAATAAGAGGCTATTTTGGTATACCAACCACCCGCAGGGATGACATAGGACATATATTCAACATAGACATGACAACACAGGGCTATACACTATTTATGATACTGGTATTATCAAATTAGATGCTATTAACCAGAGATCAAGAAGACCCTGGGATTGAGGGTGTCTTCACTATCAAATGGATGAATAAATATTCACTCTTAATGATACCATTTTGGACTGCACCAGTCTATAGGCTAATACTGTAACTGCAACCAAGGTGAGCGCTAACCCTTGCATTGTATACTATCCACCTTAAACAAACACTATTGGTTTGCTTTCAACTTTTAATTACTCCTTATGCCATATACTAGTATATATTGTACACGATCCTAATCATTAGGCACTAACATTTGATAGATAGGGTCCTCTATACATTTATAGGGCCATATCCATAGGAGTTTGTCGTACTTCAATAGTGGCTAACATTGCTTTTTATTATGTTAATGTATATATCAATAAAGTATAGATTTTAACACTGTTCAATTTATAGAATCATCAGTACCATTATATTATATTTTTTGGTCTGTTGTGCACCATATAGGGATTTCTTTGTGTGGGCCGTGTCCCCTTGATACGACTCGCCAGTCTCTTTTGATTAGTCTACCCACCTCCCTGGTAGCACACAGTACTGCACTCATTGCACTCAGACCTTAGTTCGAGCAAGGTTACGCATATCTGTTTAGACTCAAAAAGTCAGATTGAAGTATGTGTTCAAATTCGGAGAGGCTAGGGCTGTGTGCATATAAGATTGTGTCATCCGCATACATGTGTATTGAAGCTCCCTTACAAGCTGTAGGGAGATCATTGATGGTGGGCTTGGGGGGGCAATTTAACAGTGTAAATTGTAAGGTGTCTGCAATATAAAATAACACCCCTCCTCCTCTCTTTGACCTATCTTTCCTAGAAATGGAGTATCCCTGAATAGCGATATTTGCATCAAGGTTTTTAGGGGTAAGTCATGTTTCTGTGATTACGATGGCTTTGGGTTTATGTATAAGGCACCATGCCCTTAGTTCATCCAGTTTGGGCAGTATGCTCCGGATATTTATATGGGCGACAGATTGACTTTTTTGGAATTTGAAGGGGATATTCTCAGTTGTATAGGACAGAGTTCAAAAGGGAGGGCCTGGGTTAAGTTCAATATAACCTGCTAAAGAGCGTAACAGTACTAGTAGAAATTTGAGTAGTTGTTTGCAAGTTGTAAATTTGTAATGTTTGCCATTAGAATAAGCGGTGGTTTGTGTGCTGTTTTTCAGAGTTCTCCACCAATATTCAGTAGATAGTGCAAGGCTTTTGAGTAATCCATGCTGTATAATGTTATTGGGTGTATGGGTGTGATGAGGAGGGAGGGGATTGTAATGGACAGAGAGAGTAACATTTCCATGAGACCACAAGAAAGAACAAAGTTGAGATACCTAGCAGGGTCATTATCACAGAGGTAGGTAATGTTGCATGGAGCTGTTGTGAGCCAAGTGAGTGTGGCAGACTAAACAATAGAGGTGTGTCTTTTCCTTGCCAAAATGTTTTGCTGCATTGCAATGCTAGGGCCTATTCAGGGTTTGCAGAGGGAGTTGGTAGGGGGGTTGAGGGGTGTGTGTGGGGGGGGGGGGAGGAGGCCTGGCAGTTGTGTGTCTGTTGGGAGAGGCTGCAGTAAATAAGGTGTACATGGGGGGGCAGAGCAGCCAACAGATTTCCCGGGGCCAAGGACTAGAGTTAAGTCCGGGGCCCCCTCCCTTGACGGTATTGCGAACCCCCCCCCCCCCCATTTCACACCTCACGAGCCCTCTATTTCCCACCCTCTTTCCATGTTTTTCTCTCCCCTTCCTCTCACTCTTACTCGCTCATTTCCTCACTCCCTCCCTCCCCCTCTCCTCTCACTCGCCCCACCTTCCGTCAATTACCCCACTCTCACTTAATCCCCCCCACAAAATACATACCAAAAAATCCCACCCACCTCAATACATAATAAAATCACTCCACCCACCCCCAATGCATTATAAAAAAAAAATAATACACCCCACCCCCCATCCCATATTAAAAAATACAGCCCCCATCCTATATTAAAAAACACACCCCACCCACAATGCACATTAAAAAAAACACACCCCCACAAAAAAAAATACACCCCTACCCCTTATTAAAAAATACAACCCAATGCAATTTAAAGACCCCCACCCCCCAATACATATTTTAAAAGACCCCCACCTCGCCAATACATATTTAACAAGAGCCCCACCTCCCCAATACATATTTAACAAGGCCCCACCTTCATATATATGTGTAATATATATATATATATACTGTGTGTGTGTGTGTGTGTGTGTGTGTGTGTGTGTGTGTGTGTGTGTGTGTGTGTGTGTGTGTGTGTGTGTGTGTGTGTGTGTGTGTGTGTGTGTGTGTGTGTGTGTGTGTGTATATATAAATATACACATACACATATACACAGTTGTGTGAAAAAGAAAGTATACCCTCTTTGATTTCTATGGTTTTACATATCAGGACATAATAACAATCATCTGTTCCTTAGCAGGTCTTAAAATTAGGTAAATACAACCTGAGATGTACAACAACACATGACATATTACACGGTGTCATGATTTATTTAACAAAAATAAAGCAAAAATGGAGAAGCCATGTGCGAAAAACTAAGAACACCCTTACTGCTTCCATTGGAATTAAGATGCTAAGTAGCAGACAGGTGCTGTTAATCAAATGCCCTTGATTAATTGATCATCAGCAAGTGTGACCACCTCTATAAAAGCCGAAGTTTTAGCAGTTTGCTGGTCTGGAGCATTCAGGTGTGTGTTAACACAATGCCAAGGAGGAAAGACATCAGCAATGATCTTAGAGAAGCAATTGTTGCTGCCCTTCAATCTGGGAAGGGTTATAAGGCAATTTCCAAACAATTTAAAGTCCATCATTCTACAGTGAGAAAGATTATTCAAAAGTGGAAAACATTCAAGACAATTGCCAATCTTCCCAGGAGTCGACGTCCCAGCAAATTCACCCCAAGGTCAGACCGTGCAATGTTCAGAGAAATTGCAAACAACCCAAGAGTTACATCTCAGACTCTACAGGCCTCAGTTAGCATGTTAAATGTTAAAGTTCATGACAGTACAATTAGAAAAAGACTGAACAAGTATGGTTTGTTTGGAAGGGTTGCCAGTCGAAAGCCTCTTCTCCCTAAAAATAACATGGCAGCACGGCTTAGGTTTGCAAAGTTGCATCTGAACAGACCACAAGACTTCTGGAACAATGTCCTTTGGACAGACGAGACCAAAATGGAGATGCTTGGCTATAATGCACAGCGTCACTGTCAAGCACGGTGGTGGAGGGGTGATGATTTGGGCTTGTTTTGCAGCCACAGGACCTGGGAACCTTGTAGTCATTGAGTCGACCATGAACTCCTCTATATACCAAAGTATTCTAGAGTCAAATGTGAGGCCATATGTCCGACAGCTAAAGCTTGGCGAAAATTGGGTCATGTAACAGGACAATGATCCCAAGCACACCAGCAAATCTACAACAGAATGGCTGAAAAAAAAGAATGAAGGTGTTGCAATGGCCCAGTCAAAGTCCAGACCTCAACCCGATTGAAATGTTGTGGCTGGACCTTAAGAGAGCTGTGCATAAACAAATGCCCACAAACCTCAATGAACTGAAGCAACGTTGTAAAGAAGAGTGGGCCAAAATTCCTCCACAACGATGTCAGAGACTGATAAAGTCATATAGAAAATGATTACTTCAAGTTATTGCTGCTAAAGGTGGTTCTACAAGCTATTGAATCATAAGGTATACTTAGTTTTTTACACATGGCTTCTCCATTTTGGCTTTATTTTTGTTAAATAAATCATGACATGGTGTAATTTGTCATGTGTTGTTGTTCATCTGCGGTTGTATTTACCTAATTTTAAGACCTGCTAAGGAACAGATGATTGTTATGTCCTGATATGTAAAACCATAGAATTCAAAGAGGGTGTACTTTCTCTATCACATGACATATATATATATATATATATATATATATATATATATACAGTGTTCGACAATTATATACATTTACACGCCCGGGGCGTGTGGATTTAACCCCCGGGCGAGTAAATATTGGCCCAAGCAGCACACGTGTATTTTTTAAAATTTCCCGCGCTCGCGCTGCTGTTTTTCCCGCGCTCGCGCTGGAGAAAAAAAAAAAACCGGAGGCGGGTTCATGTTGTTGGGGGAGATTACCCCGCCTCCGGCTCTCTGAGCAACTTTCCCTCCTCAACGCTTCCACTCCTCCCACTTCCGGCAGCCAGCCCCTTCCACGCCTGTCTGCCTCAGGCCCGTGCAGGGCCATCTGTCACCCCCCCCCTCCCATCGGGCCATCCGCCCCCCCCCCCCTACCCCAATCTCTCCCGGCCTCAGTGACCCCCCTCACCCCAATCTCTCCCGGCCTGCGTGACCCCCCCTCACCCCAATCTCTCCCGGCCTCAGTGACCCCCCTCACCCCAATCTCTCCCGGCCTCCGTGACCCCCCCCCTCACCCCAATTTCTCCCGGCCTCCGTGACCCCCCCTCACCCCAATCTCTCCCGGCCTCTGTGACCCCCCCCTCACCCCAATCTCTCCCGGCCACCGTGACCCCCCCTCACCCCAATCTCTCCCGGCCTCCGTGACCCTCCCTCACCCCAATCTCTCCCAGCCTCCGTGACCCCCCCCCGACACCCCAATCTCCCCCCCGACACCTGTGACCCCCCCCCCCGACACCCCAATCTCCCCCCCGATACCCGTGACACCCCCGACACCCCAAATCTCCCCACTCACTCCCAATCTCACCTCCAACTCCGTGTCCCCGGCCTCCGGTGACCAGCCGCATCACTAGCCCCCCCACTCCTCTCTCCCCTGTGTCCGGATCCCTCACTGCCACCCGGTGACCCGCAGCGACAGCCGCCGAGGCCGAGGGCGACACCCGGCCTGCCGCTTCCTCGGCTGTCACAGAGACCGGAGACCACAGCGATCCACAGTGAGTAAGGGGGGGGGGGGAGAGAGAGTGTGTGTAGGGGGGGAGAGAGAGTGTGCGTGTAGGGGGGGAGTGTGTGTGTGTGTGTAGGGGGGAGAGTGTGTGTGTGTGTATATGTGTGTGTGTGTGTATATATGTGTGTGTGTGTGTGTGTGTGTGTGTGTGTGTGTGTATATATGTGGGAGTGTGTGTGTGTATATATATGTGGGAGTGTGTGTGTGTGTGTATATATGTGTGAGTGTGTATATATGTGTGAGTGTGTATATATGTGTGAGTGTGTGTATATATGTGGGAGTGTGTGTATATATGTGGGAGTGTGTGTATATATGTGGGAGTGTGTGTATATATGTGGGAGTGTGTATATATATGTGAGAGTGTGTGTATATATGTGGGAGTGTGTGTATATATGTGGGAGTGTGTGTATATATGTGGGAGTGTGTGTATATATGGGAGTGTGTGTGTGTGTGTGTGTATATATGGGAGTGTGTGTATGTATGTGTGTGTGTGTATATATATATGGGAGAATGTGTATGTGTGTATGGGAGTATGTGTGTGACACCAGAGGTACCCCCCCCCCCCCCCCAATCAGTCACCTGCCCCGGTCAGTCAGTCACCCCTGTCCCGGTCAGTCAGTCACCCCTGCCCCGGTCAGTCACCCACCCCTGCCCCGGTCAGTCAGTCACCCCTGCCCCGGTCAGTCAGTCACCCCTGCCCCGGTCAGTCAGTCACCCCTGCCCCGGTCAGTCAGTCACCCCTGCCCCGGTCAGTCAGTCACCCCTGCCCCGGTCAGTCAGTCACCCCTGTCCCGGTCAGTCAGTCACCCCTGTCCCGGTCAGTCAGTCACCCCTGTCCCGGTCAGTCAGTCACCCCTGCCCCCTCTCTGGTCTCCCCCCGTCTCCCCTCTTTCTGGTCTCCCCCCGTCTCCCCTCTTTCTGGTCTCCCCCCGTCTCCCCTCTCTCTGGTCTCCCCCCTCTCCCCTCTCTCTGGTCTCCCCCCTCTCTCTGGTCTCTCTCCATCTCTTCCTCTCTCTCCATCTCTTCCTCTCTCTCCCTCTCTCTCCATCTCTTCCTCTCTCTCCCTCTCTTCCTCTCTCTCCCTCTCTCTCCCTCTCTTCCTCTCTCTCTCTTCCTCTCTCTCTTCCTCTCTCTCTCCCTCTCTCTCTTCCTCTCTCTCCCCCTCTTCCTCTCTCCCTCTCTTCCTCTCTCTCTCTCCCTCTCTCTCTTCCTCTCTCTCCCTCTCTTCCTCTCTCTCCCTCTCTTCCTCTCTCCCTCTCTCTCCCTCTCTCTCTCTTCCTCTCTCTCTTCCTCTCTCTCTCTCTCTCTCTCTCTCTCTCTCTTCCTCTCTCTCTCTCTCTCTCTCTCTTCCTCTCTCTCTTCCTCTCTCTCTCTCTCTTCCTCTCTCTCTCTCTCTCTCTCTCTCTCTCCCTCTCTCTCTCTCTTCCTCTCTCCCTCTCTCCCTCTCTCTTCCTCTCTCTCTCTCTCCCTCTCTTCCTCTCTCTCCCTCTCTTCCTCTCTCTCCCTCTCTCTCTCTCTTCCTCTCTCTCTCTCTTCCTCTCTCTCCCTCTCTATCCCTCTCTCTTCCTCTCTCTCTCTCTTCCTCTCTCCCTCTCTCTCTCTTCCTCTCTCTCTCTCTCTCTCTCTCTCTCTCTCTCTCTCTCTCTCTCTCTCTCTCTCTCTTCCTCTCTCCCTCTCTTCCTCTCTCTCCCTCTCTTCCTCTCTCTCCCCCTCTCTGTATCTGGATATCTTATTTACCCTATATATCTTAACTGTCCTATACTACACCAAAATAACTTATACTGCTTTCTTCCAGATCTGACTCAAGATTCACACAGAAGACATCGGAACCCCCCCTAACCCAGAAGACAGGTAGGGAACACATCCCCTCCAACTTATAACATTGCGGGAAGGAGGTACCTGGACATTGAGGGACTGCGGATCAGGTAAGATCCCAGGCGGGATTGTTGCTTTAGATATTGTGAAGCGGGGACGTCCAGACACTGGTTAAGGGGTTCAGGAAACTAGTCAGTCATTCACCTGTGGCTTTTATTTCTAGATCCGACATTTACACACACACACACACACACACACACACACACACACACACACACACACACACACACACACACACACACACACACACACACGTAACAAGGACTAATTATAGTATAATGTAATAAATACATTTGTCAAAAACGAATGTTGTTCTGACTAGGAATTTATTAAATGTATTTTATTTATATATTTTATTTTAAAGCAGGGTTGGGGGCGGGGGCGGGACTAGGTGGCGAGTAGATTTTTTGGTTGGGCGAGTAGATTTTTGAGTGATTTGTCGAACACTGTATATATATATATATATATATATATATATATATATATATATATATATATATATATATATATATATATATATATATATATATAATATTAAGGTTATTGTGGGTAAAAAAAGTGACAAAAACCCTCCACAGCAAAGCATATAGCAAATGGAAATGTATAACTGTATGCTCATTTGCATGTCTTAGACAGGTCTGTAACCCCGCCTTTCACCATTATAACCCAGCACACAGCACTTCCACTGAAGCAAGGGATTCTGGGAAATGACATGCAAATGAGCACACAGTGTCACCTTTTGCTTCAAAACCATTCAACATGGTTCCCCTATAGCAGTGATGGCAAACCTTTTTGAGCCCAAGTGCCCAAACTGCAAACCAAAACGACTTATTTTTTTCAAAGTGCCAACACTGCAATTAAACCTGAATAACGAGGTTTTAGTTTAGAAAAAACTTACCTGATTTGCTGGAATCGGTGTGGGGTCAGTCCCCTGTCGCTCCGGTCGCTCCGTTCACTCCAGTCGCTCCTGTGATGTCCGTGTGTCAGGTGATATCCCACGCAGGTGCGTCAGATGTTTGAGAGCGGGGGGCGTGCCCACAGAGACGGCTCGGCATGCCGGCAGCGGCACGCGTGCCATGCGTTCGCCATCACTGCCCTATAGGCTTAAGCTTACTGCATGGTCACAGCTTTGAGCACAACCAAGGTTAAGATGCATAGCCAGTAAACCCACCCACAGACAGACTGTTTCGACCTTAATGGGTCTCTTCAGTGTGGGGTTGGTTATACTGGCTATGCAAAAACGAAGCAAGGGATAGGTTTTACCATACTTGGTTAAGTTATGGTGGGTAAAAAAAGTGTCAAAAACCCTCCACAGCAAAGCATATAGCAAATGGAAATATTACTGTATCTTAACATTGGTTGTGCTCAAAGCTGTGACCATGCAGCAAGCTTAAGCCTATAGGGGAACCATGTTGAATGGTTTTGAAGCAAAAGGTGGCACTGTGTGCTCATTTGCATGTCATTTCCCAGAATCCCTTGCTGCAGTGGAAGTGCTGTGTGCTGGGTGATAATGGTGAAAGGCGGGGTTGCAGACCTGTCTAAGACATGCAAATGAGCAGTAATATTTCCATTTGCTATATATATATATATATATATATATATATACACACATATATACATATATACGTTTCGGTCCCCCAGTGGACCGAAACGTCGGTTTATGTGTCTTTTCCAATACAAAAACTTGTGATCAAACTTACGAGAGTGCTGTCTCCTGATCTCGTGCTTCAAACGGTATTGTATGGTTTATTATTACCCAATTTTTTCTACTTGCAAGTGGAGTGCCGGCTGCTTCTGTGGATTATATATATATATATATATATATATGCAAAAAGGAGAGAGGAGAGAGTGCACACCCCATAGTGTAAAACCGTAAATTTATTGAGGGGAAGGGGAGGGGGTAAAAAATGCACTCACAACGGTACAAGTATTAAAAGCATATCGTGATCATAATCACCACCAATCGGCTCCGATTACCTTTATTACCTTTATATCACATTCAGCTGTGTACCACGGAACCATTAGGGTATATATATGCAGACATATCACTCTTCCACACTTCCCTTTGAAAAAGTCACCCGTGTGTGACGAAACGCGTCAGGGAGCGTCATCACGTAGACGCACAGACACTACGTCATCACGGAGCGCAGGAGGAAATCTACTCGAGCGCCGGATACCACAGAGACCCGCGAGCAAAGCTGTTCTTCCTTGGGACACTTGGAACTTGTCTCCTAATCATCCACCAACCCAGGAACTCTTGCAACAGTGTGGTTCATCCATCTTTGGGACCGAGGGTCTTCTACAATATCTATACAGTTACCGGATGGTGGTGATTATGATCACGATATGCTTTTAATACTTGTACCCTTGTGAGTGCATTTTTTACCCCCTCCCTCCCCTTCCCCTCAATAAATTTACGGTTTTACACTATGGGGCGTCCGCTCTCTCCTCTCTCCTTTATGCAGATTCCATTCAGATGTGGTTCATCCCCCTGAGAGCAGCCAGAGACCCCCAAAACCAATCTTCATTTTCATCATTGGACTATTACTTTGAGGACTGGTTTTTACCCTCTTTATTTTTTGTGTATTTTTTTATAGATATATTTTTTACATATAATTTTTCCTTGTTATATATGTGTATGGTAATATTCATCACAGCATATATTATATATAGGATATATCTGTATATTCACCAAATCAGTTTAGGCACTTAGTTTAGATTTTATATATTGATTCACATTAGCATTTACACCCCTACTAGGCGCTGCTTTATTGTTTTGTTCGTCATATATATATATATACACACACACACACACACACACACACACACACACACACACACACACACACACACACACACACACACACACACACACACACACACACACACACACACACACACACACACACACACACACACTGTGTGTGTGTGTGTGTGTTGTGATACCATCACTGTTCTCTAGGTGCTGGAATAGGGCAGCTAGAGGACTTTTCAGCTCTCAGAGAGTTAATCTTCCTTAGAATAGCTAAATCAGCTGCAGTTAATCAGCCTGGTCTGACTGAATGAAGAAGTGTTTTAAAAGACACAGGAAGCTGCCAGATTGAGAGAGATTGCTGTCCCAGAGAAGGGGACAGAGAAGTGTCCTCACCAGCGGTGGAAGCTGGCACAGACCTCTAGGCCTGCTGGACAGTGGTCGAAGAGCCTGCTGGGTCTGCCTGGGTCATTAATCCCAGGAAGAAGGAAGGACAAGAGACTGTGCTGAAGCGGGGATGTCCTGTCCTTGGCATTGGACTTACAGAGAGATTCTCTGAGCTCACGTAAGGCCGAGTTCCTTTAGGAAGGAAGGATGCAAGGCCGCGCTGAAGCGGGTACATCTGCTCCAAACACTGGACTAACAAATAAGCAAACAAACCCTTTATTGCCGTGTGCAGAAACTGTGTAGATTGTTGCATATACCAGGGCATGTTTTGGGGGTGGGATCCAGCTTAGCTGGCCATCAAGTTAGTAAGGGTTAAAGCTACTGTGTAGTTAGTTATCCCTAAAGGGAATCGGTGTTATTTTTATGTTTTGTTTTGATTTAAAGGGACAGTGGGCCTGTTGGTGTATGATTGAATCCCTGTAAATAAACCCCATATAGAGAAATACAATATTTCCTGCCTTAATTTGGAACTAAAAGAGACTGCAATGGGGGGAGTGGGCATCACAGTTGATGGAGAATGCAGGCAGTCCAAAAAGGCAATGAGCAGCGGATACTGTGCGTTTGAGGGTTAATGCGGGGATTTAAAATGGCCGCCCAACTGAAGTGAAAAAAATAAACTCTGCAAGTAAAGTCTGTCCAACTGTGTATGACCAGTTGTGCTTACAGGATACACAGGGTAAGATATGAAGAATTGAGGAAATAGCGCCTTCAAGAAGTCAAGGTGAAGAATACGCCTCAAAGGAAAAATGGCGGACATAATGTGTCTTCGGTGTAATATGCCTGGCCACACGAAGCAGTGCCCTTTGAGGAAGGAGTGTCCCTGTGTGGCCCCGCAAAAGGAACCTCCGATGTGTTTATGGTGTAAAGAGCCTGGTCACACCAAACACTGCCCCTTCAGGCCGTATGATGATGTTGAGGAGGACTCCTCCTATGGGGTCCCAAGAAAAGGACAGCCTCAGCAGCTAGAGAAATATTTTTTCCAGCGAGCCAAGCAACTACAGCAGCAAGCAACGTGCTGTGGTCCCAAGGAAAATGCAGAAGTTTTCTTTAGAAAGTGCACATTCATTACCACTGAAAGAGAAAGAATGTGTGCCCAGTGCTGCTGATGTGTCACAATCTACCCCAGTAAAGAAAACAAAAACAAGGCTGGTAGGTTGCTTACACAGGAAATTATAGAAATGTGAAAGATGGTCCTGTGATGTCAGTAGGGAACCCCGCTGAAAATGCGCTGCAACCTACCAGACATGAGTTGTATCTTGTCCATGAACAATTAAATAAAGAGCTCGAAGTCTCCCAGAAAGAGATACACATCCTCATCACAGAGCTGGAACTCTCACGCCATGAGATCTACAGGTATGCTCTCAGCACAGAGGTCTGTGAATTGAAGGATGCTGAGGAAGAGATCCTGATTCGTTTAGAGACTAAAAAAAGAGCAAATACAAATCTGAGACAGAAAAATTCAGACTTGACTGACCAGGTCAGTGAAGGAGACAAGAAGCTTCACCTAGTAGAAAAAGTGAAGAAGCAATTGATCCAAGAAAAGTTAGAAGTGCGGGAAGCACTGCAGAATGCCGATAGGATGCTGCAAGAAGAACGTGTCTCCCTGGAGTAGCACACACAAGCAGCGCACCTCCAGCAGAGCCAGCTGCAAAAGCTGCGTGCAAGTCTGCAAGAGGCCAAGGAGAAACAGACAGATGCTGAGGAGAAGCAGCGAGTTTTACAGGAAGCAAGTGTCCAGGCTGCTAACCAAGTACAAGTGCTACAGGAATGGCTGAGTACACAGTATGTCCCCACAGAGCAGTATAAAGAGCTGAAGGCAACGCTGAGTGTCACCAGAACATTGCTAGAGACGGAGCTTAGATGCCAGGTGACTCTGTATGAGAGGGAGCAGGAGAAGGTCCAGAAACTGGAGCAAGAGCTGCAGAAGCAGAGAGGCTGCTCCATACCCAAAAGTCATTACACCCAGGAGAAAGAGGCGTGGCAGACAGAATAAGCAGAGATCCTAGTGACAAAAACTGCAGAGCTCCAAACTATGAAGGAGGCTCTGATGCAAACCCAGAGCAAGCACCGGGAAGAGGTGAAGGCCCTGAGAGGAGACTTGCAGGATCAAATTGATGAGCTGCAGTCGCAGGTTGCTGAGCGCAAGGTACAGCTTGCCGAGAGGGAGGAAGTGTCCGTGCGTCGGGTGACCGGCCTCACACTGCGCTATGAGACTGAGTTTGCCGATACCTGCAAGCTGCTGGACCACACGACCAATGAGAGGGCCCGGCTGCAGCTGGAGCAAGACAAGGTCTGGGAGGAGCACTGACAGCTGCAGGCCAGAATCAGCTGGCTGATGTGGAATCACGACTCAACTCCAAAGAAACTGAACTAGCAGCTGCACTGAGTGGAAAAAGAAATGCAGAAGGACAGCTTCAAGACCTGAGGAATCACCTGGAGTCTGAGCGTATTGGCCGCAAGATAGCAGAGAAACAAAAGCGTGACCGGGGCGAGGAGCTCGAGGCTCTGAAGAGTGAGCGGGATGCAACGTTGGGCTCTACTGCTGCCCAGCAGGAGGTTTCTCAGATGAATTTGGAGAAAAAGGTTACAAAGCTAAAACAGACCCTTGAAAATGTGATTTAATCCCTGTAAATAAACTCCATATAGAGAAATACAGTGTTTCCTGACTTAAAATGGGACTAAAAGAGACTGCAACAGGGTGTGGGCACCACAGTGTGTAATTTGTACAAACTTTTGAACAGAGAAACAATGAAAAAAATAAAATAAAAAATAAAGGGACTTATTGTGAGATGCATTTTATTCCCCCACATACTTTAATCAGAATAAGGGAAAGGAAAAAATAAGTTTGTTGTATGTTAATGATTATACAATATATACCTGTAACAGTGTTTCCCCCACTCGGTGGGAGATTTGGCCATTACTACGTATATGATGCATGATACCTGCTGGTAACAGGAGGGCTGAGCTGTCCACCGATGGTAGTGGGGACACAGGATCAGGTTTCTGGGGTACATTACCCATGTGGTTCTTTAGCAGAGCAGCGCCTCCATCTCCTGTGGGCTCCAGATGTATGGAGGCGATCTCCTACAGTAGAATTACTCCTTCTCCTCCCAGTACGATCACACACCAGGCAGAAGGTGTATTAAACAGGAATGGCTTTATTGGGTCAGCACTAAAAGCACGGCAGTGGTATGCCCAATTATACTCTCAGATCAGCTTTCCAGCCAGATGATGGTCCCTGGACAACCACTACAGGTCAGGGCCCCTGCAGCTGTCCTAGCTCTTCCCTGCCACACTAGTAGAGGCAGGGGAAAGGTCCACACTCACTCTCCCCCAAGGGGAAGAGGAACAGAGAAGGCCCCAATCTCAAGCTCTCTGATGTGTGACCTGCCTCTCTGTGGGGTGAGGAACACCTACTAATTTGAGCGACAAGCTTCCTTAAGTACAGTACAGCTAGGAGGAGGGCACTAAGTCTGACCCCTGATTGGTTATGCTCAGGTCCAGGGACACCGCCTCCCACTGTCACTCAAAGACACTGCAAGGAGTGGGGAAAACCCATGATTACTACTGGCAGCCTGCTCTTACAAGGGCTTACTGCCAGGAGGGGGTGACTGGTAGCCAGAAAACCTGTCCTGGCTACATATATATTAGTGTGTGTACAGTTTATGTATGTGTTTCTGGGGGTGTAATATTCATGCATGTGTTTGGCTCTGAATACTTTGGACAAATAATTTTTTATAAAATGGCTTTTCTTCCTTGAAAGGTTGCAGACCCCTGACCTAAGGTAATGAAGGTCACCTGTTATTTTACATTTATTATCTGGGATTGAAGCAGAGGGTTTCCGGAGCCGAAATGAATGCGGGTCAGCTCCGGAGACCCCCAGCTTCAATCCCATGCAGCAAAAAAAAAAAAAAAAAAACTCCATCTGTTGCAAATCACTATTCCGATCTGATGATAAAAAAGTGGGTTTTAACCCGCGATGTGCTTTGTGAATGGCAGTTACTGGCAAAAAAAAATGCAAGTTTGGCCATTTTCTGAGGCACCACACAGCTTGTCGTAGCACAAGTGCTAAAGCTCGTTAAAAAGCTGTTAACAAGCAATTTTGCCACGTTATTGAAGCTTTGTGAATAGCTACACAAGTAAGATCACTAGTAAAGTACACTTAACAAGCATTAAGTCACTTATCAAAGTTTAGTGAATAGGCCCCATAGACTGTAGCAATAGAGGGGTTACATATGCATATATACACACTATAAAAAGGAAACATGAGTACATTTGTGTAGAATAGCAAATGAATGACAGGCACAAACTAGGATGAATTTTAAAAGTACTTCTTTGTTTTTTTTAAAGAATATCCCATTCAAAAGGCAGAAAATAATAGACTGCCACCTGTCACAGGTGGCCCTGTATTTGAACTTTGCAGACCAAATCAACCCTTCACCTCAAATTGGTACGTGGCCAGAAGCGGGTCTCCTGTAAAAAAAACAACAACAACAAAAACCCATCTATTTAAATCATGCCATGTCTACAGCCTAGGTGGGTTGGTTCATTTGAATGTGCAAAAATTCCTCAAGGCAGTTTAAAGTAGTAGTATACGCTAATTAAAAAAAAATGTGTTTCCCAAAGGAGAACCTTCACTTTCTTTCTTTTGGGATCCCTCAGGTACTTAAGCTTTTTTTTTATTCTCCTTTCTCTGCTACTGTTGTGAAAATGAGCCCTGGGAAAAACAACCAATATTGATCACGTCATAATGGTGTAGAAGAATCTGGGAACACCAGAGTGAGATTATTAAATTACAAGTATTTATTGGCTCGCTATGAAAGAAGTTGCTGGAAGGATATTTTGAAGTTAGGGCAGCAAGGAAATAAAAAATAAAAATTGCTCAAGAACCAAAAGGATTTCAAAAGAAAGACTGGGGGTGTTCATGCTCCTCGTCTCCTTACTGTACATAGGCAACAGTCAAATAAATCTATGAATATAAAAAGTTAGGAAGATTGTTGCTTTAAAAAATAAAAAAAAAAGATTGTAGACCGATACGACAAATAGAAAAACTGCTCATATTTTATAATACATCAAAACAAAAAATGTTCACTATCAATTTTAAATTAATGAATTACTGACAGTGCCAACAAAAAAACCTTTTGCCAACCATTATCACTTTTGATACTCTCAAGGAGCTGTAAGGAGAATTTGGGGCGCTGTAAAGTCACAATAAAGGTTGCTTCATTCTCTGAAGAGAGCCTCCCCCTGATGTCAGAAAGACCCCCTCTGACATCACAGGTACCACTCGCCAAACACCACTGGGCTATGTGCTATAACACCATGGAACCATCCCAGTGTGGCTATACCCTAAGCACTGCTGCAACCTCTTATAGCTTGGTCACACCTCTGGATGCTTCTATGTTCTCAGGTGTTTATCTACCACCACTTGCTAACCAGCGGCAGTGGCAAACATGAAGAACAAGAATTGTGGTTGCAACATCCCCTCCAGTGCAGGAAAGGATTTTAATTAGGTACTGGCTCTTTTGGAATCAAAGAGGTACAGCAATGTCTGTTTTGTACTTGATTTGTAAATTGGGGTGTTATTTCTTTACTGATCTTTGTAACATAATTAGTGAGTGTGTAGGTGGAACCTTGTGAGCTATAATTTGTCACGTTAGACAACATTTCAAACAGGCCCGCTAATTAATCATCGTCCTTTTTCACTGTATGTCCGAAACTTTAGCACAGAAAGAATTTACTGTTAACTCTTAATATCTGAATTGATTACTCTCTAACATACCTAAATTATCAGACCTACCTAATTACGCAAATGTATTCCTCTGAAGATCTGTATACTATACCTGAAATTTAGTATTGATTTGGGACATTCTGTTCAGTAGGCTAATAAGCTTTCTTGCTAGTGCAAGTGATGTATATTTTACTAACTTTATTTATATATGTTTGTAAGTGGAGCGTTTTTATGTGCATGGCCTTGATATATAATTCAGCACTCTCTTGTAAAATCATTTAAAACTTTCATGGGTCCATTTAACACTTGAACACTTCTCTTCTGGAAAGTGTTCGGGTATATTAAAGTAGATTCATTACCATGTTCTCAAGACAATTTTTTTTTGCTTATTTGGCGGCTTTCAAGCTACATTTTATCATTCTTCAAACATGAATTACAATGAGTAATTTTGGGCTATTGTGGGCTCAACTATGTTAATGTTTCAACTACAGTTAATTTTTTCAGTTAATACTGTTGTCAAGGGTTACCCCTCATTGGCGTTTAGTGAATCTCTTCCTAAGTGAACTGCCCTTTATGTACCAAACAAGATAGAAAAAGCATACTGCCATTAAAATATTTAGTTTACTTTCTTCTAAACGTACAAAGTTCAATCAGAGACCAAAAATTAACTTAATAGATTTTAGATTTAATATACAAAAATATAAGTACTTAGGTTACAGAAAAAGATTACAAAAAACATAAAGTACAATAAATGCAGACAGTTTCTTCAAAATAAAAGGATAAACAAAGAAATCCTATATGTTACCACATAACAATATCTGTTTCCTTTCCAAAGAGGTCAATGGAGCATGAAAGATGAGAATTCACGTGTCCAAAATCAGAGCACACCTCTATTACATTTTGATTTCAGAACTGAAATGCAGGGTTTAAATTCTAAATTCCCTTCATAGAAACGCAGCATAAACCCACCTTCTGGGTGTGTATCCTCAAGCCCACCTCTCATCAATCAGCCAGTGACATTTTTATGACTTACTGCAAGGAAACAAAGAACTTTCTTTTGTATAATAAAGCTGCCTAAATACTTCAGAACTTAATTTCTACAATACTTAGAATTATGCCCACACAACTTCAACGTTTGCAGGATAAAACAGATAGAGATATAACATAAACCAACCTGTCATTCTTGGTAACAATTTAATCAGCTACTTGCAACTGTTACAAAGATTCATTTATAATGCTTGTGAATCGTTGTAAGACCTGTAAAACTACACAATTCTAGAATACCTTCCTGGCCACACCCCCTGGTATTTGTAGATCCCTTTCAGGAATCCCTTTTAAGATACGGTACATAAGAGGATTGTCGTTTATTTGTACAGTCGGAGAGGAATAGAGATCCCCGATTCCTAAACCAGGTTTAAGCATGAGATAACCTCAGTCCTAATAAAAAAACACATAAAAAACAGGTACTGTCAGTGGGTTGACCTGCCGTAAAACTAATTCTCTGTATTCTTAAGGCAACTTGTAGCTCAAGTTAACTGATTGTGCCCAAGTTGATTAAAATACTGAATATGTTCATGGTATTTTCATTACAATCCTTGTAAATAAAATTAACTTCATCCAGGTCCTGCAAGTGCTGCCCATCCCTCCCCCCCTCAAATGTACAGTAGCCCTAAAAATATCCCACGTGCTAGAAATCCAAGATGAAAGTTGTGGATTAAGTCCGTTTGTGTATTTTGTCTCCTTTTCTTTTTGCAGTATGCTTTTAATACTGGATTGCTCTGGCGTAGCACAAGATCTCTAACATCCAGCATGCTAATTATATTGTTCAACTTTTTTTTTTTAATGTACAGTATCATTGTTCGCTGGTAAGTTATGCTGCATAATTATTCCTGCAGCGAGGCAGGGCTAGCCCCAGCACTTTTCAAGCATTACAGAAAGAAAGAAAAGAAACAAATATAATGCTTTCTTGAGTGCTTAAGTGTAGGCAGTGAAATTAACAGTAATTATGCACATGAAGTAAAGCCCTGCACCAAATATGACAGGACGTCCCATGGAGAAAATGATCTGCGATAAATAATTAATTGTTTGGTACACAAATCACATTTAGGAATGAACTTTAGTGATTTTTTTGGTGAGGACAGGGGTCCAAGTCCAATTTGAGATTTGACAAGCACATTGTATAAGGCCCATGGTTATTAATGACATAACGAGTTGGGCAGGAGCCTCGAAAAAATGTTCACTAGAAACTGGAACTGATTCACTATAGGGGATATACTGTAATGTTATATATGATGACGTCTACGATCCTGTTTGTTGTGTTACAAAATGGTAAACTGGGCGGCAATAACCCAAAACAGAAGGTGTTTCTAGCAAGAACAGGTAGAGAGGTTCAGAAAGATAAAAGCTAATACAGGGCCTGTAAAAACTTTTTTTCTGTGGATGCTCATTTCTCTCATATATTTGAAGTGATGTGTGATGTGTTTTGCCTGTAATAAAAAAAAACTAATAAAAAAAAAAAAACAATGAAAAACTGATTATAATTAAGGTGTACGATCATGTCACTCGGATGTTACTTGTTGACAAGGTCCACCCACCATAAGTAAAACAGAAACGAATTACACATATGGGACAACTGGTTAATGATTGCTGCTTTGTTACTGTGAAAGGTACCTCAAAGTGCTCCTCTAAAGTAATTGAAGATTAAGAATCCGTAATAATGGAACCTACAGTACAGTATGTCCAAAAACTGTATGAGGCATATTGTAAAGGATAAGGGCTTACTCTTTTCTCATAAGTATCTTTGTATGGTACATATAGTATTATAAACCACTATTGAGACTCAGAAATGGGACAGTCGATATAAAGAGACTCTTAAAAATATACAAGGTACTAGGTGCTATATCAACCAGGAAGCTGTATCTAAATATCAAACCTAAAGCAATGTTATTGTGCACTCTTTACTTGCCCAATATCAAGTGTAAAATGTGTGCTATTGGCACTTTTACGGTGTCACCAAAAATCACTATTTCCACCACCTTTATGTAATGGTGTTTCCCTCACCTTCCGGGACATTTCCCTGTTACCAGGTGTGTAGTGCTGAATACCTGCTGGCTTACAGGATGCTGAGTCGTCCACAGTGGTAGTGGGGACATCAGGGCAGGCTTCTGGGGTAGATTCTGGCTGTTTAGCTCATGGGTGTCAGCGCCTCCATCACTTGCAGGCC
Organism: Ascaphus truei; assembly: GCF_040206685.1. NCBI lineage: Eukaryota > Metazoa > Chordata > Amphibia > Anura > Ascaphidae > Ascaphus > Ascaphus truei. Next base: position 161,809,285 of record NC_134483.1, on the reverse strand, counting down.
AAGGGAAGGTAAAGGAAATCCCTGCAGGAGAACTTACACTACTCCCCACTGATAGATTGCACACCAGGCAGGAGTATAGTTGAACGGGAACACTTTATTATCTCTCCTCTCCTCTGCATGTACAGCATACAATGGTATCTGCATTCACAGTCAATTGGTCTTCAACCTTAGGATGGTCCCTGGACGTGCACCCCTGGCCCTAGGGCACCAAGGGCAGTCCCAACTCTTCCCTGACTCCCTAATAGAGTCAGAGGTAAGGTACTCACCCCACTCCCCCAAAGGAAGGGGACAGTAGATGCCAGAGCCCTGAGCACTTCTGTGTGAGACCCTAACTAAATTTAGGAAGTGCAGCCCCTTAAGTACCGGGGCAGAAGGTCCAAGGTCTGAGCCCAGGATTGGGCAGAACACAGGCCTTAGCCCTGTCACTCAAGGGAGCTGCCTGCTTATGGGGAAAACCCTGGATTGGTCCTGACACTGCCCGCACTGTTACCAGGACTCACATGTCAGGGAGGGCAGATTAATAGCCATACCAGGCATGGCTACACTTAGTAAACAAAGCCTTACATTTATTTAGTAGACAATAAGCCATTGAGCATCTAAATTCCCACGCCTAGACTCTCCTTTTGCTGTACATTTGTAAAAAGGTGCACACACAGTACGATCTTCTACTTATTGGTTCAGGGAATTGCCACAGGAAGAAAAAAAAATCACAGATGATGCAAAAAATGTTTTAATAAACGACACAGGACATTTGGCTGAGTTGACACAATTTAAGGAACATATAGAGTATGCTTGAATCCATTATATATCTTCCTCTTCTCTTTCCTAAATCTAAAGCATTCACTTGGTAGAACAGAACCTTTGAAGTATGTATATAGACATGGTACACTCTGTTATCATCACTATATTCTGGGTGACACAGGAGGCTGAGAGATGACATTGCTGGTATGTTGGGGGCAGCTGCTGATCAGTTGACTAACTTTGGATGTTTTTAAGATTTGTGATATGTAGTGATTAAAGTAAAGGGGTAGCTATATGCTTTCTTCCCCTGAAATGGTACTATGGTAGCCCTCCCCCTCCTACTTTCTTGAGATTACAAACTGAACTATCCTCTGAGGTTGACTAAACCTTACTGAGCCAAATTAGATTTCTAAGAAAAGTCAGGTGATGGATTCAATCTGCATAGTAACATATATACAGTATATATATATATATATATATATATATATATATATATATATATATATATATATATACAGTCCCATAACGGTCTATGGCCTGGGTATTCAACGAAATGTCCATTGAAAAATTGCAATTGTACAAACTTTTACCCTCTTGTCCGTCAAACTAAGAATAGCTTGGGGGCCAATTCTTAAATCTGACTGCAAGACTTGGGCTGCATCCTAAGAAATAGTCACTATATCCTACGCGTACACTTTTTTTTGAGCTTTCCTTATTAAAAATATATAAACGACATTGGTATCTCCCTCACTCTGCCCCCACACCCCCTCTCTCTCATCATCCCCCATCGCTCTACACCTCGTCCCTTCTGTCTCTCCCCCCTGCCCCGTCCCTCTCCCTTCATTTCCTCTGTCTCTTTCGCCCCATTCCATCTGTCTTTCTCCCTCTGCCCCCAATCCCCACTGTCTCTCTATCCCCTCCCCCCCATCCCTTCTGTCCCTCTCTCTGCCACAAACAGCATAACTCCCACCCAAATAGCCAAACAACGCCCCTCTCACTCACCCTCCCGGCCAAACAAGGTCTCTCCCACTCTCCCCTCTCTGGGCACACAACCTCTCTTCCACTCAAGCTCCAGGCCGCATTGCAAGGTTACTTGGGCCGCATGCAGCCTCCGGCCAGCATGTTTCACAGCCCTACCGTATTGGATTTGCAGTCACTATTTCAAATATTTGTGTACTATAGTCCGAATACGTAAGCCTATAATAAAGCAACATTGGAGACCTAAAGTTGTGAAGATATAAACTTTGAAATGGAAGGTGATCAGGTCAGAAGATAAAACATAAATGCTGCAAGCACAAGAAGTGCATCACTGGGCACTTGTAATGTGTATTTCCTGCTGCTGCAATCAGGATGCTGGCAGCTCACTTGAGAAGGTAGTTCAGTACTCATGGAAAAATAAGCTTGTTCTAAGAATCTTTAGGACATCAAATATAAACAAAAACGGAGAACGCTGCACCATCTTGTTGGAAACTGCTCCATTTAGAAATGTTGGATTATTTTGTACCTCGTACTGTACATCTGCTTTAATTAACTGTAAATCCATGCAAGTAGAAGAAAAATCCACCCACACAAAAAATTACAGCTCTGTCTGAGCAAAAACAAAAACAAAAAACAAATCTGTGTTAGACACTTACAATAAAAACAAGCAAACACCTGGATTTGAATTGTCATGGCTTGTTTTTTTTATTTTTACAGATTGGTTAGCGATTTTATGTAATGATGTATTTTGGTGGCTACTGGTTTTAATTAATGTGTTGCCTAGTGGTTGTATGAATTAATTGTTGTGTTGGTTACGGCTTTTATGTATTAAGTGTTTTGGCTAGTGGTATGATTTATATATTTGATTGCAAAGTGGTTTTACTTATTTTATTGAATGCCTAGTGGTGTTATTTCTTTAATTGATTGGCTAGTGGTTTTATTTAGTTAATTGCTTGGTTGGCTAGTGGTTTTAATTTTTGTTTCTGGGTGTTTAGATGCTCGTTATATCTGTTTTATTATTGTGTATTTTTGACATTCATGCTTTTGTATTAGTGTGACCATTGACTGCTATTGTAGCTTATCATGCCCATATTATATGGGTATGATGTACTACTATGCCACTCAATGGGTACAGGGTGGGTAAAGTGGGTCCGGGGTGAGTGGTTAGGCCTCCCGGGTGGGTAGTGGGGCAGGGTGGGTTAACCCCTTAATTATTATAGCGGTTAGTAACTGCTAAGGTGATTAAGGGGTTAGGGGCCATTAGATTGTATTTTTTATGTATTGTTGCTGGTATCGGAGGACATGGTCCTGCAGTATGCTGACGAGGATGCCCTTCATGTTGGCAGGGGTTAATAGAATGGTTTTTATATACTTTATTTATGATGGCTGGCTAATGTTTTGTTTAATAATGGGCAAATAATCTATTATCCATATCTGGATAATAGTTATTTTGAACATTACTGTACTGTATGTGTTTGGTAGGGGGGTGGGTGGGTTTATTGAAATGTAGGCCATGTTTTTGTGAATGGTACCGCAGGCCAGCGTGGACCCACAGGGACCACCCGAGGACCCACGGACGCTCACGGGGACTAACTGAGGACCCCCGGACACCTGCGGAGACCACCTGGGGACCCCTGTGGGGCCCCTTTGACACCCGTAGGAACCACCCGAGGGCCCCCAGACACCCGCAGGGATCACCTGAGAGCTCCAGACATCCATGGGGACGACTCGGGGACCACCAGACACCCACTGGGACAACTCGTGGACCCCGTTGTGGCCCACATAACCCGCGGGACCACCTGGAGGCCCATAGAGTCTAGCGGGGACCACTCGAGGGTCCCCACACACCCGTGGGAACCCCCCGGGGAGCCCTATGGGGCCTGTGGACACCTGTGGGGACCACCAGGGGACCCTCGCCAGCCTGTGGTATTAATCCTGTGTGTAAAAAAAATAAATAATGGTTTTATGTGGGGGCACAGGGGGTGGGTTGTGTATTGTTGTTTATTAAATATTGTAATGGTTTTTGGTGGCCTAGGAGGTGGCCAGTAGGGCTGTTGTGTATATTTTTTTGTATTGTGGGTAGATGTGGGTGAAGGGGGTATTAGCCCCAAGGATGGGTGTTTAGGCCTACGGGGTGGGTAGCGGGAGGGTATTAACAGCTAAGGTAATAAAGGGGTTAAGTGCACCCGCAAGCCCCCCGCAAGACCTAAACACCCACTAAAGGCCAAATACCACCTTCACCCACCCCGCTACCCACAATAAGCATGGCACTGGTAGTTAACACCTCCATTGCCTTAGCGGTTAGCCGCTAAGGTAATGAAGTTGCCTGTAAATGCATTTTTCATGCATCTGATTCATGCCGGGGTCTCCGGGGGTGATATTAATGGATATCAGCTCCGGAGTCTCCCAACATCAATCTGATGCAGGAAAAATGCATTTTTTTTCCTCTAAGTGCCGTCTCGCAGCTTCTCCCCACCTTCTTGCCAATTTTTTTGGCGAGACGATTTGGAGAGGAAATCTCTATTCTAGAGCGGCGATCAGCCTCGATAAGCTGATCGGGGCTACTAGAATTGAGCGAGTTTAAGAAGCTGGCGATAAGCGGCAATAAGTTGCTTATCTCCACGTGTTTGGTGTTTTTTTAGTGGCAAAAAAAAAGTGGCGACTTTTGCTCTTATCGCCAGCTTATTGGGGCTTACTGAATAGCAGTAGGCTTTTTTGGCGATAAGCTGGCGATAAGGGGCTTATCGCTGCTTATAGCATGAGGCCCCTGATCTGCTTGACTAGGTTCACAATTGGTTATAAAAATCAAAAGGTCTGCTAAAGCTCATACACATGTATCAGTCGCTTCTCAGACATAAGGAAATGTCATACTATTGGATTTCTGAACAATGATAAGCAGTATTCTTTGTGCATAACGACAGCAAGAAAAATTATTTATGTGACAACATATGCACATAACTGTACAGCCACAAGTCAAATGATATGCACGTTTTGCACATCTCTGATTTAAACTTTGCTGTAGTGAGGGGCTTCAAGCAGCAATGCCACCTAGTGAGCCATTTTTACATTAGCCACTTGAGCAATATTGATGAGCATCGGAGCTGAGGCACTAAGCACAGCCACCGGACAAAGTCTCAGCATGACCACTAATAGGAGGCGTATAGTGAGTCTGTTACTGCGAGTTGACATAAGAAAAGTGAGGTACACTTCTAACATACAGTTCAAAAGTAAGTCACTGTTTGGGACTATGTTCTAACGGTCTGCTCATATTGCTGAAGTCCAAATAAAATAAATAAACACGAACAGCAGCTCTCACATTAAAGTCAGAAAAAGAATGTGCTGCAACAAAATCCAATGACGTTAAAGCATTGGGAGATAGCAAGCGATATTTCGATCACCTACAGCAGGGCTGCTCAACCCCAGTCCTCAAGACCCCCCAACAGGTCAGGTTTGCACGATATCCCTGCTTAAGCACAGGTAGCTCAATCAGAGCTCCCTGCTTCAGCACTGGTGGCGTAATCAGTTCTGAAACAGGGATATCCTTAAAACCTGACCTGTTGGGGGGGTCCTGAGGACTAGAGTTGAGCAGCCCTGCCTTTCGGGATCGTCATCAAGATCCAGGGGATCTACCGTAAGTGGTTTGGTACCTACAGGATAAAATGATCATCTCAGACACAGATACTGTAAGCACAAAGACAGTAGACAGCCACTTGTGCCATGTACATGATATTCACCTACTGTACAAGAACATAAGTAGCTGGCACTGCAGACAAAATGTCCTCCTTACTTGTATGCACACATATATGCTTGCAAGTGGAATGTTATATTGTATAGAAAAAAAACTAAGTTCTGGAACACAAGGGTGTCATTTACAGTATAAGGGTGCTTTGAGAGCATTTCACTAAGTCCTTGCTTTTGGCAGGTGGTGGCAGTCCTTCCATAAAGGACTACATCGAGGATACACCTGATATGACTGGAAAGATAACCTAGGAAACCATACTGTAAGTTTGCCTATTTTTTTTTTTATTTCAACCATAATGGGTTCTAAATATGTTGGCAATATTATGCTTCTGCAATACAGTAAAGTGTTTGCATGAATGAATACAGACAACAGGAGAGCATTTGGGAGGCAAGCCACCACTCTTTCCTGGCTGCTCGCCAGCCTTTGCATGATATAAACATGACCAGTAAACAGGGACGACATCTCTAGTTTGTGCAGTGGAGTTTATGGTGCAAACGGCCACTTACCTGTTGCTGCACTGGTACTTGCTGTACCACCTGGGTGGGCACTCCTGTCTGACCAGCCACAGACGTCTGTAAAGTCACTGGCGAACCTGTGTCCGACACAGTCTCTGACGTCTGCATGGTAGTCTCTAGAATTAAAAGGAAAACTCTAGTTCAATGTTTGACTCTCGTAACAACGCTTGTTACATTACAAGACTACAAAGCAGCTGATGCACATCAATAGTTCCACCATGTCACTCAGAGGTCCTCTGCATTCTGAATATGCCGAAAATTGGCACATTTTAAACCAATCATAAGTGTTTCACGTTAGCATCATTAGTTAATATACCCTCTATATCAAAGCCAAATGATACAGCTGCAGCTGACGTTATTCAAACAAATCACGGTGCCGATTTCGTGTGCTCTTCTGTACTCCACGCTGCATGAACGCGGCCAATCGCCCCAGGCACCCGCGCTTATTGTGATTGCTTTGTTGAATTTCATGGATTCTGTTTCTTTGGCTGCAATGAAATGAATGAATTGTAATGTGTACAGTACTGTGCTACTCTGTCAATTTAAGGTGTTTAAAAACCAGAACTCTAAAATGCCATTTTCTGCACTCGCATCTTAAGGCGGTAAGGTTGGAAGACATCCCGCGTCATGACATCTGTATTCCGATATACACAACGCGTGATTTGTTTGAATAACGGCCGCTGCAGCTGTACTTTCCCCAGGTGATGCATCAACACAAATACTGTACATTTTTGCTTGATGAATTGCACTTTTTTTTATTGCTTGTGTCCATCAAATGTAAGGAAGAGTGACGCAGAATGTGAGCATGGGAAAATGACACACCATAGGACCTTGCCAAGAGCTTTTATGATGTCAATAAAAGGGTAAAAAAAAAAAATTATGCAGAGACGAAGAATTTGATGCATCATTATAATATGTTTACCATGTAAATTTACTCTAACCCTTCAAGGGACACTACCAAAATCGCAAGTCAATTCATACAGATAATATAGTGGAGATAAATAACTTGATTCATTGACATTAGGAGAAGTTAAAAACAATGCTCAATGTGCCAATTTTACTCAATAAATAGCTTACTACATGACGTCAAGTGAAATATATTATATATATATTTCAAATGGTGACCTAAGCACACAAGATAAGGATATGTTGTAGTATGTCACTGGAGGACTAGTATTCTATAAATTGTGCACTCACATACTGTATAATCTACTTGTTTTTTATGCATATTGATCCATATCGTTCAGGGATACAGGAGAGTGTACAGTATGTATGTAGAGGTAAAAAGAGTCTCCTTTCTTTCTTGGAGAGGCATTTCTAGATTGAGGTGCGGTACATAGTGTGACACTGATAAAATACATCTGTTTTTGCGCAGTAAAGAGAGAAATTTACAGGATTTAAGTAAACACAAGCAGTGACTGGGAACCATTCAGCATAGTCTTGTCTGCAACCACGGATGGTAATCTCACGCAGCATGTGGAGCTCACACGCCTGAGCCTTGAGTTTCTCAGTCTTCGTCTCTGTCCGATGACAACGGAGAACGCGTCACGTGTGGCGTTGCTGTCTTGCCAGCTATGAGGGTTTAAATAAGATCCAGGAAATCCAGGGAATTATCCCTATGTGTTTCAATTAACAGCTTCTTCAGGGGTGATGTCATAGTCCTCTATCCCTACCCTTTATATAGCCTAAATAATTAGGGCTAATTGATATGGGAATCAGAATATAGGGGATAATACTAATTCATGATTAACTATAATTACAACTAAATAACAATATATTTTAATTTTAAACAAAATAATATTAAATATGATGCACTAAAATAGAAATTAATTGAACTAAATCAACAGTTACAACAAAAGACAGGGGTGCCCAATGCTACATCCAATTGACAAAACATATAAAGTAATAAGTATAAAGTTTAAATACTTCAATAATAATATTTACTTGGTTATTTAGTAAAACCCTTTGGTCAAAGCGTCATAAGACTGCATACCAACGTCAAGGTATAACCAAAATTAATGCAGGTCCTACACTACACTGTGAACCCTTCCTTTTACCTCAGTATGAGGGGAAGCAACCATACTGTATGTGTGTGTAATTCAACAGTTAGATGGACGGATAACAGAGAACTAACAAACATTTTCTCGACATGTTTTAAATCTGCAATGCCTCTACAAAAAGGAACACAGACTCGTTTTACCTCTACATACAGTACACTTACCTGTATCCCTGAACGATATGGATCGAAATGCATAAAACTCAAGTGGACTAAATGTACACAATTTATAGAATACCAGTCCTCCAGTCATATTTGTGACATATTTCTGTATATTATTATTTCTATTATTATTATTACTATTATTATCTGTTATTTATTTGATTACCACATGTATTACTGCTGTGAAGCGCTATGTACATTAATGGCGCTATATAAATAAAGACATACAATACAATACATACTACACCATATTAGCTTTTTTCCTTATCTTGTGCGCTTAGGTCACCATTCCGACTCATCCTATTTCCTGTGAGGATCCAGTGTGGGGCCTTCTCAGACTTTGAGTTGCATGATATACTGTAGGGACAGAATATTTCACTATATTTACAATGTTATTTTCACCTTCTTCCCTCACTATCACTTTTGATTGCTGATTTATGCACTTCTTGTTTTTTTACCTCTGGCCAGGCCTGGCTGCCGGTCGCGGCCGGGCCCCGGCTCCCCAGTAGATGCAGGCCTTCCTGCCCCACGCCGAGCTTCCAGGCCTCTGATGTCAGCACGCAGGGTCCCTCTGCCATCAGTCTGCTTCAGCTTCCGGTGCGTGCTGACTGGAAGCTCGGCGTGGGACACAGAGTGAGGATGCATGCAGCTCATGGAGAGTCGGGGTCCGAGACCGCCAAACCCCTGCAGCCACCGGTCGCGACCATCTCCAAGGTATGACTATTTTTATATATATGTATTGGGGTGAGTAGAGGTCCTTTTATATGTATTGGGGTGAGTAGAGGTCTTTTTAAATGTATTTGGGGGAGTGTGGGACTTTTATATGTATTGGGGGGTCTTTTATATGTATTGGGGGAGTGTGGGACTTTTATATGTATTGAGGGGTCTTTTATATGTATTGGGGGAGTGTGGGACTTTTATATGTATTGGGGGGTCTTTTATATGTATTGGGGGAGTGTGGGACTTTTATATGTATTGGGGGGTCTTTTATATGTATTGGGGGAGTGTGGGACTTTTATATGTATTGGGGGGTCTTTTATATGTATTGGGGGAGTGGGGGCTTTTTTATATTTCGTGGGGCTTTTTTAAATGTGTTGGGAGATTTTATATGCATTGGGGTTTTTTATATATGCATTGTTTTTTTAAATATGTATTGGTGGTCTTTTTTATACGTATTGGGGAGGTGTTTTTTTTGTATGCATTTGTTTTTGTTTTTTATATATACTGTATATTTGGGGAGGTCGGGGTTGTATATATTTGGGGGTTGCAGATTTTTTTTATGTATTTGGGGGTGGGAAGTTTTTTGCATTGGGGTGGGTTTGTTTTGGTATATATTTTGTGGGGGGCAGGGAATTGAGTGAGAGTGGTGTAATTGACGGAAGGGGGAGAGGAGAGAGGGGGGAGGGAGTGAGGAAAAGAGGTAGGGGTGAGAAAGACATGTGAGGCGGGGGGCAGGGATTGAGGGAGAGTGGGGTAATTGATGGAGGGGGGAGAAGTGAGAGGGAGGGAAGAGAAATACATGGGAAAAGGGAGGGAAATAGAGGGTGACCGCGAGGTGTAAAATTGGGAGGCTCGCAAGGTGTGAAAATAGGGCTACCATTTAAGTAAAAGTTGCGTCCTAGAAAAAAAAATGCATGGTAGGTGTGCTATGGGGGGGGGGGGGGGGGCTGCTTGCATTTGTCCTGGGCCCCAAGGTTTCAGTTGGTGGCCCTGCACACTATAACATAGTACAGCAGTGCGCAAACTGGAGGCGCTAGATTTTTATGGGGGGAGGCCCGGGCGGTTGCAGAGGTCCCGCGCCCACCCCCAAGGCATTTAAATTAAATGCAGAGGGACCGTGCGAGGCCTCTGAGAAGCTTGGTGTCAGGCGTCGGCATGGCAACGCAGCTTCAAATGACGCAGCGGGGTCATGGGACATCATGGTTGGCACGGTAACGTGACGTCAAATGAGACCGCGGGTCACGTGACATGACGTCACACGATCTTGCGGGGTCGCGAGGTTAGGTAGGGGGGCACTCTAACTGAGGAGAGCAGGTGGGGGAGTTGGGCGTCGCAAATAAAGTTTATGTGCCCCTGATATAGTATATTTTTTATGAGGGAATGAGAAAGATTAAAGGGTTTATGTTATGAAGGTCAATACACACATGTGAGGATTCGCCATCCTGGCGGTCGCAGACCGTCTCCTCACCCCAACAAGCCTTTCGTGACGGATACCTAGCATGCGCGGTTTCATGGTGAGTACGCGCATGCGGATCTTGCGCACACTGTTCAACTGCCCGCGGATTCAGACCCCACCCCATCACATGATGCAGACGTTCGACCAGCCTCCCTGCTGACGCGCGAGTCAGGCCCCACCCCCATGACGCGCGTGAGTCGGTGCACGACTGGCCCCGCCCCCTCTGGTCCCAGGAATCGGCGTGGGAGTGAAGCGCGCTCTAAACTCCACTCCCTGACGCGCGCGGGATGGCATGCGAGCAGTTCCACCCTCAACCCCGATTAGGCTGCATCATAGGGCACACCTGTGTGCACCAGCAGCCAATCGATTCTCACTTCCTGGTTCCACCCTGGCTGGCTATTGGAGGCTCCTCCTATTTTTACCCTCAGTTTACAACCAGTCTTTGCTGAGCATAGTCATTGTGACGCCGTGCCTTGCCACATCCTTGTTCCTGAACCCTTGCCTTGCCTTGAATGCTGTTTAACCTCTTGTTGCCTGAACCCTGCTAGCTCCTTAGACTCCGCTTCTCTCCACTCCTGATCCGGCTTGTACGACTATTCTTCTGGCTCCAGTCCTGACCTTGGCTAAGTACTCCAACGATCCGACATTCTCCTATCCTGAACCTGGCAACGTACCCCTACTATCCGATACTCTCCAATCCTGAACTTGGCTACAAACTACGACGATCCGAAACTCTCCACTTCTGAACCTGGCAAGTACCTTAACCATTCCCCAATCTATAACCCTGACCTGGCTTGAATGACTACTCTACATCCTAGGCGCGTCCGCTTGGCTGTGGATCGGCATTATCCAATCCCCTACCTCAACACCGCGGTCGTGCTTCGTTTGTGGTGAGCTACGCGTTACAACACAGTGGCAAGTGAGACCCATAATGTTAACACAATGAAAAAGAATAGTGATCACTGTAAGCTGGCAGACACCTTAGTCCAAGCTGCAAAGTCACAGAGCCCCAGCAATAGCACCTGAGCTTACATTACTCCAGAAACAACCCAAGACTTACACTTCTCTCAGTGGAGGTATCTGAACTTCACAAGAGTGAAGTAAAAATATCACTCATTTAACATTGATTGAGATATGGATTCGTTTTTTCATATTAGCGCTCAAGCCAATATCAACTTTCAAGATGGCATTTCTGTCAACTTCAAGACTGAAACTTTAAGGTAACCCTGGTTTATGAATGTGCAAACACCGTCACAAAATGTCCTTATATTTTGTGAGACGTGTTTTTTTTTTTTTTTAATAAATCAGTTCTGTACTATGAGAAAATACTTGTAGCGTTTTTGTTTTTAAACATCTCTGAATTAAAATTTTAATGTATTATAATGTAACAAGCATTTTTTGTTTCTATAGCAACCATTTAAGTCACATCCCCTTCCTTTTCTGAAACAAGCTCTGGCATACCCCTTTTTGAGCTCTGTCCTCTCTCTAGCAGTGCACCAATTGTGTCTAGTGACTTCCTGGTCACATGATCTTCCCCACAGAACTTTGCATCTTTGGTCCTCTTCTGCTGCACAGACAGCCATTTAGTAAACCCCCGCCGAATCTTCTCCGATCGATCACAGAAGAACGGATCGATCTGCAACTTAGCTAATGACTTATTCTGTGAATTGTATTGATGCACATATTAAAGGGGAAAAAAATACAATTTAAAAAAAAAAACGTCAGCTTGGACTGTTGCTTTAATAAAGCATACGTGCATTATTTTTTAATGTTTTTTTTATAACTTGTATCATTTTTTGCACAGTGAGTACTTACTATTCCTTCATTACTTGTAAGATGTGAAATCACTGGTGAACTCAGATCTTCAAGGTACAGTACCACCAACGCTTGTAGTAAAAGTCACACCTGAACTAACTCTAGAACAACAAAAACTAATACTCTTCCCAGAAGTACCAAGTATATCCTCTTGTGAAACATAACTGTCCCTAAAGTACTTTTTAAACTGTATAATGGAAAAATGAGTGTACAGTTTAAATATCACCTCTATGCTGACGACACACAAATATACTTTTCAACACCCGACCTTACACCTGCTGTACAAACCAAAGTTTCTGAATGTCTCTCTGCTATATCATCCTGGATGGCCCTCCGCCGCCTTAAACTCAACATGGCTAAAACAGAGCTCCTCATACTTCCTCACAAACCTGGCTCTACTACCTCCTTCCACATTACTGTTTAAACTACGATCATTTACCCAGTAGCCCAAGCACGCTGCCTAGGGGTCACACTCGACTCCTCTCTCACATTCGCCACTCACATTCAAAACATTTCTAAAACGTGTTGCTTTTTCCTCCGCAATATTACAAAGATACGCCCTTTCCTCTGTTGCTCGACTGCTAAAACGCTGACTCAGGCCCTCATTCTCTCCCGTCTTGATTACTGTAACCTCCTGCTGTCCGGCCTTCCTGCCTCTCACATGTCTCCCCTACAATCTATCCTAAATGCTGCTGCCAGAATCACTCTACTCTTTCCTAGATCTGTCTCAGCATCTCCCCTCATGAAATCCCTCTCCTGGCTTCCGATCAAATCCCGCATCTCACACTCCATTCTTCTCCTCATTTTTAAAGCTTTACACTCTTCTGCCCCTCCTTACATCTCAACCCTAATTTCTCGTTATGCACCATCCAGACTCTTGCGTTCTTCTCAAGGATGTCTTCTTTCTACCCCCTTTGTATCTAAAGCCCTCTCCTGCCTTAAACCTTTTTCACTGACTGCCCCACACCTCTGGAATGCCTTTCCCCTCAGTACCCGACTAGCACCCTCTCTATCCACCTTTAAGACCCAACTTAAGACACACTTGCTTAAAGAAGCATATGAATAGCACTGTGGATATTCTGAACACATGATACATAAAGCTTGGCCCCCTGCAGACGCACGTACCAGAACTCCCTCCTACTGTCTCTGTACGTTCTCCCTATCTACCAATTAGACTGTAAGCTCCTCGGGGCAGGGACTCCTCTTCCTTAATGTTACTTTTATGTCTAAAGCACTTATTCCCATGATCTGTTATTTATATTATCTGTTATTTATTTGATTACCACATGTATTACTACTGTGAAGCGCTATGTACATTAATGGCGCTATATAAATAAAGACATACAATACAATACAGTACCCATCAGGCGATAATGAAGAATCATCACAATGTTACATAGGATCAGTAACGTTGGGGTGGGCAAAATAAGGGGCAACAACTGGACCGTCAAATGCTTATATGCAACCCGTCACAGGTAGGCAACCCCTCCCTGGGGTCTACCTGTGGTGGTTGCAGCAGTTGCAGGAACCGACCCAAGTGGTCCTAACATGGAAGTTAGGACCGAAGTTGGGCCCAACTTCTGCAATCACTGCCTGGGTGGGCTCCTGCTTCCGCCACCAACACATAAGTACCCAACTCTGCACTCAAGTTCTCCAGGTAGGGCTTGGGGGGGGGGTGAGATAGAAGGGACAGGGGAGAAGAGAGAGGGGGGAGAATAAGAGAGAGAGCGAGTGGCGAGGAGGTGTGTGATAGAGGGGGGGAAGTGTGAGAGATGAAAGGTGAGGGAGAGAGAAGGGGTAAGAGTGAGAAAGAAGCAGGGTGTGAGAGAAATGAGAGTGAGTGAAAGAGAGAGGGAGCAAGCGGGGGGAGTGAGAAGAAGAGTATGTAGGTGAGAAGCTGGAGAGATGTGGAGAGAAGCTGGTGAGGAGTGGAGCATATGGGGAGAAGCTGGTGAGGTGGGGAGAAGCTGATGAGGAGTGCAGCATGTGGGGAGAAGCTGGTGAGGAGTGGAGCATTAAGTGTGTGGCCCACTAAACCTACCAAAGCTCGTGAAGTGGCCCTTGAGCCAAAATAATTGCCCACCCCTACTAGACCATAGTGTATATATTCTTTCTAGATTTAAAAAAAAGTTGTGGTCTTTGTTAAATGTTGGCAGCGCAGGGGGCTAATATAAGAGTGAGGGCAATTAAATACATTAGGTGAAGCACAGTTCAAATAGCAAAGGTAATTACTTAGAATAGCAACTAATATGAATGATAGGAGCTTGCTAACCACTGGACGTGACAAAAAGGCTGGTGATGAACATTGCACAGATTGCTGCTATAAAGGAACGGTTTAAGTTAGGTCAGGTTTTGAAGAGAGAGAAATGGGTGAGTAGATAACACTCCTACACAGAACGGAGATAGTAGGTAGGGCATACAGTACTTAGGTAACATATGGAGGCTGTATAGAAATCCTAAATAGTGCATCTATATACAATGTCCATTGGTTAGGTCAACCTGGTTAAAATGTACGACTCAGAAACTGATCACAATATACAGTCGATTTTCCTACATCTAAGAACTAGAATAAAGGCAGCTTTATGTTTGCAGAGACATATTGATATAATCATCTGCAAATGATCCAATATTAGCTATCACCGCCTGCAAAGAGTTTGCGCTGTGACAATATAGTTGGCTCTTCATTGCTCCTTTATGAAAAGCTGTCATCCACTCTGGTTAAATATTCTCCTGGAGGTTCTTTAAAAGTGATCAATTCAGCAGACACATTTCACAGAGGATCAATTAAAATGCTAAAGCATGTTCGGGGAGGATAACCCCTTTGCCAGTTTTCTAAAGCAAATCCTTTAGACCTAATGGCCTAGCTTGAGCATATTCAATTCTGGTCGAATTCCCAAATTTTCAGGCTGCCAATCATCACAAGACTGAAACTATGCGCGGAAACCAAAGTTTTTTTTCTCTCTCTCAACTAAGCTGCAGAAAATGAGCTAGTGCTAAACAAGTACCGAACCACTGGTGTTCCCAGTCCTCTGACAGTTGTTCAGTGCTACAGTATGTGTGTTTACAAGTAATTTACTTTTCCCGTGCAATCTTTGTACTGTATATCGGTTACACTAATCCATTCTGATAAGCCAAATAAACTCTTGCAGACTGTCACTGATGCAGCTCGTACTGCATGTAAATGAGCGGCGCATTTTTTTTTTTAGGAAATATGTGCAGAATTTGTATCTAGTCATCCTTGCCTAATGTGGCTGTCAGGTGTGTCAAGAACAACAGATGCTTGTATGACAAAGGACCTTTTTATTCTGGCTAATTAAGCAGTTCGACACACCCGCCTGTTAAAGGTTCTGCTTTTGTACAGCCAGCACAGGCTGAATCATGCAAGATCTACAGCTAAATAGGCCACGGTTTAAAAGAAGGCTAATTAACCCCTAGAAGAAGGAGAAGAGTATTGCACAAACCCAGCTGCTCAATGCGACAAGATTAGCATTTCTTCAACTTGACGAGCAAAACCTAAGAGAAGCAACTGTGTTTAGAACAAACACGCGTTCTTGCAGGTTTTGTACAAGTCTTTGTTAGGCATTCCGAAGATTATTTAATACACTTAAACTCGCAGCAGGGATTCTTCTCACATGTAAATTTTAGATGCCAGACAAATTGGTTTAATTGTTTGACCTAATCAATTACTTTATCAAACAAAACTATACACATGTGCCAGCTCAAAAGAGGCGCGATACACATTTCATTTTTATTGGACTCTTTTATCCCAAACTAATTTAGCCTCTTTAACACCAGGCTTTGCAAAGTTTTGTTCCAAATACGTATGTTTGATTGTCAGCTTACAATACAGGAAAAGTAATGGGTTTTAATTCAATATAACAAATAAAAGCCTGTAATTGTCTTTCAAGTGCATTGGGGAATTCCTTTTTTTCCTGCCTCAGAATCAAATAACCCGTACACTTCAGATGAAATGGACTAACAACCTAATCACATTTTCTATAGAGGAAGACGTTTTGCCCTCACATTGAAAGAATGCTAATATAACTGTATAGACACAAACAGCAACATCATTAAAAAAAAAATCGGACAAAACAAACATTTCCTCGTATCATTTTCGAAGTGCAGTTAATGCAACTTTAAATTTGAGGCTACTAGTGCAACATATTTGCTTATGGACTTGTAATATCTATATAGATGATAACATTTCCCATTTCATTAAAATGTAGTAAAATGTATGAGCCTATTCTAACAACATTCACAACTGCGTGTGCAGACACAATAATTTGCCAAGTATATTTTAGTTACAAACTTGTGCCATAGTGTGAGAGTGATATTCATAAGACCCTTCCTAAAACACTAGACACAGTAGATTTCCCTGATACATGCACCAGGTTAGCTTTCCTTTACACCCCAACCCAAGATCAGATGTTTGCTGTTTAAAAAAATATATATATATCGGTGTTCACCTTAATGTTCCTCACAGAAGGATCCCTGCAAAGTGTCACATATTCAGTGTGAAACTCATGTGTTGGATTAGTGCCTCGTGCACTCCTAAGTGTGGAAAATATTACGCAGCACTGGCAATTTAGTAACCACACAAGCAGAGTTCCATGAAACCCCACAGCTACCCCACTCCCTCCCCCAGTAAACGCCTCTGACGCTTCCTTTTTAATTTGTACTGTCAGTGAGTAAAACGTGGTCACAGAGGGGCAGTTCCACTTATACGCAAGGCTACCAGGAACATATACAAGGGTGTTGGGAGGAGGGACTTCTTGTCCTCACTGACCCCCCTTCGGAAAGGAGAAGAGCAGCTAAAAATAGTCATAAGTGATTAAACCCCTCACATTCCTAACCCCCGTATTTTAATGAATTCCTGGGAAGCTATCTGTGCTCTGAAAATGTTATGCACAGCTTTGATACCATCATGCAATAATCCTCAAAGCACAATAAAATGATCGGCAGTCCATTTTTCTTAAACATCTAGGTTACGACGTGTAGAAATGGTAATTTCGCTTCAGCAGCAAAATCATGTTGGTTGGATCAGCTGAAACACTTACTCCACATACACTGAGAAGGTTCTTCAAGTAAAAGAGTATATTCAATTGTTCCTATGCCTGGAAAGTAAAATACCTCAACAGATTTGAATGAAAGCTCTTCCCTCTCCATGAACTTGAGAGGGGGTAAGGTCAATTATGGAAGGTTTGTGGTTAGCCCTGGGAGGGTTCTGTCTCATTCTGGGAGGGCTGTGACCATACACCTCAACAGGCACAAGACAGAGCTTTCACCTTTTGCTCTCTAACGCCAAAACTACTCCTGCCTCCTTCCCATGATGGCACTTACATAAGATGCTCATGAGTGGGAAATAGGGAAAGACAGTCAGCTAAACCCCCCCACTGTTACTACATGTAGTCGGCAATCTGAACTGGTGTTAAATCTGACACTAACACAGATGTAACCAGCACTATTTGCTGTGGACTTGTACTGTGTCACTTCACAAATGCACCAAAATACTGTAGACAGTAAACAAATTGGCAAAGCTGTGCACTGTGACCACTACGTACGTAATGTTTTGTTTAATTAAGTAACTTTGCTCAATTATAAAAAATAAAAAAAAGTCGTATATTTTCATTTATTAATATACAGTACATGCAACAAGACATCTCAGGTGCACTGACCTTGACCACTTGCAGACACACTTACCATAACACCCTCCTACTGTCTCTGTAAATTCTCCCTAATTACCACTTAGATTGTAAGCTCTTTGGGGCAGGAACACCCTTTCCTATGGTTACTCATGTCTGAAGCACTTATTCCCATTATGTGTTATATTATAATGTCCTGTGTATTAATGCTGTCAAGTGCTATGTACATAAATGGCACTATATAAATAAAAATATACATACATACACACATGTTGTGATGCCCACATCACTTTGCAGTATCTTTTAGTCCCAGAATAAGGCCGGAAGCATTGTATTTATCTACACATGGTTTATTTACAGGGTTAAATTATACACCAACAGGCCTACCGTCCCTTAAAGTAAAAACAAATCATAAAAATAACACCTATTCCCTTTAGGGAAAACTAACTAAACATACTCCAGCCCTTTCTAACGGGGCCGCCAGCTAAGCTAGTTATCCACCCAAAACATGCCCTATCATTTGCACCCCATATGAACAGTCTTAGGTACATTAATATATCACTTAGCTCTTGGTCTGTTACAGTTGGGGCTCCAGATAATTCCCACTGGACCCTGTGAGAGTTCAGAAAATCCCTCCTCTCAGTAGTTCCAACGTTATGGACATACTTCTTACTGGGATTTACAAACCAGGCAGTACCAGCAGACTCTGCGACCACCATCCAGCGGGTCTAGGGGAATGTACCAGCTTCCTTACCTGGGGAGCACTTTCTCTCTCTCCCCCCTTTCTCTGTGGAAAGCAGTTTTTTTCTGAGCAAGCCATTTCCTGACTTTTAACTCCCTGTGCAATCAGGAGTCCAGTCCGCTCAATTAGTTGCATCTGTAGCAAACATCTACAGAGGACTTTAACCTCCTGCACACTGGAAAGTCCACTAGCTGCACTATTCCAGCACCTATAGCCAGTGATTGTATCACAATGTCCTGTCTGTATATTTATAAATATAAGTCAATATTCACAATGTGAGTAACTTTGCCTTTTATTTGCACTGAATCAATGTTTATACCTGATATCTTGGACATGTACCTATCTGTGTAGAAAAAAACAGTAAAGAAAATGTTATTGGAATATCACTACTGTTGTTCCAGTATTTTGAAGAGTTTATTTTATTATTTTGATAAATGTATTTGTTTGTTGGATACTTCTGTAAAAGGCTGTAGATAGTACGGGTAGTCCTCGCTTTATGACGTTCTGCTTTCCGTCGGATGTGTTTTCCGACAGCGCATAATGCAGTCCAAAAACTCATTATCCGCTGCCGTTTTCGCGTATCTGATGGAAACCACCGCCAATTAACATGGGTCCCACTTTCCTACTGTCCTGTATCCGACACGGGTTTGCGGGACGTATTCTGTCAGAAAAGTGAGGACTACCTTTATGCCTGAGAAATGTTCAACCAACATGCAGCCTTGTCCAATGCGGGCCAGAATTATTGCGGACTGTGACACCTTTTAAATGACCGGCATGAGGGTTCAAGTATTGTCGTCAGTTCAGTGTCATCTTGGAGTCCAGTTCTGGTTTTCCACATCCCCACTATTAATAGATAGATTGGACTGTTACCAATACCAACCAGAATATACTGGGACTAGATTTAGGAAACAAAGACTGGACTGAACTAAAATACATTAGAGTTCTTCATGCATGAAACTACACAGCTATCGAAAACCTCACTGTCCTCTTTAAGTGTACTGAGCCAGGCTAATGAGATCCAGAACAATGGAACAATCTATGGCTACTTCAGGACTGCACTGTCAAAGTCACACATCAGCCAACGCACACCTGATAAACAAATCCAATCCAGTCTGTTCTTTCAAGTTCCAGTTGTTGATCTGTAAGCAACTTTGGTATCATAGAGTGATACCTAAATTAAAGATTGGCCTGGATTATTATCACACTGTTGAACTGCGGCCCCCCCAACCCCCCACCCCTCCCTGCTCTCCTCCTCGGTCGACCCCCTTACTTCTAATGTTGCGTCAAATGATGCTGTGGGGTCATGTGACGTCCCGTCACGTGACCCGTGGGGTCATTTTATATCACATCTCCATGACAACGAGCGTCATTTGACGCCACGTTGCCATAGAGACGCGTGACTGCAGCCGGGTAAGTTTACAGAGGCCTCACGCTCTCAGCGCGGGGCTTCTGTAAACGCCGCGGCCCCCAGAAAAGTCTTGCGCCCCCCAGTTTGCGCACCGCTGCTGTATATTATTCTAGTTAGAAAAGTCAAGTACAGACTGGTATATGTGTGTTAACAAGAGGAGCAGATGTTTTTGTGTCCAGAGACAAATTCTGAAGTAAAACCCTCATATATTAAACACCCTGTTTTTACTTAGAATTGTACAACCCCTCCATACAACTTGCATAATAATAATAATAATAATAATAATAATAAAGAGACAGCAAAACTCACTCAGTGAGTAAAGACACTGACTGGCACTGAGTTTGAAGCAGGGGAGCCTGGTTCAATTCCCGGTGTCGGCTCCTTGTGACCTTGCGCAAGTCACTTTATCTCCCTGTGCCTTAGGCACCAAAAACATAGATTGTAAGCTCAAAATGTCTCTGTAAAGCGCTATGTAAAACTAGCAGCGCTATACAAGAACATGCTATTATTATTATTATTATCTTCTATAAACAAAATGTCAGTCATGGTCACAACTATGAATACGAATATGTATTTCTGCTACACCATCAAAAAAGGTAAGAATCAATCTACAGAGCATAAATGGGTTTACTAAAATGTGACATTAATACAAAAAATCGTTTTTAAAAATAGCAATTTGTTACTAAGTGTTGCATTTATCAAAAGCCTATATGCTGTACTGTACCTTTGAAACACCTTAATACTGATCACTAACAATCCATAACCAGTTCTTATCTTTGTAAAACAGAGCAACTCATTGCTTTTTTTTCCAACCAAATAAAACAACGGAGTTGCGGCTAAATTCACCCCTAAAAACTCAACTAATGAGAATCTTAATTAAAATTTGTTAATCTCAGCAAGAAGGGTAAAGTTTGGCTCAGAGTTTTATCATTTGACTCTAAAGCTTTGTTGAAGATTAGCAAACATTCTTTATGTAATTAAATTCCAGTTTGAGACCCGCACTTCTATTCACAGCAGAAAGGGGAAGGGCCCCTCCCATTGAGTCATGGAGAGAGAAAAATCCACTGAAAACCAGCATTGATTTTAACATCTCGGGGAGGGGGAAGGGGGATGGGGAATAGATATGTATGAAGGGGACCAGAAACATTGATTGCAAACAAAGAATCAAGGACCTGTAGGGGGAGGTGAGCCTCCATTGGTACTGTCTGCGTATGTGAAGGATGAAGATTAACCTTCTGGATAACTTCATCACTGACTGGGCTCTGAGTATTACTGATTTTTAGCAAAGGCATTGTCAAAGACCTGCACTTTTCCACTGACGTAATTTCCGTGGTACAGAAAATCCAAATCTCACTGTTTTCAGTTCTTGGAAGTTGAATTCTATGGATAGAGGGAGCTAAATGTAATTTAATGGGGAACAAAATGGGAAAACGGATGTTTTAAGACAGGTGCTTGTAAAGGGAGAGACCCTCAGTCATTAATTAGCAGCTCTGTTCAACTAAGACATTTACACAACAGCAGAATCAGCAGTT
This sequence comes from Ascaphus truei, assembly GCF_040206685.1. NCBI lineage: Eukaryota > Metazoa > Chordata > Amphibia > Anura > Ascaphidae > Ascaphus > Ascaphus truei. Next base: position 161,787,776 of record NC_134483.1, on the reverse strand, counting down.
TTCAAACAAGCCCACTGCCAAGGTCTATGTAACCAAGACTGGAGTCAACTGCGTTAGGTCTCTATGCTATCACCAGCTCTGTTGAACCAAGATTAGTGGCAACTCTATTCAACCAAGACCATTGCGACCTGTGTTCAACTGAGACTAGTTCAAACTTCATTTTCTAAAATATAATGAACATTATTTAAACCACTTCCAGAGAGTCTCTTAAAAAGAAAAAACCTGTGAAAACAAAAATAGAAAACAACAAATCATATTTAATTATTGACACATGCCCGCCAATGCTGAAAAAACATTTGTTCGAAATTATACAAACCAAGGGAAGTAATTCAAATATAGCTGCGCAAAAAAGAGCAAACATAACCATCATGTAAGGGTCATACACCACCTCTTATGGCCGCTACATGATTTTTGTACTACATTTTGCAACTGAGCGCTATTTAGCTCTACAACTGCAAAAGGTCCCTCAATGCTCACAAATACAACATGCGCAAGGAGAGCTGAAATAGGCCTGCAGGTCTCTCTCTTAAAGAGGAGGAAGCTTTCAGGTGGTGATCTAACAAAGATGTCTGGCTCATGTGAAGGTCAGTAAGTTGCTTTGTTGATATCACACTGGTGAAACCGAAAGCGAAGCCACTCATACTCTGCAGGCAATAAAATCTTTGAAGCTGTCTCCCTGTGGAGTATTTAATGAATTGTATGTTTTCAAAATGCAATTCGTGTGTTTTTAATTGCCAATACACAGTGCGAATCCACTCAGTTTGACAAAAAAAAAATCCAATCAATTCAATTTTAACAATCCAAGATTTATTGATGAATCTTTCAATTGCGTCATACACTTTTTAACTACTTTGGTGCCAAAGAGTTGAGCAACGGAGATCACCTTCTTTCTCCCTGTGCTTACTTGTATGTATCGTGCTTCCATCAGCTAATTGTATCCGTATTGTTGTATGTTTCACACTGCCTGTAGATTTTGTAAGATAAAGTGCTTTATACAATATCAGTGCTGCAATAATCAAAACTATTTGTGTATCGTATTTATCAACAGAGTCAAGCACTACCAATTCATTAAAAGTAGTGAAACTAATGATTGTGAAGAAAACACTTGTGCTCTCATTTTAAATTATGTCAAATATAGATTTTTGCCAATCCCATCTCCTTCCCACATCTGTATTATATCACAAATGAAACCTTTGAATTGGTGGGTAAGGTGCTGGACTTCCATTTACAGTACAATGAAGAATTGGAGAATGAGTCTAAACTAAAAACTAACTACAAAAACTACTGTATCATCCCTAGCATGGAAAGGAAAACCAACAAAGTAAAAAAGGGTTATGCTTATGGAACAAGATATCTCTGAATGCATTTTGTAAGGGATGGCTGCTTAGAAGGACACAAGCAATAGTTTACTACATTAACGTCCCTCCAGGACTTGGATAGCAGCATGAATAATATCTCTAATGAGGATCTTGGATGAAGCACAGGATCTTTCAAATAAGGGTCAGGTGCAACCAAACAAAACATTTGGCATACAAGCCTAGTACAACACTGCCAGGACTCAGTCAGAGAATGATGCTCTGACACAAACTCCTCCTCTGAACCCCAGACACATATGTTACACATAAAAGAAGATGGCAGTCTGCTTCCAGATTATGTTTTTTTGTTTTTTTTTAAGGTTTACGAAGACAGCATTATAAAGCTTGGTTAAATGAGATACATGTCAGTAATTGAGGTGAGACAAGTGAAAGTCGTGTATTCCAGCGGGATGCAGCAGGGCATCGGCAATAAAGATTCCTGAGGTTAAAACACGACAGCTGCACAAAGACTTGATTGACAACCTGAAAAGAGATATCAGGATTGGATTGGATTCGGATATGATGTGCACTGGGGGGATGGCTAGATGACTAGAGTCAAAGTTGAAGTAATGAGTCATGCATGACAAGAGGGACTTACGGTAGCTGCTGCTAACGCTTGTTACATTTATGCGAGTACGCTACTCGGAAACACTTTAACGCCGCGATTATAGTTGCGGATTGGGCGCGTGTGACCGAGCGTGATGTCAACGTGCGAAATATGCACTAGGCTGGAGGCGACAGGGAGGCGTGGCCGTGACGTGAGCAGTTCGCCCTTATTGGCTGAACCGCTCACGTGACGCGGACGTCGCATGAAAAAAACTAATTCAATTGTATTTTCAAAAATCGCACACTCTATGGCCTGCCTCATAGAGGTACGGCCTTTTGTTTGTGGCGCGCACGGCCACTATTATCTCGGCCTACCCCACCAAAATCAATCAGTTTTGCAAGGTCTACATTAACCATTTTGCTGGTTGAGTATGCATATAAATCATGTCTGGCAACAAAGCAAAGGACAATAACTCCGGGGGTCATTTCACTCAAGAAAAATTGAAAAAAACAAAAACCTGAAGAGCAAAATGTGGCATGATTCAAAATGAGCACAACCCAAATGGGAACAAACTTTTACCTGCAAAGCAAGGTGTTTGCTGGCCAAGCCTGGCAACTGCAAATTGGAAGGAAAAGATTTCTAGTGTCCCACAGATTCAAAATTACACCCTACAGCCCACTGCCTGAAATGCTGATTCTGTGTATTGCCCATCCCCACTGCCCTGACACTAATAGTAATAACCAAATGAGAAGCATTTTCAAGAAGTATTGGTTCATTTATTAGTGTTGATGGGATGGGAGGGCAATGGAAGCAGGAAGTAAGGTCACCTGCTGAAAATATTGGGAATCCCACAGCAATTGACTTTGAGTCTCCACAGGCTAGAAGTAGGCAGTCACTCTGTACTGCATTTTGCTTTGAATTTAAAGCTAATACATTCCAGGAAAGTTTAATAGAACCAAGTGTCCCAGTTCACCTAGGACAATCTCAGTTTGTACAGGTAGATCAAGAATAACTTTACGCATTACGTAAAAATGTCCCTGTTGAGTCGTCCAAAATTTGCTAGATTTTGGAATGCTCAACCAGGATAGGTTGTGGATCTAGTAGTGGGAAATTAAGGGTGTTTTTGTTTGGGCACTAAAAATGTTTTTATGGTTTGGTTTAGTAAAAAAAAAATAATCCTATATACAGTGTGTGTATATATATATATATATATATATATATATATATATATATATATATATATATATATACACACACTGTATATAGGATTTTTTTATATACAGTATATATATATATATATATATATATATATATACACACAGTATATACATATATATATCTTTTTATTTTTAACTCAAACCTCCGGGCATACGTTGGCAAGTTTTTCATTCGCAAACCCTTATGCTTGTCCGGTTGATTTAAAAATAATAATAATAATGAATCCGAAGATGAGTCTTTTTCAGGTTTTGCTCCATAGTTCGGATATTTGACTTAACTACGAAGTTTGGATTTGGAAACCCGTGAAACTGCTAATCCTAATACAGTAAGTAAGGTATCTGTAAATAATTGTACAGATCTGGAGCTTCCCAGTTCAGAGGGCAGTGCTTCAATAACAACACCTCGTTTGGCCTGCAGCACAGAGAAATGCTTGTATTAGACACTGCTTACAACAGTGGTAGGATTCCCATTAGGCTGGGAGGCGGCAGTTTTTGGGGAGGCAACTTGTTTGTGTGAGTGTGTGGTGTCTTACCTTTTCCGTAGCAGACCCTCTCCTGTAGCGTCGCGTTGTCATGACAAGGCGCCGTCACATGCTGCGTGACGTCCATTGCCATGACAACGTGGCGTCATGTAACGTTGTACGCCGATGAGCCGGGCCGCCTCCCCTGCCTACAGGCGGCAACAAATCCACCACTGGCTTACACCTGTATCTCCGTAAGGATGTCATGAAATATGTGTGTGCAGTTAATAGGTAACTGTTCATAGTGTGTGCTTATAAAGGAAGCCGTGCCGATGTCTGTCATTATTTCCTTTCTTATCATTCCACCCGGACAAAAGAAGAAGAAGAAAAAAAAAGAAGGTTTCAGGCAAACAGAGAATGAAAGGCACAGTATTTTGGTTTTGGTATCTTTCAATAATAGTTTAAGAAATACAAATATTCTAAATAAAGAAGCAAAACATAATGAGCCATATTGCACTAAATTATACCTAACAAGACAGATAATTGCTGCAGCGTTTTAACACGAATTAGACATCAAATGTAAAGTTACAGCAAGCTTGTAAACCTGTCATCTACAGCATGTTATAGTTACAGGCATCTCAAGCTGTCTGACAGTGAAAAGTGCAACTGGGAAAAAAAAAAAAAAAAAAAGCTTTTACAGAAGTCATTACGTTTAAAAGGTTTCCACCATATACCAAAATTACCATTATTTACTTCAAGTGAATTCCCACAAGTTTCTCCGTTTACTTGGATGGAAAACCACTGCTGCTCCCCTCCTCCCCCCAATGAGTGTTAAACTTTTCTGCCGGAGGTTCTGAATGAGTGGGAGTAAAAGCAGTGTTGTTTGAAGGCACAGGTACTGTATTTTAATTTGGGGACCCGAGTTTCAAGCCCTTGCCAGCTCTTTGTTCAACCGGCAGCCCTGCTTAGCTCACAGAAAGGAAACTTTGTAAACATTTGAACAATTACATTGGCTTTTGAAACCCCTCGACTGCCTGGCAGGGCAACAATGCATTTGCTTTGCTACGGGGTTAAGCAAATGTAATCATCCATAATAAATAAAACATTTCACTTTTTTTTTTTTTTTTTTTTAGAGTGTCTCTGGAAAATAGGAATCTGTGTCTTTCCAATGTGGACCTTTAAAAGTAGAATGCAAGTTGTCGGTGTCATTCTTTTCCTTTTACCATAGCAAGACCGAGAATGGGGAGGGGACTTTGGATAGTGAACAACGGGGTCCAGCTCATAACTCATCGACATCTTACAAAAGGGATAAGCTTTAGGAGGTTAATCGCCTTCAAAATGTGTTTGCAAGCTAACTTGTGTCTGACTATCGGGTATCAATAGCCACTGTTCAGCCCTTTGAACATGGCACTGCCATTGGTTCACTTTGGATCTAGAAGACACAGCATCTTTAAGTTGGGCAGATAATATACTTTGTCTGTTCTGAAATTGATATCATCATGAGCTCAAACAAGGGTTGCCAAATGAAAAAGCATCATTCAGTAACTACTTATTTATTTTTAACCTTTTTTCTCAGAGAAACGTGTCATTTCAATGGTAGCCTTTGTAGTTTATTGAGAAAACATAACTGTCCCAAGGACCTGGGTTCAGTTGTCAACGTTAAAGCTAATCTGTACCCAACCACTACATTTTATATGCAGGGCGCATGTGTCTTTGGCAAAGCTTTATGAAAATGGAAATCTGGTCATATACTGTACCCAGGGTTGCCACCACTCCGGGTTTGACCAGTTGACTACAGGTTTTGAACACGTATCTCCGCGTTTACCTAGTAAACCTCCGGGTTGTGGCGTTTGGCGGCGGCCGCCCTGGAGTCCTCCCAGCATCTTCCCCTGCAAGTAACGCTGCGTGATGTCACAGCATCACGTGACACCCGTTGCCTTGACAACGGGACACTGCGTGACATTGCGACGCCACGTTGCCATGACAACGTGACGTCACGGCACCATAAGGCGCCCCGTTGTCATGGTAACACAGCACCATGTGACGCCGCGCAGCCGTAACGACGGGTTGCAGCGGGAGATGCAGGGAGGATTATGGAAGTTGCCAGAGGATGCCAGGGAGACGCCGCCGCAAAAGTTAAGCGCAAAATTTCAAAAAAATTCTCCAGGTTGGCCTTCAGTAGAAGGTGGCAATCCTGACTGTACCCAGCATTGATCGGCAGACAAACTCTGCAATTGAACTGTCAGAAAATTACAGAAAAAGTCATGCCAAAAACATAGAAAATCCCATATAATAGATGATACAGAATCAGACAGATAGATCCGAAATGAAAAAAAGGGGAAAGTAAAAGCCTTTGCTACAAATGTTTCGAAGCACACCTTTGTAGGGTGTGAGAGTAGTGCTGGATATTAAACCCTGCAGCTGTGTCTTCTGTAAAAGGTCAGTGGAATTGTTACACAGCACAGCAGCATTCATACACCTCTGACTGAGCATGTAAGTGCTTTTCTCTGGGTGCACTTCCATTGACAGTTTAGTTGAATGAAAAACACAAATCTTTTTATTTATTTTTTCCAGTCACACATTTTTGCATTACTTTTATTTTGGAAAATATGTTTTTATCTGTTAAAATGTTTTTATCGGAGCTTAATTTGCATCCCCTTTTACATTAAGTGCCGCGTGGCATTTTAGTGTTTACCTATAAAAAATTCCGAGGTAGAATGTGCTTCTTGTGCTTGGGAGCGTCCTGCCCCAGCCCATCTCAGCATGGAATGCAAGAAATTACTTTGACATGTAAAAAAAAATTTGAAAAAAAAAAAAAAAAGTATTTAGTTGGTTACAGTAAGTGCGTGTACACATGGAAATTTAGAATTTCTGCACAGTGAGGTATTAGAATGCTTTTAAAATGGTAGCAGTAAAATGTGTGCTTCAGCAACATGAAAAAAAATAATAATCACATTTTGGATCACAGTACAGGTATCGCACCCGGTCTGGCATTAACTGCAGTTGAAGTAAATGAGAAATGACACCGGGACAGGTGCAATAACCTGTACCGGCACTTGATAAATGTGCCCTATAATTGGGGAAATGGGCAATAAGGGGTGCATAAGTGTGTGCATTTATCCAATGGTAACTAAACAGATTTTGTTTTCAAAAGCATTAAGTAATAGTGCTTGTAACAGCATAATGTCATACAACATATATTACAACAGCAGACAGACACACACACACACACACACACACACACACACACACACACACACACACACACACACACACACACACACACACACACACACACACACACACACACACACACACACACACACACACACACACATTCTCACACATGATGCAGTCTAATGCATGCTCATTTATACAGAATATGCACTTTCTGAACCACTTTATTTTTCAAATACAGATAAACACTGATGTGCATTGAACAACTAATCTCTGCGTGCTTTTTCTGCACAACCAGAGGCCCCCTGGAGCGAATCCTTTGTTTCGTACGCTCTGTGGCAACATCTATTATTATTTCTAAAAATAAAGTGAAAGATATTTGGCTTTTTACTATCTTATCATTTATTGGGTGCGTTTTAAAAAGCTGAACTTGGAAGATAGCAAAGCAATAACTTGGATGCCTGTGGTTTTCCTCTGTCTCCTAGCCAAAGATATTTTTTTTCCCTTCAAGCCTGCATTTGCGGAGAGTGACCTAGGTTCTGTGCTGCCATCATGTTTTATTATTAGCTCTGTGCTTTAGTACTTCATGTCCCTGCTCAGTCACTAGCACTTATGCCCGCTGCAAACACTGCATGTCGTTTCCACCAATGCCTCCTGAATACATTTCACAGGCAACATGTACAAGATGAGATCTAAAGCAAAGGCCTCAGGACAAATACTGTTGACATCAACAGGCTAATCTTCCCTAAGTATCCCAATCATGGAGACTTCCTATAAACTCCCAAAGGAAGAAAACCTGAAATTTGGGCATGTAAGTGATGTGTGCAGAGGTACATTGAATGGAGACCGATTATGGTGAAATTATATCTTGGCTTTATTGCGCCTGTTCCTTTAACAAGGCAAAACATACAAAAACAAACAAAATAAAGGCCAACTCCACTTTGGAGAATAACTAAATCTTTACTCCAGTCCTATCTAACTGGGTGGGTAGCTAAGCTGGTTACCACCCTAAACATATACACACACACACACAATATATATATATATATATATATATATATATATATATATATATATATATATATATATATATATATATATATAAAAGCAGGTCTTAAAATTAGGTAAATACAACCTCAGATGAACAACAACAAATGACATATTACACCGTGTCATGTGTCATGATTTATTTAAGAAAAATAAAGCCAAAATGGAGAAGCCATGTGTGAAAAACGAAGTATACCTTATGATTCAATAGCTTGTAGAACCATCTTTAGCAGCAATAACTTGAAGTAATCGTTTTCTGTATGACTTTATCAGTTTCTCACATCATTGTGGAGGAATTTCGCCCACTCTTCTTTACAACGTTGCTTCAGTTCATTGAGGTTTGCAGGCATTTGTTTATGCACAGCTCTCTTAAGGTCCAGCCACAGCATTTCAATCGGGTTGAGGTCTGGACTTTAACTGCACCATTGCAACACCTTCATTCTTTTCTTTTACAGCCATTCTGTTGTATATTTGCTGGTGTGCTTGGGATCATTGTCCTGTTGCATGACCCAATTTCGGCCAAGCTTTAGCTGTCGGACAGATGGCCTCACATTTGACTCTAGAATACTTTGGTATACAGAGGAGTTCATGGTCGACGCAATGACTGTAAGGTTCCCAGGTCCTGTGACTGCAAAACAAGCCCAAATCATCACCCCTCCACCTCCGTGCTTGACAGTTGGTATGAGGTGTTTGTGCTGATATGCTGTGTTTGTTTTTTGCCAAACATGGCGCTGTGCATTATGGCCAAACATCTCCACTTTGGTCTAGTCTGTCCAATGGACATTGTTCCAGAAGTCTTGTGGTTTGGTCAGATACAACTTTGCAAACCTAAGCCGTGCTGCCATATTCTTTTTTTTTTTGTTTCAACATTTTTATTAGGGTCAAGGATAGACAATTTTCACATAATACACTGAAGCATACAGGAGCTCCTCTATATGTGCAGTTACTTTAAACATTCCAAATGTACATAAGACATTGAGTATCCATCCAAAGCTCCCCCGTTTTATAGGGGGAACAGTTCAAGGTCTCTTACTTTGTAGGTGCGTATTTGATCTACCTGTAATCCCGTTTTTTTCCCCCCTTCATTTGACCAGTAAGAAAGTGGGAAGATGAAGGGAACAGACAGCGAGTCCAATAGGAGGATGAGAAGAGGAGAAAAGAGAGAAGGAAGAGACAGGGAGGGGGGAGAGAGGGGAGACACTAGGAGTGGGGGGGGGAGGTGGGGGAGGCATGGGGTGCGAACAGAGGCAGAAGGACTTGAACACATTGAGATTTTCCTAGTTCAGTTATCTCTTCGCTTCCTTTGGCTTTCTCTGGGAACCGGCTTTTCTTTTAGGAGTTCAGGCTCCAACATGCCATGTTCTTTTTAGAAAGAAGAGGCTTTCTCCTGGCAACCCTTCCAAACAAACCATACTTGTTCAGTCTTTTTCTAATTGTACTGTCATGAACTTTAACATTTTACATGCTAACTGAGGCCTGTAGAGTCAGAGATGTAACTCGTGGTTTTTTTGCAATTTCTCTGAGCATTGCACGGTCTGACCTTGGGGTGAATTTGCTGGGACGTCCACTCCCGGGAAGATTGGCAACTGTCTTGAATGTTTTCCACTTTTGAATAATCTTTCTCACTGTAGAATGATGGACATTAAATTGTTTGGAAATGGCCTTATAACCCTTACCAGATTGCGGGCAGCAACGATTGCTTCTCTAAGATCATTGCTGATGTCTTTCCTCCTTGGCATTGTGTTAACACACACCTGAATGCTCCAGACCAGCAAACTGCTAAAACTTCGGTTTTTATAGAGGTGGTCACACTTGCTGATGATCAATTAATCAAGGGCGTTTGATTAGCAGCACCTGTCTGCTACTTAGCATCTTAATTCCTATGGAAACTGTAAGGGTGTACTTAGTTTTCACACACAAATTTTCCATTTTGGCTTTATTTTTGTTAAATAAATCATGACACTGTGTAATATGTCATGTGTTGTTGTTGTTCATCTGAGGTTGTATTTACCTAATTTTTAGACCTGCTAAGGAACAGATGATTGTTATTATGTCCTGATATGTAAAACCATGGAAATCAAAGAGGGTGTACTTTCTTTTTCACATGACTGTGTGTGTGTGTGTGTGTGTGTGTGCGCGCGCGCGCGCACGCACGCACACACACACACACACACACACACACACACACTCTTCAACAAGAAAGTCTCTTATCTGTTTCTGTTGTTGTAGCTGTAGGGGAAGGCCTCTCTGTTCTCCTAGGTCAGCATCCTTGTGTGCTATGGCACTCTCTGTGTCCAGGTATAGGTCTTGTCCCCTTGTCTTGCTGTCAGCATACTGTCCTTTTGTGTGCATCAAGACATCATATTTTCCTCAGGTCAGCACAGTTGTGGGCTAAGGAAATCTCTGCAGTCCTATTTCTCCTTATGTCAGCGCAAATGTGAGCTACTGTATGGAATCTCTTCTGTTTCTCACATCAGGCTTTTTCTAAGAGTCCTAATCAGCCAGCTGGAGTTTGGTTGATTGCCTGTGTGCAATTAACCAGCACACTGCTGGATTTAGAGGCAGTTTCTCTCAAATAGTGATAAGTCCCTGTTACAGGGCATTTATGTTTTGCTTAGATAAACCTGGTGCGTTAAAGTATGCCGTTATCATTAGTTAATCCTTATGTCAAATGTATTGAATAAACATAGGAAAAAGTTAAGCTCTCAAAAAAAATAAAATGTTCTTTTTAGTCGTCTTGAACAGTCGTACCATTGAGAGCTTAATCAAATACACTTTATCCCCGTAACTTGCAAGTGTCCACATCTTCATTTCTACCCAAATGGTTTTTTTCTAATAAGAGCCAAGATCTTTTAAGCGCAATTACAAAATCACTGTATTAACCATTACAATCAATGTTTAAAGGTTGCTTTACAAAGTTTATTTTTTGTAACACCTTCACTGCCAGAGGGGCCATCAACACAGCCCCTGTAACCATAAGCATGATTGTAGCATAGAAAAAGCAAGTACAGTTGACTGGCACTTCCAAATTGTGTGCATCCCACACATACACATGCAAAAAATATATGCCTGTGAATCCAGGATCTGACCTTCTGACAGCTTAACTTCAGCTTGTAGGAGTGAAGCCGAGCCTGGGTAGGAGAAATGATGACCAGAACTGACCTCAGATTCATCCTGAATATTATTAGCTCATAGACAGATCCAACCCTTCCAGTTTAAGCCAGACAGTTGATGCTGATCAATTACCTACGGGTCGCCATCCTAGCTGCTCAAGTAGTAGGGATTTCACATGTCACTGCAGTTGTTATTCGTATATACTGCTTTTTGTTCTGAGCTTTGATTATTTTTTGGGGGTGGCTGCGCGTTGACAACATATTCCAGAGTGCAGTGCAACGGAGATGGAAATCCAGCCTCATTCTTACACATTGAAGATAAAGGAGTCGAGTATTTTATTCAACATTGAAAAAATTATAAACCTTTGATGAAAAGTAATATTGCATGGATGAACAGGGACTAATGAGGTTTTAAAACCTCTGTACGCTCTCATTTAATCTATGAACAAATCTTATGTTGTCTTTAAAAAAATCTGTATCGTAATATGGCCGTCTTTATTGAATTTTGTCTAAAATAGTGTTTGCTTGTATACAAGGCATAAATTTGTTTCCCACCCTGTTTTTTCCCCTGTGTATCTTTAAAAAAACAATTACTTTAGGTGTCAACTTATATAGTTTGGCATCCCAGACAAGATAATGTTGCAGCAACAACGAAAAATTGTATCTTTCATAAAGCAGCACTCCATGTCTAGGACATGTTACAATATACACAGAACTATCAGTATCACGGATTTATCCGAGACAGTACCGGATTGGAACTAGGCTGAAGAAATGCACAAATAGATCAGGAGTAACTATACAACATACAATTCTTAATTAAATAGGCACTGTCATGACCATATCATGAGATATTAAGTGTTTTAAATAATCTGGTGCTTCAGGGGTTAAGGCAGCTACAGTTTGATTTAAAAAATACAATATATTGGGTTTATGACATGCCAAAACGTTTCTTGAGTCTGTGCTGATCTTCAAAGAGGACTTAATTGGGGGGGGGGCAGCTATCACTAAAAGTGACATGTCATTTAGAGGGCCATAAACGATCGCATTCATCCTCAAAAGAAAACCAACATTCCTGAGACATCCCTTGTGCCTCACAGAAAGGGGGTGACACAGGTCACTGCTTACTTGCAGGACTTTATTAAAAAATAAGACTATACGGTGACAGCCTTGATTCTAAAGTATATTCAGATATCTGTCATCATTGCAAGGAGACGCAGGCAGTGAGATCCAGAAGGTAGCCAGGGACAAATATCCATTTGTCACTCAAATTCAGGAGCAAGAAGGTCATAATTAGTCTTGTTATATCCGTCATAATTGCCCGAATCTATTGATATGACTCATCTGTATCTAAGTTTTAGTGAAAGGAAGTTATGAGTGCATTTATATATTGAGGCAAAAACTTAAAGTCGATTGTTGGGAGTTTTTTTTCTAAGTCGTAAACCATCAACCCAGCAGCCGATTTACGACAGGGGTGGGCTTATGTGATTTCAATGGGAAAAGACGGGTATATAGGGCTTGCCCTGGAGTTTTGAAACCAGAATTCAACAGTGGTGTGTTTCGGAATAAACACGTGAATTCTTATATTTCTAAGCCAGCGACCTCTCTGGGGAAAACCTATGGCATATGGCAGAAATCCCTATATAATACTTTAGTATTATATAGGGATTTCTGTTTTATCCTATTTTAAGAAACTGTTTTCATTTACTGTATGTTCTTGTAATTATTATTATTATCTTTTTCTGTAATCTGAAGCACTGTATTTTTACATATATTAAACAATTCTTTAATAAGTGCTGCTTTGGGGCTCTGAATGAACTGTTGCACGCTCTGGAGATTCTATTTACATTTTCGGACACATTTTGCTACAACAGATTTTTGTGGGTTAAGTGCGTAGTTTTTACTATAATAAACAGGGACCTGAGACCCTGGCAGAGATATTAATTTAAATATTTTGCATAATTTCTCGAGTGGTGGCAGTGTATAGAATAATTGCAATTGAGTAAAGGATTAATATTAACTAATTGAAAGTACCTCGTGTAGGAGAATGGTGAGTTGGCTAGAGTAGCCGTGTGTATTAACCCTGGTTGCATATCTAAGTCACATGCTCACTTGTGTGCTGTTTGTGACAGATGGTATATTGGGACGGATTGAGGGGAGACATTGTTAATTTGCAAAGGTGACAAGTATGTCAGTTTGAGAGCTGTGTATTAACCCATGTTCTGTATGCAGGTCACGTGCTGAACAGGCGTGCCATACATGACAGGCACTTTCACTGGTGTTTTTCTTTTGCCAGAACTCGTTTTTTTTTTTGTTTTTTTAATTATGGGAAAAACTAGAAAAATAGTTTTTTTGTGGGTTTTTTTTAAAAAAAAAAAAAGAAAAAAAAATGGAAATGCAAACTTGCATGAGTTTCCCATTTGCGAACCCAAAAGTTTGCACGATTTGAAAAAAAAAAAAAAAAAACACAACCAAAAAAATTATAATAATAATCCGAGGCCTTTCTTAGGCTTTGGCTCAGATTCAGCAAATAAAAATGACTTGGTGAGTCACTGCTTTAACCCAGGCTGTGCAATATATCAGGCATAAACTCTGACCCAGGCCCTTATTCTCTCCCATCTCGACGACTGTAATCTCCTGCTATCCGGCCTTCCTGCCTCTCCTACAATCTATCCTAGACGCTGCTGCCAGAATAACTCTACTCTCTCCTAAATCTGTCTCATGTCTCCCCTCATGAAATCACTCTCCTGGCTTCCTATCAAATCCTGTAACACACACTCAATTCTCCTCCTCACTTTTAAGGCTTTACACTCTTCTGCTCCTCCTTACATCTCAGCCTTAATTTCTTGCTATACTGTACACCAAGCATGTCAAACTCGCGGCCCACGGGCCGCATGCGACCCACAACGAGTATCTGTGCGGCCCAGCCAATGTGTCCCGGTTATGGTGGCGGTGAGGAGGATGCAGCAGCTGGTAAGTATTCTCTGTGTGAGTGAATGCTGCCAGGGGATTGAATGAAGGGCTGCATGGGTTTGAATGAAGGAGGCGGGGCTTAGAATGCCGGCCGGGATGCAGGGGATTGGTCGCAGGCAGGTCAGAGGAAGCCAGGGGGCGGGGCTTCCGCTTTGTGTAGAGCACACGGTGAGTGTGTCTCTGCCTTCCCGCTCCTGGCTCTTTTGCCTGCTGCGCGGTGTCCCCCCGCCGGGCGGGCAGCTACAGGGACCCGGGGCACACACCCCCTTGGCGCTCACCCCCCTTGGCGCTCACCGCCCCCTTGCCGCTCACCCCCTTTGGCGCTCACCCCCTTTGGCGCTCACCCCTTGGCGCCCCCCCTTGCACCCCCTTTGCCCCCCGGTCCGCATGGTGCGGGAGATGGGTGTGGGGGCGGGCAGTGATGGTGCGCGATCGCTGGCGGGCGGTGGGTGCAACGGGAGGCTAAAAAAGCAGGCCTTTCCTCTGTCCCCCGCCACCCCCCCCCCCTCCAGTCACTCACATCCGTCGCTGTACTCCACTTTGTGGGTGTGTGTGGGGGGGGAGTGTGTGTGGGGGGGGGGAGTGTGTGTGGGGGGGGAGTGTGTGTGTGTGGGGGCGGGGAGGTGTGTGTGTGTGGGGGGGGGGGAGTGTGTGTGTGTGGGGGGGGGGAGTGTGTGTGTGTGTGGGGAGGAAGAGTGTGTGTGTGTGTGGAGGGGAGTGTGTGTGTGTGTGGAGGGGAGTGTGTGTGTGGGGGGGGTGTGTGGGGGAGGAGTGTGTGTGTGGGGGGGGGGAGTGTGTGTGTGTGTGGGGGGAGAGTGTGTGTGTGTGGGGGGGGAGTGTGTGTGTGGGGGGGGAGTGTGTGTGTGTGGGGGGGGGAGTGTATGTGTGTGTGTGGGGGGAGAGAGTGTGTGTCTGTGGCTGTGTGTGTGTGTATCAGTGGCTGTGTGTGTGTGCGTGTGCGTGTGTGTCTGTGCAGGCCAGCAGTGACTGTGTGGGTGTCTGTGTGTAGTCAGTGTCTTTGTTGGTCTGTCTGTGTGAGTGTCTGTAGGTCAGTGGCTGTGTGCGTCTGTGCAGGTCAGAGAGGGAATGGGGGGGGAGAGAATGGAGGGGGGGGAGAGGGAGATGGGTGGGGAAAGAGAGAAGAGGGGATTGAGCGAATGGGGGTGGGGAGAGAATGGAGAGAGAATAGGGGGAGACAATGGGAGAGGGTGAGAGAAAATGGGGGGGAAGTAGAGAGAGAATGAGGGACAGGGCCGCCAACAGGCCCGGTGAGTCAGTCAACCACCCTCTCTCTCTCCCCCACCCTGTCTCTCCCCCACCCTCTCTCTCCCCCACCCTGTCTCTCTCTCTCCCACCCTGTCTCTCTCTCCCACCCTCTCTCTCTCTCCCACCCTCTCTCTCTCCCACCCTCTCTCTCTCTCCCACCCTCTCTCTCTCTCCCACCCCCTCACTCTCTCCCACCCTCTCTCTCTCTCTCCCACCCTCTCTCTCTCTCTCGCACCCTCTCTCTCTCTCCCACCCTCTCTCTCTCTCTCCCACCCTCTCTCTCTCTCTCCCACCCTCTCTCTCTCTCCCACCCTCTCTCCCTCCCACCCTATCTCTCCCTCCCACCCTCTCGCTCCCTCCCACCCTCTCTCTCTTCCACCCTCTCTCTCCCTCTCTCTTCCACCCTCTCTCTCCCACCCTCTCTCCCACCCTCTCTCTCCCACCCTCTCTCTCTCTTCCACCCTCTCTCTCTCTCTTCCACCCTCTCTCTCTCTTCCACCCACTCTCTCTCTTCCACCCACTGTCTCTTCCACCCACTCTCTCTCTCCCACCCACTCTCTATCTCTCTCTCTCTCCCATCCACTCTCTCTCTCCCTCCCACCCTCTTCCTCTCCCATCCTCTCACCCTCTCTCCCACCCTCTCTCTCTTCCACCCTCTCTCTCTCTCACACCCTCTCTCTTCCTCCCACCCTCTCTCTCCCTCCCACCCTCTCTCCCACCCTCACTCTCTTCCCCACCCTCTCCCACCCTCTTCCTCTCCCACCCTCTTCCTCTCCCATCCTCTCACCCTCTCTCTCTTCCACCCTCTCTCACCCTCTCTCCCACCCTCTCTCTCTCCCACCCTCTCTCTCTCTCCCACCCTCACCCACTCTCTCTGTTTTATCTTAACTGCACTATACCTAAACCAAAATAACCTATTCTGCTTTCTTCCAGATCTGACTCTCAAGTTTCACACGGGAGACATCAGAAGACAGGTAGGGAACACCTCCCCTCCAGTATAGTACCTTGAGGGACTGCGGATCAGGTAAGATCCCAGGCGGGATTGCTGCTTTGGAAATTGTTAAGAGGGGGCATCCTGACACTGGTTAATGGGTTCAAAAGTAATTCACGTCTGGCTTTTTTTTTTGGTTCGGTTAATGAGGTCAACACACACACACACACACACACTGTACTTTTCAAAATAAACCTACGTTTCTATGAAAATTTAAGTTTTTGTTTATTTGCGTCCCACATAAACTTAAACCTTGTTTATTTGGCCCGTGTTAGCCTTTGAGTTTGACATGCTTGCTGTACACCATCCTGACACCTGCATTCTGCTCAAGGATGTCTTCTCTCTACCCCTTTTGTATCTAAAGCCTTCTTCCGCCTTAAACCTTTCTCACTGACTGCCCCACACCTCTGGAATGCCCTTCCCCTCAAAATCCAACTAGCACCCTCTCTTATCCACCTTTAAGACAGATTTTAAAACCCACCTCCTTAACAAAGCATATGAGTACCTGAGTGGCTGATACTATACAATTCATACATCGACCGTGGCCCCCTGCAGACACACTTACCAGAACACCTTCCTACTGTCTCTGTACGTTCTTCCTACTTACCAAATAGAGGGGGGGTGAAATGACCTGAAAGGTCATAGAGTGTGCACCTTGCACTATACCAATGTGAAAGGAGGGAAAACTAAATAGTGTAACCTGTGAAATATAGGAACAAAAACTGCAATAAAGTGCGGAGGTGGTGCTGGCAGGGAAGGGGTTAATGTTGAACAAAAAGGTAAAGAAAAGCTCCCTATATGCCGCACAAGAGGACACCTATACCTATGTTAAAACTTACTATTTATTAATAAACCATTAAAATAAATTTATTGCAGCAAAAATGTGAACCAAAGTGATTAAAATTATTAAATTAAAAACGGAGAGGTTAACTGTGTGCCTAATTCAAACTTACAGTGTAGACCGGGAACCACTATTATTAATCAAAGTATCCTACAACTATATAATTATACTAGAGGTGGTAGTGATTCCAATACACTTTGCTGTCATTTGAAAACTACTCCTGAATAATTGTAAAGGGTGTAACCTGAAATGATGTATGCGCTCAAAATAGGTTTTGTTGAGCCAGGTAGATACAATATAGATCAAATATACATACACATTTGTGCCAGACCGTCAGGCTCAAAGTTTAGTGAGCCTGTGGGTCTGTCATGGTGAACAGTAACAGCTGTCTCAAGATCACAAAGTATGTGTCTTGTACTTGGAACCATACAAAAAAGAGGAGTAGTCAGAGTGTTGTGCTTCCTAATGAAGTCTCCGAAACACTCTGAATGAAAAATAGGCAGCAGACCTCTCCGATATAGCCAGCGAACTAGGTGGTAGCGCTTAGCCTGCCCTACATATGTTTCACATGTAGTGGCTTCATCGGGGCTATATCGGAGAGGTCTGCTGCCTATTTTTCATTCAGAGTGTTTCGGAGACTTCATTAGGAAGCACAACACTCTGACTACTCCTCTTTTTTGTATGGTTCCAAGTACAAGACACATACTTTGTGATCTTGAGACAGCTGTTACTGTTCACCATGACAGACCCACAGGCTCACTAAACTTTGAGCCTGACGGTCTGGCACAAATGTGTATGTATATTTGATCTATATTGTATCTACCTGGCTCAACAAAACCTATTTTGAGCGCATACATCATTTCAGGTTACACCCTTTACAATTATTCAGGAGTAGTTTTCAAATGACAGCAAAGTGTATTGGAATCACTACCACCTCTAGTATAATTATATAGTTGTAGGATACTTTGATTGATAATAGTGGTTCCCGGTCTACACTGTAAGTTTGAATTAGGCACACAGTTAACCTCTCCGTTTTTAATTTAATAATTTTAATCACTTTGGTTCACATTTTTGCTGCAATGAATTTATTTTAATGGTTTATTAATAAATAGTAAGTTTTAACATAGGTATAGGTGTCCTCTTGTGCGGCATATAGGGAGCTTTTCTTTACCTTTTTGTTCAATACTTACCAAATAGATTGTAAGCTCTTCAGGGCAGGGTCTTCTTTTCCTAATGTTACTTTTATGCATGAAGCACTTAGGCTGTGCTTATAGTGCCGGGGACGGCGACGCGACCGTTGCATCAAAACAAAAGCATTGTCGCCGTCGTCTGCGCTTATAGTGCACGCGACGGCGACAGAGCGACAGTGCTACCAAAAATCTGGTAGTCACTGATATTTGATTTTTGGAGAGACAGTCGCCACATGTGACTGACTCTAAACCAATCACAGAGCGCCTATTGCACTTTGTCCTCCCCCTTGGTGACGCCTTGTCGCCAGCGAGGTCTCTCAAACCTGAAATACAACTTTTGCGACGGCGACGTCATCGGTTGCGTCGCCGGCACCTTAAGCGCACGCTGATTCCCATGATCCGTTATTTGTATTCATTGTTATTTATATTATTATGGCACGTGTATTACACCTGTGAAGAGCTATGTACATTAATGGCACTATATATATAAATAAAGATATACATACATACATTATAGTAGTCCATGTTAAGAAATAAAGACGTAAAGAGTGACTCCCTGAGCTCCTTTGCATGTCATTACCCAGAATCCCTGGCTGCAGTGGAAGCACTGTTGGCCAAGTGATGATGAGGAAAGACAGGGTTCCTGACCTGTCTGAGACATGGAAAAAAGAAGAAAAGCGCAAACTCTCATAGTGCAGTATCAAAAATAATTAAGTGGTTCAAAGAAGAGGTAAGCTATGCACATACAATATAAGCAATCAAAATAGACAATTTGGTAAAAAACACCGTCAACGATCTACAATGTAGCCGGACCCTCGCATGGATACCCGGTTGGGCTGGTGGCAACGATGTAAGTAGGCGACGGCATAACCGCTGCAATAGTGCAAGCATCCACTCCGGTAGGGAAAGTCCACGCTCCCGGTAAAAAGCCTGTGCACCCTTACGCTCCACTCGACCGGCTCAGTGTAGATGAAACCACCTTTGATGGGTAAGCGACTGTTCGAAGTATTCGCAAGTAGTTTTGTAACCGGGTCTATTTAAAAAAAAAAAAAAACGGGTAACATTTTACCCGGCCGGGTAACTGGTTACCCGAACAGGACTTGCCTTCAGGGATGGAAGACCGGTGAGGAAGACCGCGGTGACATCTGGGACCAGCAGCAGACGTCCTGGTGGCAGTGGCAGCAGCTGAAGGTCTTGTTCCTCCAGCGGGAGCAGCAGGAATACAGCACACAGCTGATGCTGGTGTGAGCCGGGGAAGCATGTGACCGGAGAAGGAGCGTTTCTATTGGACATCCGTGGAGGAGCCGGTTGTCCAATGGGAACGCTCCTGCTCCGGTCACATGCTTCCCTGGCTTACACAGGCATCAGCTGTGTGCTCTGTTCCTGCTGCTCCCGCCAGATGAACAAGGACTTCGGCTGCTGCTGCCACCACCATGAGGACTTCTGCTGCTGGTCTCTCATGTCGCCGCGGTCTTCCTCACCGGTTTTCTGTCGCCATCTGCAGGTAAGTAAGTGTTGAACTATTTTCAGCTGCCCTGAAATGACCCAATGCCGGTCCCAGCCCCCTGCTTCCGGGTCTGGGTAATATCCGGGTAGCTGAAAAAGAGCCGGGTACCGGGTATTTTTTGGGAACCCAGTACATCACTACTCATGAGGGACGTCAGCGCCCAAAAACAGCCAAAGGAACACGGGCAATCTCAAACAGGGTCGGATTATTACATTAAGGGGACCTAATAATCCAACTCTGCTTGCCCGTGTGCCTTCGGCTACATTTGGGCGCTGACGTAACTCACGAGAATGAAGGATTCTGGGTAATGACATGCAAATGAGCCCAGTCAGTCACTCTTAACTTCTTATCCAAAGGCAGGCAGTGAACAGGAACAGCAACAGTAATAAATGAACACACAATTACCTGCACACTCTAACCCCAGAACCCACCACATCATATATATATATATATATATATATATATATATATTTGTGTCAAAAGGAGTGCTACTGTGTGGCCAAATGTATACAACAAACGACAAAAATACCCAATGCTACATCCAATGTGACAAAATACATAGTTAAATACTTCAATGTTAGTATTCTCATGAGTAAGGGTGATTTAGGTAAACCCGTTGGCCAAAGTGTTATAAACCTGTAGCCACTTCACTGCATGACCAGTATGCAGGTCCTAACACTACTTGTGAAAATTCTCATTTACCTCTGCAGTGGTGGGAGCCAAAGTGTTTAACTAAATTACCCTTGCTCATGAGAATACTAATATTGAAGTATTTAACTGTGTATTTTGTCACATTGGATGTAGCATTGGGTATTTTTTGTCTTTTTGCAGCAACAGTAATAGACAGGAACCATAGCAGGTGCAGTTGGAACCAGAATAGACTGGCCCAGAGTAACAGGAAGGGAAGTTTATATATGTAGGGAATTAGGCAAAGGACAGGTGCGACGAGGGTCCTAAATGAAGGCAGGAGGGACCGCAGGGAAATCTGAACTCCTGACAGGAACACAGCACTCCTTATGGTGAAGCAGGGGAACAGCAGACAGAGCTACAGGATATGTCAGGGATGTCCCTGACAGGCGTTAAGAGGAACGAGTGCAGGAACGCAATATGTGTGGGTGCCAGTTTAGCCAGTGTCTGTGGTTAGACGGTCGAGAACGGCAGAGAAAAATAGGGACATGTAAGTTAAGAGAGGAGGATAGGGCAAAGTTGTAGATCATTACTACATACACTACAACACCTACAGTATCTGGCCTGCAGGGTCTGCAACATCATTTTAAAACATAGAATAATAATATGATTGTCTCCAAACTGCAAAACTAGAACTAAAGTGGAGCAAAAAAAACTGAACCAGATTTATTAGAGAAAATAAATCCCAGTGGCAATTTTTGCTTCAATAAATCTGGTGCCCTTTTCTTGCTCCCATTTTGTCCTGATTTTGCAACTGGGAGACATGGATACATAGCTCCCAATGTGTTCTTTGAAGCGTGGGCGTTTACATCTCTTCAGACCTGGTAGACTTTTTGACGTTAAGAGGTGATCAAATGAAAGAGACGACAAATAGAATCCATAGAATCCAGACCTCCACCTTCTGACATTCCCCAAATTGCCAGCTGACATTTATTGGGTATATGAGGAAAAAAGTACTTTGACAATGTTTCTATTGGCATCAAATGGCCACCTTTTTACATACTGTAGACCCTTAGCAACGATTTCATCCTACTTTATACATAGCTGTGTAAAAGTGTATAATGTTAACATTCTTAATGTATTATTATTATTATTATAAATGTATGTTCACAGAATTATCCCATATGCTAGGTCAAAAGAGACTCTTTCACGCACCAATTTTTCCTAATGTGTTTGCTCTAAACTCCTTAACCGCACATGGCTTTGATAGCAACATGGCACTATAAGAGGTGCAGTACCTAAAAATAACAATACCGAAAATCATACCAGACTTGGACCCATGTAACTAGACATATGTCTACTGACCTTGTAACTGCCTCTAATTTCTCAAATGCCAATATACCAATTCTTGAATATCCAATTAACCCAAAGCTAATGAAACTACTCAATAATGTCATCAGTTATAATTTTTCCATTTGCACTACTCAATGAAATATGACTTTCATTAAGAGTATATTGGAGAAATGCTTCGTAAATTGGTAATAGGATTTCAGGAAAGTATCTCCCATATGACGAAACAAAATGACAAAGGAAAAAATCAGGGCTACTGTACATGATTTAGTCCAAGTCTTCCACTAAACCCACATTATACCATTCACTTACATTATGGATTCATTATAGAT
Source organism: Ascaphus truei (assembly GCF_040206685.1). Classification (NCBI taxonomy): domain Eukaryota; kingdom Metazoa; phylum Chordata; class Amphibia; order Anura; family Ascaphidae; genus Ascaphus; species Ascaphus truei. The sequence goes on along the minus strand of NC_134483.1, from coordinate 161,765,785 downwards.
TCTTTCATTCTTGTTTTACACTCTCTAGATCACACCAGAAGAGTATAGTTATGTATCCTTAATTTATAAGGTCTTTTTTACAATTGATCTATCATTATAAAATAATTTTATCCTGTAAACATGTTGCACAGTTTGTTGAATCTCTGTCCCAGCCTTTGGTCTGGGTAGTTAATAGAGGCAATCATATAGGCCTGCGTGAATCTAGGAATATGTATATACAGTATCAGATTCAAAACATATTTGAAACATTTTCAAAACATATTTACTGTCAATTGTTCTTCTGATAAAGTTGTATATGTTTTGTGAGTATTGTGACACAGAGTGATAACGCCGTGCGTCAGTGCATGTGAGAGACGCTTGGCGCCTGCGGGTGACGTCATCGAACTAGAGCTATTAAATACAATTGCAGGTGTGGAGAAAAAACGAAGCACAGCAACGGCAAAAAGGTGAAGGGGCTACAGGAGTAAAGCTAAAAGCATCTTTAATAAGTTGGTAGCAGCATGTCCAAAAAACTCTTACGAGTTTCACGCTAAGATTAGCGCTTCGTCAGTTTACATGGTTCTCTAATTCTCAACAGAATAACCCCATGACAAACCTAGGATTAGTGACAAATTATAGTGCACTACAGTCTCTCAAACATGACATCACAAATTCAAAATGGCTGCCATCTGTTTCCATGAGGAGATATTCATTCTGTGTAGCTTTCAAGCAGTGGATTCACTTACCTGCCCACCTTTAATAATAGTCTGAGTAAACAGCGATTTGATTGTGCACCTAAATGTCAGTTCAGTACTTACCGGAGTTTGGAGATAAAAAATACCAATAAACTGCAGATTAAATTGATTGTCATATAAATGGTCGGAGACGTATAAACCAAAAAGAAAAGTATATATACTGTACACGCGTTGATTCTCCAGACTATGTATTTACACACAGAAGTAACAAAGAGCATGTGGTGTGGTTAAAGAGCATACACTACGCATTAGTCCATTTTGCAAAAAAGATACAACCTCTGAAGCACTTTTTATTGTTGTTTTTAAGCGCTTAAAAGAGAATAAAAAATGGGAAGCAATTTTCTTTCAAGAGACTCGCTGCAGGGTGCGTTAACGTAGAGGTGAGCATAAAATGACAGCTAACATGCAGTGCAGGTTTAAAGACAGCAATTATTGTATGAGCAACTTGAAGGGTTTCTAAATAGAGCAATGGGTCTAATAGTATGAATCCCAGGCTTCTCTAACTGAAAGAGACTTTACATAGAAGCCTGGCTGTACTTGTGCTTCTGTACGAACTCTCCTATTGCTAGCAGACATTCAGTAACCTACAATGATGTCCATACAAACACAAATTAACCTTATGGATCTTCTCGCTGTCAAATTATTCATTCCTATACCATCCTAACGTGGGAGTTGTAATGTCTACATGACATATCAAGACCTCAAAAGTGGTGTATTCCTATTTTCATACACCTAATGAAATATTTTTGGCAGGCTTTATTAAAAAAATATATATATATATACTGTATTTAGAACTATGTTAACCAATTAAAGGGTTACCTACACACACAAAAAAAACCTCTTCTTCCCCCCCAAGGATTAACAGAATGGCTATTGATAGACAATGCATCAGCAGAAAACAAAAACTTCCAGGATTGGAACAAGCCACCCCCTCCCCCCATCCTCACCCAAACCACACACACATAAATCCACGTTCCCCAAACACTTAGTGTTACCGGTATTACTTCTTGTTTTTTAAAGGGGATTTAAATCACCATCCAATAGAAAACCAGAGCTGATGAAGTTGCGGCTTCCTATTGGACCAAGACTTGACAGACATTTTATTTACCCCTGAGGAAGATTTAAACTCTGTAACTTCACCAGTAAGTATTTTAGGAACTGGGTCTTCCGTGGAGCTGAAAATAGTGTCCTTTAGCGCAAGAATACACTTGGTTTCCACACTGTAAAAATTGGGTGCTAAAAAAACCCACCCTTAGGTACACAGTAGAAAGAACTGCTCCTTTAAATTGTACCATTGCTATTTCAGCATCTTAATAGTAAACCCCCAAAACAGCACCAGGCTTGTTTTGTTAAAATGTAAAAAGAGCTTGGATTGAATGTGGAGTTACACAATAATGCTATGTATGATGTGAGATGTGTTGTATGCAGGATCAAAACGTGGAATCGGGAGCGGAAACATAAAGGCAGGGTTTGTGGGAGTGGCTAGTATGCGTAGTGGAAAGAGTGGGCGTGCATGCAGGGATAAAGGAGAGAAAGAGTCTGGTGTCACCTTTTAATAATAGCATATGAAGACAATCATCATCCACTACAGTAATGAACATATAGGGTACAAATATCACCGGGTATATAACGATACCAATGGAGGTTGGGTAACAGAATGACAGAAGAGAAGTGTGAGCGTCCAAAGTGTGTGGCAGTGTGTACTGTGAGCGGGTCTAGAAGCAGACAAAATGGGGGGAGGGGGAAGAGAGATAGAATGGAACATTTGGTCGCGGTCGTTTCGCGGCAACCAAATGACAGCCGGTGTTCAACTACACCAGAACCCTCCGCCGCAGCCGATCCGCCGCTGAAACCTCTGCCGCCGGCCACTGCTACAACAAGGTATGTTCTAGTGCTTAAGGTTACAGATTAACTTTAGGGGTTTTAGTGGTTCGGGTATGGGGTAATTTTAGGGGTTTTAATGGCTAGGGTAGGGGGTAAGAGTATTTTTGGGTAAGATGGTTAAGGTTATTATGGTAGGGGGTTGTTAGTATTAGGGGTTAAGATTAGTGGGTTTTAGGGTAAGGGCTTATGATAGGGACTTACTTTAGCCGTGAAGCGGCTGGCAGCGGAGGCAGGTCCCAGAGGCAAGGTGAGTTGCAGCCAAGTGCCGGTGGTAATTTGGTCGTGGCGAAGCAGCAGTGACCAAATGTCCTAGTCCAGGGAAAAAAGCCGTCTCTGTAGCTAAAACAATATGCATATGAAAAAAGTGTGTGTGTGCCGAGTACGCGCATTTTAAGTGAAATGTCTTTGTCTTTTGTCACTGTTTCGTCACAGAAATTGTATTTGTAATGGTGATGTTTTTAATTAAAAATCAAAACACAATTTCAGTGCCAAAGTGCAAAGAAGTTTGACTTAGAAGGCGCGTGCGCGGCACACACCTATGTTTTAGCTATTTGCACTTCTATATGTACGGTAACTGTAAATTCATTGTGTGTGTGTGTGTGTATCTGTGTGTGTGTGTGTGTGTGTGTGTATCTGTGTGTGTGTGTGTGTGTGTATCTGTGTGTGTCTGTCTATCTGTGTAAGTCTCTCTCTCTCTCTGTGTGTGTCTCTCTATCTGTGTGGTTGTGTCTATCCCTGTGTGTGTGTATCTATCTGTTTGTGTGTCTCTGTGTGCTTGTGTGTCTATGTGTCTGTGTGTATTATAGAACATTGTGCAATAGGTCAGGCTGCGAAGGTAACAGCGGGCATGGTTGACTGAAACCGTGTCTCCCCCCCACCCACAGTGATCTTACTGTGCAAGTGCGCCGAGCCTGGGAGGCCTCCGCATGCGCGCAGAGCTACCAACACTGACGTCACCCACAATCTCTTTTGCCAGCAGTCACGTCACATCCGTCACCATGAAGTTGATTTACGCCAATGGAAATTTTGGTTTGGTAGGTGCCAGTAAAGAAGTTTCACTTCAAAAAAAAAAAGTGACTGTCACCCCCTATAAAGTAGTAAACTACTTACAATATCGTTGTGTATCGAAGTGTCCCTCAGCTAAATGTCCCTGCGGCGCAATGCCAGCGGCATTTTGGTCACAGCGAAACGTCCTAGACCAACGATATTGTAAGTACAGAAGTGCACTACTTTATAGGGGATGACGGCCACCTGTAGGCAGTACTGCATATAATGTCTATAACAGAAGGCATTTTTCCTGAACATCACAGTATTTATTTATTTATAAAATATTTTACCAGGAAGTAATACATTGAGAGTTACCTCTCGTTTTCAAGTATGTCCTGAGCACAGAGATGAATCTGCGCCTTCTTCTTATATAAAGCATACAGTATGTAAATGATATTTGCCTGTTGTACAAAAGCAAAACAATAGTCCATGCAGGAGTGCGATAACACATGGTTTGTGCTGCTACTGGTTTTTTTTTTGCTTTTTTAATCTGTTTTAAAACAAAATCAAGCCAGGCCAGGTCCCAGTTTATGCAACCTGACCACTTGGTGACACTTTTGATCATATTTACTATAAAATATTATGCTGTTATACATAGTGTAGCAGAGATAGTTATACAGTTTTGCTTCAGAAAAGAGAGTCTGTTAGAAGTCGCAGCATCCTCCAGCACTATGATTATTAAAATAAAATCATATCCAACTACTGTATGGCCAATTGTAGTAAATCAAAAACATGATAGGGTGCAGCTCTGAAATAGGCACAGGCGTTTCCCCATTTTTACTACATTGAACATTCTTTTCTGACAATTAGCAAGAGAGACAATGATACAGTAACAATAAGGCATAGATGGGAGCAGTAATGTGTCCGTAAACTTCAGGTTGCAAGGTTTACAGATATTGCCCCCAGGTTATAAAACGGTATAAAATTGTTATCAACTATCCTCACACTGATGTGACCGAAAAAGGTTCAAACCGCTGAGTAGGTTTACTGGCTGTGCATTTTTTTTTAACCCAGGCTGAAAAAGCGGTGTAATGCGGCAGGTATACGCTTATAGGAGTCCATGTTAAAATAGGCATGAAGCAATATCATTTCCCAGAATGCCTGGCTGTAGTGGAAGAACTGTATGCTTAGAGATAATGGGTGAAAGACAGTGTTACAGACCTGTTTGAGATATGTGAATGTGCTCACAACTGGTATTTTTATTTGCTGTAAAAATGGTCAACAAATATGTAGGACTTATCTGTTTGTTGTTGGTTTTTTTTTTGGTTTTTTTAAAGGCATCACATGTAAATATATTGCGGTCATGAGGTCAATTTGCGCCAATGTGAAATTGCATGTGCACAAAGTAATTTTTTACAGGATCGGAACTGGGAGTTATACTATTTTCAGCTCCGGGAACCCCACGGTTCCCGAGATACTGGTGAATTTACTGGTATTACTTCCCTGTTTTTTTAAATGGGGTTTAAAAGGCCATCCAGTAGGAGGCAACAACCAATGATATTGCAGCTACCTTTTGGCCTGAGATTTGGCAGCCATTTTGTTTCCCCTGTGGGAGATTTAAACCCAGTAAATTCACCGGTAACCGTCTCGAAAACCGGGTGTAGGAGGAACACGCTGCTAGTGTTACCTCTATTCAATATGGTGTGAAGGCGCCTTCCCCGTGCTGGAGAATATTTGAGGCCCATTTATTTGAAGATTAATTCACAGTATGTTGAATAGGGGCCTCACTCTAAAAGGACTTCACAGGCTTGATTATATACTTTTCTTTGATTTATATTATTTGTCTTTTATTCACCACGGTCCTCCGTGGGCCATTAACTGCCATTCAAGTCAATGACAGATAACGCTGGATTGAGTGGTACTATGTCTGACTCCAATATATGCTGCGTTTATTAAACATTGCGGACAATGTATTTGGGCCCACATTTTAGAAAGCCTGCCACCGTATTTGTGATTAAAAACAGAAAGGGAAGAGTGGATCCCTAAAATAATAAGTAGTGGGATCCGCAGGCCTCAGTACCCTCACACTTTTGCTCCCTTCTTTCACGACACTTTGTTACAATACAGTATAAGCCAGGAGTGCTCAATTCCAGTTCTCAAGCCTCCCCTAACAGGTCAGGTTTTCAGGATATCCCAACTTCAGCACAGGTGGCTCAATCAGTCCCTGCTTCAGTACAAGTGGCTCAATCAGAGGCTCTGGATATCCTGAAATACTGAAACTGTTAGGGGGGCTTGAGGACTGGAGTTGAGCCTCCCTGATTATAAGCAGTACAGGCATTCATCAATCCCTTTATCACACTGACTCAATCTTTAGGTGTGTGGGAGGACAAATTTGTCACAGAGAAATCACAGTTTTGATCACTTACCCACAATTTTATTTAAAAAAAAAATAATAATAATTTTCCTTCTTCCTAAAATGAATAATCCCAATAACAATATTTAGAGCCATTTATTTTATCATCTTTTATCATATTTTATCATCGTCCAAATTCTAGATGATTTTATAGTGGGCTTTGATGTAAAGTATTGTGTTAGGCTCTAATGTCCTACTAATTCTCGTTTATTTTCTGAGTTTATCTGTCAGCTACTAGTACAGTACAAACACTTCAGCTGTTTAGGACCTGCATCCAATGAATCATACATTATTATCAATATGGATTCACTAACAAGAACACAGACTATACAAATATAGCAGAATTAACATTGGAAAAAAAAATGTGTTTTACTGTACTTTCCTGGTTTGTATAATCAGTCTCCTAGATTGAATCCATTAAGCATGCCACTGCTATTACACTTTGGAGGGAGTGCCCATTTTAAAGGTGCAATCCCACTCTCGGCCAGTTGAATATTTATTTATTTATAAAATATTTTACCAGGAAGTAATACAGTGAGAGTTACCTCTCGTTTTCAAGTATGTCCTGGGCACAGAGTAAAACAAATAATACATGGTTACAAGTACAGTTACATAAATGAGCAGGGTATACATTATATACAAGACATTGCGTGCACAGTTAAAGAAAATATATATTATGGGCGTATGAAACAGTTACAGACCAGATTAAAGTGTGAGACAGCCTTAGATTTGAAAGAACTTAAGCTGGTGGCGGCTGTGAGAGTCTCTGGTAGGTTGTTCCAGTTTTGGGGTGCACGGTAAGAGAAGGAGGAGCGGCCGGATACTTTGTTGAGCCTTGGGACCATGAATAGTCTTTTGGAGTCTGATCTCAGGTGATAAGTGCTGCAAGTGGTAGGGGTGAGGAGCTTGTTCAGATACGAGGGTAGCTTGCCCAGAAAGTATTTGAGAGTGAGACTGGAAAGGTGAACTTTGCGCCTAGACTCTAGTGATGACCAATCTAGTTCTTTGAGCATTTCGCAGTGATGTGTGTTGTAGTTGCATTGGAGAACAAAATGACAAATTGAATTGTAGAGGGTGTCAAGTTTGCTAAGGTGGGTTTGAGGAGCCGAGCCATATACTATGTCTCCATAGTCAATAATTGGCATTAGCATCTGCTGTGCAATACGCTATCTGACCAGGAGACTTAGGGAGGATTTGTTCCTGTAAAGTACCTCTAGTTTGGCATAGGTCTTGGTTGACAGGGTATCAATGTGCATCCCAAATGTTAAGTGGGAGTCAAACCATAAGCCCAGGTATTTAAAACTAGTGACATGTGTTAGGGTGGTGTTAGCGTTGGTTCTAATCAGGAGCTCAGTCACTGGAAGCTTTACAAATTTAGTCTTGGTCCCAAATACCATTGTTACAGTCTTGTCAGTGTTTAAAAACAGTTTGTTTTGGGAAATCCAGTTTTCGAGTCTCAAAAAGTCAGACTGAACTATGTGTTGAAGGTCAGAGAGGCTATGGCTGTGTGCATATAGGATTGTGTCATCTGCATACATGTGTATTGAGGCTTCCTTACAAGCTGTGGGAAGATCATTAATTAACACTGAGAAGAGTAGGGGCCCCAGAACAGAGCCTTGCGGGACACCACAGGTGATATCCAGGGGGTTGGAGTTAGAGCCTGAGATGGACACATGTTGGGATCTTCCTGATACTGCTGCGGTCGAGTTTATTTGAGCATTTGCCCGGTCTCGGCCGCAGCAGTAACCAGACGCGCGCCGGGTTGTGCCTGGCGCGCGCCGAAGCCGCGGAGGAGCGCCCTCCGATCGGGGCTTTCTCCCTCCGCTCGCCAGGTCCGCCGGGTCCCCCGGAACCCCCTGCCGCCGTCCCCCACATCGCGGGACACCAGGGCTCCCTCGGGGAGCCCTGGACGCGCGTGCAGGGGGCGCAGGCACCCGATGACGCGTGACCGCGCGTCACGAGGGAGTGCGGCTAGCTCCGCAAGCCTGGGGATGTGCCGCCTCTGTAGGTAGGACTGAAACCAGTTTAAAGCATGTTTCCCTATTCCAGAGCTCTGGAGTTTGTTAAGCAGGATAACATGATCAACTGTGTCAAAAGCCTTTGCAAAATCTAGGAATACTGCACCAGTGAGTTGTCCCCGTTCCATTCCACACTGGATTTCATTGCAAACTTTTAGCAGGGTAGTTACGGTGGAGTGTTTGGGACGAAACCCAGACTGGAATTGGCTAGGGAAATTTGTCGTGGTGTAAAAATCGCTTAATTGGGAGTGGACACATTTTTCCATAACTTTGGATAGAATTGGGAGAAGTGAGATTGGCCTGTAGTTTGAGATAGTGTTTTTGTCCCCACTTTTGAAGATTGGGACAACTCTGGCAGTTTTCCAGGTCTTAGGGATATGGCCTGCAGACAGGATAGAGTTGACTATGGACGCAATTGGTTTGGCAATGGCTGGGGCACCAAGTCGTAGGAACCTAGATTGTAGTAAGTCGGGTCCACATTGGCTGCTTAGTTTTAGTTGCTTGTGTAATCTCCTCTTCAGATACTGGGCTAAATTGAAAATTGTGGGCAGTGTTGGGAGGGGGTGGGACTGTAGGGATACTCCCAGGATGAGATTCATGTTTGGGGTTTGTGCTGCGTTTCGCTAATAAGTTAGTGGCACACCCCACAAAGTAATCATTGAATGCATTTGCAATGTCAGTGGGGTTTGTCAGAGTAATATCCCCCTTAGTTATATTACTTGGTTGTTGATGGTTAGGAGGCTGGAATATATTGTTGATAACCTTCCAGAAGTTAGCTGGGTTTGATGTATTTTGGTGGAGATTGTCAGAGTAATATTGTGCTTTTGCATGCCTTGTTTGCCTTGTGCACATGTTCCGCAGGCATCTGTAGTGATTGAGATCCTTGGTAGTGGCAGTTACTTTGTAGCTTTTCCACAAGGCATCCCTCAACTGGTAGAGTGCTATAAGGTCAGTTGTAACCCATGGAAGGTGGGCCTCCCGTACCCTTATTCTGCGTAGTGTTTTTCAACCAGGGTTCATAGGCACCCTTGGGTTCCCCGGGCATTCCTAAAGGGTTCTGTGACAGGGTAGTTTCACTGCCTAATTACTTTGCATGTGTAGCTGCTGAGTCCAGTGCTGAACTAGTTACATCTCAGCCTGAAGTAATTAGCCAGCTCTCAGCTGCATCATTAGCAGGGTTTAAAGGCCTGGAAGTGGCTGGGTGGAGTTTGTGTCTGACCCTGGAGGACCATGCTGTTACTGGAATCACACACCCCTGGTCTTGCTTAAAGACAGCCTTGCGGACCAAGAGCTCAGTCATGTTATGGACTGTTTGAATGGGCTATTCTAAACCCTGCTGAAATTAAGCTGCTTTATGTTATTTTGCACGTATGCTGAATGTAAGCTGTTTTTGTGTTCCACATTTTATGGCTGACTAAAGCCTATACTCTGAAACCCCATGTGTTGTTGCCTATTCACTGCAACACATTGCCTGCAATTTTCAGATTGTTTGAAAATTGTACCAAATACAGAAGAATTTATGATACATGTGATCTCAGATGTGCTATTAGAGAAGGTTGGGGTTTCTTACAAAACATCTGATCTCAGACACATTATTAGAGAGGCTTTGGGTTCCTTAACCAAATAAATGTTGGAAACCACTACTGTCTTAGGGGCTAGTGTATTGGGGCTATGTTTGTCTAGCAAGTGTTTTCTTTTCCCTTCACCTACCCTGTCCTTATCTGAGCCAATACAGATAAGGCAGGGGTGGGGAGGGAGGACTCTGGCTGATCTCAGTGACTTCACACAAGGGAGCAGCCAGAGGACATCAAACCTCTTCCCAAGTCTAACTTTACAACATGTTCAGGAATATATCCGAAAGGTGGAAAATAAAGCAGAGCACAGCAGTCAAAAAAGATGGGGCTAAAGCACAAATGAAGCCCACCCACCTTTTGGATTTATTCCTGCACATCGCTTCAGCTGGAAGCATGCACTGGAGGACAGACCACATCCTTCGTGAGTAGCATAAACGGTGACCATTATTTGTGTTCACCAGAAAAAAAAAGCTTTATACACTTAGATTAGCTCTAGGGGCTGTACACTCACCATTTAGGAGAACCAGCCATAACTGCCCATATAGGCAATCATTGGCTGCATTATCCACTTCACCTGGGTATACATACTTATCCCCACATTCTGAGCCATGATTACACTGGCGACACACTTTATTCGAGCTCGGCTAGTCCCACGAATTCGGGTATACCCGGGTGTATTGAGGTTTGTGACTGTTTTCTGCCCGAGTGCATTGAGGTATTTTCCAGGCAGGGATTGAAGCATTTTATTCCCGCTGGCTGCAATACTGCACAGTATATATATATATATATATATATATATATATATATATATATATATATATATACACTGCATTACAATTCATGAATTTATGCCATCTGGTAGACACGCGAAGCATTGCAGCCTATTAAATCCTAATCATTATCATTTAACAGATCAGCCGCCCGTCAGCCAGGCATGAACCCAGGCTGGGAAGGCAAACGCAACGGGGCTTGTCAGAGGTGAGGAGCGGCTCATTCCAGGTATCTGCCAGGTACATACTGGGTATTTGCTCGAATAAAGTGTGTCGGTGCAGTACTTCACTTCAAGGCATACTCGCACCAATGGGTCTGCCCTCATCTAATCACCATACAGCTTTATTCACACACGCTGTAATTGTCCATTACCCTGCAGCGCTGGCTTTTGGAACTTTATTCTAGATTTATTTGTAACTTTAAAAAAATCAACTAAAAATACTTGCGTATCAGATTTTTTTTGGGGGGGGAAAGGTATCAATTACCCAGATGAGACCCCATTAACATGTCACTGGAATTAGTTAATGTTGTTCCTAGGAGGGATTGTCCCTTTATGCAGCAGTTCCTTTCAAAGGGGAAAATGGGAGGTTGAGAAATAAATCTCCTGAATGTACGCAGCAGTTTTTCCAAATTGTCTTTTGAAATTACAAAGAAATATTTCGCTTTCTAGGTTGCAAACGCATTGTGTACTGATGCAGCGGCCGTTATTCGAACACTTCACGCGTCATGTACATCGGAATCCCGATTTGAAACCGCGGGATGAATTCCAGCCTTCCCGCACTAAGATGCGAGCACGGCGAGTGCAGAACAACGAGTTTTAGTGTTCTGGCTTTTAATAACATGTAATTGACAGTACAGACATACCCTGCATTGACGTACGCAATGGGATCGGAGCATGCATGTAAAGTGAAAATGTACTTAAAGTGAAGCACTACCTTTTTCCTACTTATCGATGCATGTACTGTACTGCAATCGTCATATATGTGCATAACTGATGTAAATAACGCATGTGTAACAGGCTCTATAGTCTCCCCGCTTGCGCACAGCTTCGGTACAGGTAGGGAGTCGGTACTGCTGTGCAGGACGTGCTGACAGGCGCATGCGTGAGCTGCCGTTTGCCTATTGAGCGATATGTACTTACTCGCGAGTGTACTTAAAGTGAGTGTCCTTAAACCGGGGTATGCCTGTAGCACAGTACTGTACACATTACAATTCCTCCATTTTATTGCAAACGAAGAAACAGAATCCATGAAATTCAAACAAAACATACGCGATAAGCGCGGGTGCCTGGGGGATTGGCCGCGTTCATGCTGCGTGGGGAACAGCAGAGAACTCAAAATTGGCGTCGAGATGTGTTCGAATAACAGTCGCTGCATCAGTATGGTGATATACTTAGCAGATACTGGCTTAGAGCCAGCAAACTCTGCTAAAACTGAGTTACTACTCCACCCTGGAGGGGTGGTAATATTTTTCCTGGGTGCAGTATTTTTCGACCAGTCATGATGCAGTTATTAACGGCATCGGATATGGTGGCCTTGAAGACTTCCGGTCTTCTGCGCGGGCCTTGGCCTTTTATACAGTAGTAGCTAGGGCCATCATAGAGGAACATGGTTCATCAACCAGGGGTAGCTTGGTTGGCAACATGTATGATGTCATAATAAATGGAGGGAGGCACATGGTACAACAAGCAATCTGATGGTACATCGACCTGTGGGTCCCTATGACACATCTTCTGCGACTTCCCTAGCTTCTATAAGTGACCAGATACCTCCACAGAAGACCAGAAGTCTTCAAGGAGGCTATACTCAGTGGCTGAAAATGAAAGAAAAATAAAGCACACATCTTTTATAGCTGAAGTTCAAGCAATATCCTACGTGGTGTGTGGGTTTTTTTTTGTTGTTTTTGTTATATTAATCAGTTCTGTACTATGAGAAAATACTTGTAGCATTAAAAAAAAAAAATTTTAAAAAACAACTTCAGACCTTTCTAATGTATTCTAATATAACAGGCATTTTTGTTCGTATAGCAACAATTTACAAAGTTACATCCCCTTCCCCTTCTGAAACAGCATCACTTTTTTGAGCCCTGCCCTCTCTAGCAGTGAACCAATTGAATCTAGTGCCTGCTTGGTCACATGATCTTCCTCACAGAACTTTGGCTGTCAGTGCAGCTGAAGATTACCCAAGATGCATTTGGTGAACCCCCAGCTGAATTTCGGCGATCGATTATAGGAGAACTGATCGATCAGCAACTTAGCTAATCACTTGTCAGTGTGTAGATTGTATTGATGCACATATTGAGAAAAAGACAGCTTGAACTGCAGTTTTAAGAAGAAAAGAAACCCGAAATACTTACAGATCAAGATTCTTCAAAGCAGCAAAACTTGTAAAATCTTGTATGTTTGGTTTTATTTATTTATTTTTTATCAACTGTTAATGTCCATTTTTAATGAGTTTTAAATCATCCTTTAGCCCACCTCACAAGCACTGCAAGAACTTTGCAACACGTTCCCGTTTGTGATCATATGCTGCCAATGTGCGCAGCAGTTTCATCTGTAAAGTGTAATAGATAATGTTACCTTAGTAATGTTACCTTAGTAAGGATACATTGTAGCCGCTGAGTTACACTGACCTAAACATTGTTTTTAAATGAAAAGTTTATAACAGTAGCACAAAACTTGGGTAAGAATGTAGAATGATACATTGTCACATGCTTTACATATTTTTTTTAAAAAAATGTTTCAGGGTTGCACCTTATAAAACAAAATACCAGAATGCAGCACAGACCAGAAAACTGAAGCATGTAACCAATGCATTTCATGCTCCTGATGTATGCTTTCTCTAAGATATGGAGACAAACTATAATCAGTGTTAGAGCAAATCGCCCTGGCCATTAAAGAACTGCAACTCAAAATCTCCAGGCCCGAATGGTTCTTTTTGAGCCCTATTACAAAAAATGTTCAGGTATCCTTATCCCACACTTTTTTTTTTTTGCACAATTCAATATTTTTGAAGGGGTCAGTAGTGCCGGAAATGATGTCCACAGCAAATATTATACTCATCTTGATGATAGATCAAGACTCCAAAAATTGCGCCAGCTACCGCCCAATATCCCTCATCAACACAGATTATATAAATATGCTAAAATCTTGGTGAACCGTCTAAAGTTCTATATGCCATATTTAATGCACCATGAGCAAATGGCCTTTATACCCTATAGGCATGCCCGAGATAATGTGTGAAAAATAGTCACTCTTGTGCACAGAGCTGGTTCGAAGGAGGTGCCCTGCATGTTGGTTTCTCTCGATGCGGAGAAAGCTTTGGTTAGGTTTCACTGGGAATATCTGTTTGCTGTGATGACAAAGATGGGTTTCTCTGGAGATTATCTTAGGCGCGTTCAAGGCCTCTATCATGCCCCATGCGCGAAGGTTAGACGTGCAAGACTTCTCTCAAATACTATACAGTGGTGTGCAAAAGTATTCACCCACTGCAGATTCACATGTTGTTGGCACCTGAGCGTACTCCACGATGCTTTCAAATGTAGGCTTTACATGTAGAATCTACAAATACAAAAACAACCCAGAAGTGATAAAATTCACATACAGTAGAATATAAAGTAAGATTTACAGAGAAACAGATTAATGTCAGTTGCTTAAGAATTCAACCCCCTTTGTTACTGTAGCCCTAAATCAGCTCAGGTGCAAATGAGTTGTTTGAAAAGTCACAAAATTAGTGAAATGGTGTGTGTGTGTGTGTGTATGTTCAATGTGGCTTAACTTTTACATCACTTCCCTCCGGTATATAAAAAGACTTTCAAGCTGCAAATTACATACAATAGTGATGCAACCAAGTCAGAGAAAGTGGTGGAGAGGCACTGAGTGTGTAGGGGAAGGGTACAAGAAAATGTCAAAGGTGCCGATTATCCCTCTCAGCACAGTGAAGTCCATCATTAAGAAGTGGTAGATGCATCATACTACCCAGATCAGGTCGCCCTCCCAAGCTGAGCAGCGGGCAAGCAGGAAACTGGTTTGGGATGTCACTCTGCACATCTCTCAAGGTCATTGTTGGCTTAAAAGTTCTGTATCTGAGATGGGAGGCCGTGTTCAGAAATCAACAATAAGCTGGTACCTCCCAAAGCTGTCCTGTATAGACAGGTACCAAGGAAGAAGCCATTACTCAAAGACTCATTTTAAATCATGTATGGAGTTTGCAAAAAAAAACATATACTGCAGACATGTGGGAAAAGGTTTTGTGGTCAGACGAGACACAACTATAACTTTTTGGTCTAAATCAAGGGTCTCTCTACACAGTCCTCAAGGGCCATCAACAGGCCAGGTTTTATGAATATCCCTGCTTTAGCACAGGTGGCTCAGTCTTAAATTGAGCCACCTGTCCTGAAGCAAGGATATCCTGAAAAGCTGGCCTGTTGGTGGCCCTTGAGGACTGAGTTTGGAGACCCCTAGTCTAAATTCCAAGCGTTACGTCTGTCCCAACATTGCATACCACCCAGTCAACACAACCCCAAGCATGGTGGTGGCAAACTTATGTTATAGGGATGCTTCTCTTCAACAGGGACTGGGCAGCTTGTCAGGATATAGGTGCAGAATGGATAGTACAAAGTACAGGCGAATCAGCCAAGACTCTGAAACTGGGGAGGAAATTAAATTTTCAGCAGCAAAAAAGCCAAAACCACACTGAAGTGGTTGAACAAGAACAGAATGAATGTTCTTGAGTGGCCCAGTGCAAGTCCTGACTTGAATCCAATCTATCATTTATGTTGGGACTTTAAGATTCCAATCCAATGTCGATCCCCAACAAACATATCATAACTGGAACAATTTTCCTGTGAAGAATGAGCAAACATTTCACCACCCTACTGTGCAAAGTTAGTAGAGACCTATCCAAAAAGACTGCTTCTACCAAGTACTGAGTTAAGGGGCTGAATACTTAGGCAACCAGTAAATTTAATTTTGTACATTTCCTTACTGACATTTAACCTCCTCATATAACAGTGTACAGTTTAATCACTATAGATTTATACTGTAGCTTACAATTAAAAAAAGTTCATTTGAAAAACTGTGCATACATTTGTAATTCAACAAAATGTGACATTGGTTGGGGGTGAATACTTTTGCAAACCACTGTGTGTGTATATCTATCAAATGGAACAAGGCAGGGCTGCCCTTTCTCACCACACTCCTTTTTGCGCTCTCCATTGAGCCCCTTGCAGCTTCATTTAAATTAGACCCAATGTTTTGGGCATTCAGGTGTGGTATGTGAAATATAAACTTTCACTGTTCGCAGATTATATATTAATGATGAGATCGAGACCACTTACTACTCTTCCTAATCTTTTTCAAGCACTCTGTCTATTTGAATATCAGGTTTAAAAAAAAACTAACAAAGTCCCTTGCTCTAAATACACACATAAGTCAACACCTGGTCAAGCTACTCACTATTAATTTAGATCTTACTTGGCGTATAGACGTTATCCCATATCTAGGGGCGAATCTCACCAAATCAGTCCACTTCTCTACAAATGTGTCTACCAGCCACAACAGAATCAAAAGCTAAAGAAAGATATGGAAGAACGGGATAGATACTGTATCTTTTGAATAGGCCAGAAAGTTTCAGTAAAAATGAACCTGTTAACCTTGGATAATGTATCTCTTTCGTATGCGTCCTGTCCCTGTACTGTACCTGCAAGCATCCCACCTGAGCCAAATACTCCTCTGGAACTCTGAAGAGAACATGTGGGTGTGTAGATATTGAAAACCATGTACGTGCTCCAATGAAGGTGTACTCACTACTGTGGCTCTGCGAACAAGACCAGTCACCGGGAGCACTCTATTACCCAATGATTTGGCACTCCCTGTCACTTTGGGACCATTCAAATATAAGTGTAACCTTTCCACCACTAACACAGGAATGACTCAGCTGTTTTATAACCCCATTTACTCCTGGGCTGGTGGAGTCCAGCTTCACAGCATGGAAAAAGGAAGGTGTCGTTAGAATCAAGGACCTGGTGACAGGAGGAAATATTACATTTCCCAGAGATACAGGAGAGAAAGGGTCTGCCTTCAGGAGAGCTCTTCAGATATCTACAGCTAAAACCTTTTGTCATGTCAATACAATCCACCCCAGCCCCTGCAGCCACAACCTATTTCAACAAGCTGTACAGTATCTGGACAAAGGGCCAATATCTAGAATATACTGTATCAGGCACTCGTAACTGTAGATTTCAATATGAAATGGAAGTACTGTATATGGTGAAGTGGGAGGCCAAGCTAGGGGAGGCTTTGGAAAAAGACAATTGGGCTCATATACAGTATGTGAAGCAGTGGCATTGAGCTCTATATGCACAGTAATAAAGGAGAATGCATATAAGCTGATGTTCTGTATCTCAACCCGGTTTCGTATGCATGCAATAAAAAACACCATGTCCCCTCTGTGTCTCTCTTACCCCCGACTTATACATTTGATTAGACAAGTAGATGTAAGGTGCGATGTGTTATGTAAAAGTAATGTTGCGGACAATGTGTTCTTCTCCCTACCCAATCTCTTGCTTGCCTCTGCCTTTCTAGGTGGTAATTTATTAGGCAGGAGGTGAGAATAAATGTTATCACTAAGAGGAATAAGAAAATGCACAAATCGCCCCTTCTCTCAGAGTCTCTGCTATAAATATCTATCACTACAGTATACAGTTACTATACTACATCTATTATGTTAACCTAATAAACATGTCACAGTCATTAGTTCAATGTTTTGCTATGTAATACAGTAGCTTTAAATAACAAAGTAAAATGCTTTGCAAATAAGTTTTCTTTTATTAGGAGCCTTCTATAAAAAGAACTACAGTAAAGTAGTGGTTCATACAACATTTCTCGAGAGCCATATACTGTAGTGAAATACTGTATTAGACATATATCCAAAAGTTACCATCCAGTCATCGGTTAAAATAAGCCCTGATATCCAGGTTCCTGGTTTTGCCAAAGCCGCAGTACAATGTGTTGTACCTAAAGATTCTGGCTTTATTAAAAAACCGTGATGCAGTGGCGTTGCCAAGGCACAGATCGGAGCGGTCACATGTTGAATCAGCTCCTCCAGCTAGTTAGAGCATGTCCGCTTAAAAGCGGCAAAAACAACACCAATCACGCCAAATAAAGTACCAATGTGCCTGTTATACTGAGCTACCAAGCAAGGGACTCGACAGGGGCTGATCAGGGGCAACACCGAGCAGGAGTATCGGCTGCTGGGTCTTCCGACACAGCAGCAAAACGAGGAGTCTAAGATGGCCCCCGAGGGTGCACGGCGGGACTAGGCCGCGGGCCTCCGGCTGTGCCAGACCTAGAGGAGTGATCGCTCGGCCCGGACAGAACAGGGCCACCCTAGCAACGTGGCCAGAAGGAGTGGAGACCAACAACCCACATAATTGACCGCAGTGTCGGCTGGGTCCTGAGGCCTGTCGCCCCAACAAATTAGCGGCGCATCAGACGGCGCAAAGGTGGGGGCCAGCCGACCGCGCAAGATACACACCGGAGCTGCAATAAAGGAGAGCACTGACCATAAGTAAGCATTGCGGTACTGCACGGTGGTGTATAGACTCGACGGGAGTCGATCGATGGAGAGAGAGCAGACGGGGATGGAGGAAGGCAGGTTTACAGCCTGGAAAAGACGTGGCATAACTAGGATCAAGAACATGATATCTGATTAAAACAAATTAAGGATTTCCCAGAGCTTCAAGAGAAGGCTGATTTATGGCCTGGAGAGGTGTTCAGATATCTCCAGCTAAAACATTTGATCATGACAAAGCACATGAGCACATCTCCGGCGGTTGAAACCTATTTCGAAATGCTATATACCTCAAGATATCTGGGTAGGGGTTTAATCTCAACCATTTATCAGCTTCTGCTAGGTGTAAAATGGAAAGAAAAGAAAAAACAGCGCAAAACCTTATAGTGTAGTATTAAAAATATTATATATAATGTTGAACAGCAGGTGAGTATCTCACGTACATCAATTCAGATTTTAAAAAGCATGGCATGTTATGGACATGTTACCAATCTGCTACCGCAACAGCACACGACAATCCGATCGATCGAGGGAGTGGATCCTTCTCTCTCACACGATATCGTCTCAGCCAGTGTGGGGGTCGCGGTTTGCAGGTAGGGTGTTGGCTTCAATCTCAAAGCGTTCTCTTCCACGTTAGATGTGTATAACCGGTAAGCAGCAGATCACTGATGACGTCACCAGAGTTCCGTCGCAAGAATAACCGGAAGGGACTGGATAGAAAAAGTCTGTGAGGAAACTAGCCTCTCGCATAGACTTCAATGTCCATAGGGATTACAATCAGAGTAACACTGGAACGCGCCTTCCAACGCGTTTCGTCATAGAATGACTTCGTCAGGGAACTATAAAAACTATCTGTATGCAGCGATGGGAAGAGGAGATAGGAGACGTCCTACAGGTTGAGGTATGGTCCAATATATGTGAGTCGGCAGCCTCCAGTTCCATATGCACGACCATAAAAGAAAATGCATATACGATGTTGTGTCGCTGGTACCTTACACCAACTAGACTACATGCAATCAATAGCAGTATATCCCCCTTATGTTTCCAAGGCTGTGCACAGAGAGGATCCCTCTTACACATCTGGTGGTCCTTACCAGTTCTAAACCCCATATGGCGGCAAATATTCGACCTCATCAATTCCCTAGGAGACACAACGATGGTCCCTGACCCATGGCTAGCCCCATTAGGCAGACCCCCTCCCAACGTACCCAGGCACAGATAGAAATTAATGCTATGCATCTTGCTGGCTGCTAGATGCTCTATCGCTGCGGATTCGAATAAGCAGACTAGACCAGGATTACTATCCATCAAACGCAGGATATGGCATATCCTGAAAATGGAGCAGGTCACGGCATATCTAAGAGGGAAATCCCATAAATTTGCTCAGGTGTTGGAAGCATGGTTGTCACAAGAGGGTGGCACGGGGCTTGACCCAGGGCTAGCAATGCTGTAAAATCTGAGCTGATGCTTTGGAAGGATCTAAACGGAGAGGAGATCGGAATGGAACGAGATGCTGAGATGTAATTCCGAGAATACTGTGATCATTTCTCCCCTTCCCCCGCCCTCTCCCCATGTTAGTTGGTGTGTTCTATCCCTCATGGATGTCCCCCCCTCTCCATCCCCCTAAGTGACTGACTTATACTATTTTTGTACAACCCAACGACTATGAATGTTCAGTAAGTTGAGCTCCCTATGTGAAAAAACAAATGTCAATGTACTGTAATGCTTAACAACTTTCCCTACCCTTTTTCCCTTCTGTTACCCCAATTTTATAATAAAAAAATCTATGTTTTAAAAACCGTGATGCAAACTATTAAAGCAGCAGTCCAAGCTGCCATTTTTACATTTTTTTTCAATTGTTCCCCTTTAATATGTGCAACAATACAATCCACACAATGATAAGTAATTAGCGAAGTTAACGATTGATCTGTTCTTCTGTGATCGATCGGCAAAGATTCGGCTCGGGGTTCACTAAATGGCTGTCAGTGCAGCAGAAGAGGACCAAAGATGCAAAGTTCTGTGGGGAAGATCATGTGACCAGGAAGTCACCTAGATACAATTGGTGCACTGCTGGAGAAAGGGTAGGGCTCAAAAAGGGGTGTGCCAGAGCCTGTTTCAGAAGAGGAAGGTGATGTGACTTTGTAAATGGTTGCTACAGAAACAAAAAATGCTCGTTACATTATAATACATTAAAAATGTAATTCAGAGTTGTTTAAAAAAAATGCTACAAGTATTTTCTCATAGTACAGAATTGATTTATTAAAAAAAAAAACACATGTAAGATATTGCTTGGTCTGCAGCTTTAAGACCACTTGAATTTTTTTATTTTTTTTTAACACCTCTGTGTACTTTTATACAGTGTATACCTCGTCAGTAGAGCACAGGAAGAATGGGGTTGGTTAGTATATGTTCCATTTGTCTCAGAAATCACACAGAGATTGAAAATAATTAGAGACATTCATGACAAGTAATAAGTATCAAATGTACCTGCTGCTGACAAAGGGAATAACACGCTGTTTCTAAATATATACTCACAAAGGAGCCGATTATTAAATATGTCACTGAATGAAAGGAGTCTTACAATGAAAATACAAATTTGATATCAAAACAATGGAGCACACAGACACTTGGCAAGTACTTGGAAAATGTACCATAATTACCTTTGAATCAATAAACATTTTTCGGCCCTGGGCATCCTGGATAAAGTGATTAGATTGACCTGGTTGCTCTGTGGCTTGTAACAGGCCAACCTGCTTTCTGGCATAGATGTTATTCCGTCTATTTGCATCTATATTTGTGTGACTAACGCCAAGATGAAGTTGTTATCTATTTATATGAAATGTTAATCGGTTTCGTACTGTTCATACTTAATTTTAGCACTCAGAGAATAGAAAAACAAAATTTCAGGATTTCAAACTAATTTTGCAACACAGACTTTTGCAATACATGGATCTGATTAGAATGATAGCTACACGTTCAACTTCATAAACTTGTAACAATGATGTAGT
This sequence comes from Ascaphus truei, assembly GCF_040206685.1. Lineage (NCBI taxonomy): Eukaryota > Metazoa > Chordata > Amphibia > Anura > Ascaphidae > Ascaphus > Ascaphus truei. Next base: position 161,744,825 of record NC_134483.1, on the reverse strand, counting down.
ATACACAGTGGACAGTCGGTTTTAAGAGGCATAAACAATCCATCCAGTTAATGGCTAATTGAAACACGTCTATACTGTAGGTCAGTGGTTTTTAACATTTTTAGGGGGTTAAGGAACTGATATAATTATAACAGCGTGTCTGAGATCAGATGCATTGTAAGGAACCTCAACCCTCTCTAATAGTGTCTGAGATCAGAAGCATTGTAAGGAACCCCAACCCTCTCTAATAGCGCGTCTGTGATCAGATGCATTGTAAGGAACCCCAACCCTCTTGAATAGTGTCTGAGATCAGATGCATTGTAAGGAACACCAACCCTCTCTAATAGCACGTCCGAGATCAGATACATTGTAAATTCTTCTGATTTGGTACAATTTTCAAATTACCTGAAAAATTCCGGAACCCATTAGGGATGCCCAGGGAACCCCTGTTGAAACACACTGGTCTAAGCAGATAAGTGTAATATGACATTTAAAGTAGATAGTACAATAGTTGGGTAGACAGGTTAAGTATTGGGTAGAACAAGAATAAACATGCTAAATTACTAACAGTCACTGGTTTGAAGGGAAGACATCTGTAACAAGTGTGCAAAAAATGAATTAAAAAAATGGGACCAAATCAGAGCATAAATTTGACTCTGAATATGTGGTAAAACTAGAACACTATACAATGTGGAGATATTTGTTGTTAAAAAGAAAAACCAGGATGCCATTTTTAAAGAACGAACATCTACATTCTAATTGTTCTCTTTGGGGAAACAGGTGGACACGAGAAATCCGACTGTTGTATTGCAGAGGTTCCCAGCGCTTGCAACATAAGTAACACTGTGTTATACAAAGTCAGGCTCCGGCCTGGCAAGGAGTGGGCGTGCTGGCGCTTGTGTTCTGTGCCCTGCTCTGCCGGAAGATCCGTGGGTGGACCGCTCACGTGAAGCGCTTGCGAGCGGCAAAATCAAATTTTGAAGCGCCGTGCATGCGCAGGTGCTCACTCATGCTGGCCACACACATTGCCTCAATGTGTTTCAGAGCGGCCAGCGCGAGCCCACCCGCTCAGCGCCACCAGCGCGAGCCCGCCCGCTCAGCGCCACCCTGCCGAGGCCTTACTAAAAAGGAATTCTGTGCACGTCTTCGTCGTGTGTGTATGTGTGCTTGTCGTAGGGTTGTCAGGTGTCCAGTATTGAACCGGACTGTTCTTGTATTGCATTTGAACGCTCTGTCCAGTAAAAAAATGAGAGGTAATACTGGACATGTATGTGACCGGTATTGCCTCTCTGTACATAGTGACCTGGCCAGCTTGAGGATGGGGGGAGGAGGGGCAAAGAGAGGAAGAAACCACATGGAGCGGAGAAAGGTGAGAGGATTGTGTGTGTGTCTGGGCATGTGTCCCGAGCGTGTCGCGCCTTTTCACCATTGTGTCCAGTATTTTTGGATAAGCCGCCCATCAACCCTAACCAACCGGCGGTGGAGGGTGAGGAGGACCACAGCGTCATCCTGGTGGCCGTGGGAGCAGAGGAAGACATCCTTCAGCCGGTGGTGGTGGGAGCAGAGGAACATGTGATCGGAGCAGGAGCGTTACTGAGAACCTGATCAATCCCAATACAAACACATCAAAATAGAAGGAAGAAAAAAAAATAGGTATGGGATTGATGGTCAAACCAACATAAAATCTAATCAAGATCTTCCTCTCTTCATTACCAGTTATAGCAACCAAGCAAACATCATAAAATCTATTATCAAAAAATATTGGAATATACCATCGACAGACCCTATACTTAGAGATATGGTCGCAGTAGATCCAAAATGTGTATTCCAAAAATCAGAGACACTGGCAAATATAATATCACCTAGTATGCCCAAAACGATAAAAAATTCAAATAGGGATTTTTTTAAAATCAAATTTGCTTGGCGCTTCCCATGTGGTAAATGCAAGATTTGTAGATATGTACAAAAAACAAAAACTTTTTGCAAAAAAGAAGGAAGCTATATAATATTCTGTCATGCATCACATGTAACACTGATCATATTATATATAACTAATTTATAAAGTGCCTGTACGCACGAAACGCATAGGAGGGCTGCACTCTCCGTTTTTTTTAATGTTTTTTCAATAAACTGATTTTTTCATTTATTGACCCTGCTCTCTGTCTGCTGTACTATTACCTTTTTGGACAACTCTGGACTTCATATCGGCTGCACGCCTGAGGAGACATCACCGGGGGAGATACAGTGAGCAATTATGTATCATGGATCAATGAGGAGGGGAAGGGCATAGTTTATGTGCCACTCGCCACCTTCAGGGAATATTTGTCCTTTAATGGATGCTTCAATGGACTATCACTGATATCATTTAACTACGGATTTAATACCCCATGGTCTATGTTCTCCAGTTCTTTATTGTGAGACATTATCTATGTGGAACCAAGTACTTGAGCACCAGGACCGCTTATGCACACACCCTTTTAACCATTTTTGGCTGGTGAGTTTTCCCCATTTTTTCGTTTGGAGCGGCGGTCACCTCGATCTATTTTTTGTTCTATTTACTTGCTCGATTGAAGAGACGCCTTTGGGGGAATATCGAAGGATTTGTGCAGCAAGCAGCGCTTCCATCAAGTAGGGTCAGCTGGAGTTGCAGGACGGTGATACATGTGAGTAGTAGCTACTCCACACCTGGTATACCGGAGACATAGGGTTTTAGTCTTTGAATTCCATCCTTGTGAGGCCCTTACAAGCCCACTCAGGGTCTTATACTCATTTGTACTTGTTTATTATTATCCATTTACACGTCTCCTCCTGCTCTCCTTTACTATTGCACATTATATAGCTGCACTATTTATCCCCAACCCGGTTTTTGCTCCGGTTATTATATACTTTATATACTTTATATTTCACAATTTTGTGGTCGCTTGTCCACCTAGAGCTCATATTCGGTTCTTTTTTTAAGGCTCTTCTGCTGCTCTGCTCCTGCTGTTCTCCAAGAGAGGGACCGAGGGAGCAGAGCAGGGCGTAAGTACCCGACACCAGGTCCCAGCAACCTGGGCAGGTACCAGATAATTTTCAGAGTACACGGTACATCACTAACGGAGACATTTAAACTTCACAGGGATACCGGCAGCACCTATGAAGGTAAGTATATCAGGAAGCAGGAGGTCCACGGTGCTGAAATGAACAGCTGAGTTCAGCTCCGGAGACCCCCTGCTTCAATCCTGTAATAACTTTTTTTTTTAAATGTAAAACGTAGTGCAGGCTGTTGTGCTGATTTTAACAAATGTAACACTTTCCCACCACATTATTTGCCTATTTGGGTTTCCTTGGAAATTGAGCGATTTTCTTTTCAACTCTTAATGGCAGAGTCATTGCCTAACTCTAGACCAACCTGTGCCTATTAGGGGGCTAATAAAGATAAGAAAAAGGGAGTATAGAGAGGGCCTGTGCAATCTCCTGGTCAGCACATAGTCATATCACACACAAGGGATTAGTTACAGGAATTCACCCCATGTCTCAGGTCACCATGGTTACCAACCAACTTTAATCGTTGATATAAGATGTTTGATTTTGTAAAGCCACAGATTTAACCCTTTAAATGTGTCACTGCCATATATTTATTTTGGTAGTAGAAGGGACAGCACCTTTAAAGCAGGGACTATACATATTTCAAATGTATGGCTTCCTATGACAATAAAGGTAGCTACAGTAAGCCATAAATGGAAAAATCCCGGGCACCTAAAATGTTCCCTCTGGCACCTGTGCTGTGCGCAGTGATGGCAGACCTGATTGACAGGGCAAGTCACCGCTGCGCAGCTCAGTGAGGGGAGCGGGAGGAGATAGAAGAACAGGAGGCATCGGCCGCATGATAACTGGGGACAGGCCAAAATGGCAGTCTGGTGGTAGAGCTAGTCAGGGCGCAGAGCTAGTCGAAAACCTCCCTGTTCTCAATGCACACTATGGGATATGGGAGAAGTGTCTTTGTGTCTATATGGGAGAGAGTGTGTGTGTGTTTGTATGAGAGAGTACGTGTGTCTGTATGAGTGTGTCTGTATGAGAGATTGCGTGTGTCTGGATTAGGGTGTGTGTGTCTGTAGAGAGTGTGTGTGTGTATTTGTCTGCATGAGAGTGTGTGTCTGTATGAGAGTATGAGAGAGTGTGTCTATATGAGAGTGAGTGTGTCTATTAGAGTGTATCAGTGTCTCACAGATATACACATACACACACACACACAGAGTGACCCAGAGCCCCGACAGATGAGAAGGGGCAAACGACCATCCCGCTAACAAACACCGGCTCCTAAAAATTCTAGCTGGCTCCTAAGTACTGTTTTTGGCCAATCCTGCAAATACAGTACTATAAGAAATACACGGGTCTTTTTAGAGAGATGGTAAAAAGTACATAAGGTTGTTTACGCAGGTAAAGATCGCATTGGTGGAAGTAACATTATATTAACATAAATTGCTGGAAGGTTTGAATCAAATGACTCAATTGTCTGTTCAAATCAAACAGACAAAAAAAACCCGAAAAAATAAGTCGTGTGCTTGCTATATCTAAAAACACGTAGCCTGTGAGTTTTGGGGATAGACTACAAATGGACTACATAACTCAACTGGCATAGACCTACGGCAAGCATGCAATGTACATACTGTCAGAGCGCTGAATAAATGTGTGAGAGCTAATGGCTTAATTATGTTGATACTTTACTGATACTGTAACTGTGGGAGGCAAATCACTCATCCAGCAATTTCTGGAGTACTCGGAACTCGGGGCGTCCACATGCTGAAGCTAGGAGTCTCCTCCCAGTTTGGCAGTGAAGCCCTTGTGTTGACTGGTTTCAGGGAATAAAGGCACTTATTCTATACAGTTCAGGCTACATCAGACTGACAGGACTAGCTGTCTCACCTTAGCCCACCCTGTAACAGGGATAATGAAGATAAGGCTTGAGGAGGACTTAAGATGATTTACCTGTATGTTCACTCAGAGCAGGGTTGAATAGTCTACAGAAGCAAACAAAAAGATGCTGCAGTGTTTCATTTCCTTTAACCCAATAAACATGTGTAAATACTCCAAACTTATTCTCTTCTTAAGTGATTCGAGCTTTCTTATATACTGATACAAAAAAAGTCTAATTTAAATATCTCCCACAATGTATTTGCCTTTCCTAAGTACCCAAGTATACTTATTCAAGTACGTCAGAGAATGTGCTCTGTTTTAAGAGTCTGCATATCCGTTGGTTCATAATTAAATAAAAGCTTATACAATGAATTGCTTAATCACTACAAATAACCAATTTGCCTCAACTTTTGGACTCCAGCAACATAACATCACAAAGTTGTAAAATAATCAGAAAAATCTACGCCTCTGCGTTACAAGCCCTTTCGGAACCAAAAGGGTTAACAAAAATAATCTAAGTGCTAAGGTTGATACTGCATAACAATCTTTAAATTAATGCATGAAGGCAACCGGGCACATATTTATTAAGCCGTTTTCTACCATAGGACACACCTTTTGGTGCTGGAAGACGGCTTAGCAATCATCGCCCATGGTCTTCACCCATCCCAGAGGTACTAATAGCAGTCATATGTTTTAAGGTTAAGGGCCATATCTACTAAGCAGTCTTCTACCATAAGACACCTTCATGTGCTGTAAGAAGCCTCGTGGACCATTCAAAGCTTTGGGAAGTGTCTTCTGGCAGAAGACTGCGTAGTAAATATGGCCCAGTGCCAAATAAGCCGCATGATGTACACAAAATTCAATTGAATTGATGTTCATTTTGTTGGCGTGCAAAAAAAAAAAGAGGAAAGTCCAATTCAAACTTCTGGAAAACACAAACAATTTAAAGTCACGGATTTCTCGCAAATAAAAGCGTAAGTGATGAATAAAGAGGGCAGGGGAGGGGATTTTTCTTAACAGGGGTGTTGAGTTTGATGAATGAGCATCTACGCAATGCTAATGTGCCCCAGTGTGCGAGGGGAAAAAAGAGACATCGCTACATCTAAATCAGGGCTGCACAACATACGGCCCGCGCCGGACCCCCTTCAACCCCCCCTTCTTCTAACCCCCCTTCCCTGATAGGGAAAGAAGGACGCGCTCTCCCCTAACCTCCCTCTCCCTCCTCCAGCAGGGTGATGCACTCTAGCAGTGTAGCGCGACCCGGAACTTCCGGGTCTGCTGCTAGAGCGCATCCCTCACGCTTCCCTGCCGCCGCCGCCACCATCACCATCACCAGGTAAGCATGGGGGGGTGGGGTTGTTCATTCATTCATGGGTGGGGGGCTTCTGACATGGGAGGGGGGGCTTCTGACATGGGAGGGGGGGCTGCTGACATGGGAGGGGGGGCTGCTGACATGGGAGGGGTGTGGGGGCTTCTGACATGGGAGGGGGGCTGCTGACATGGGAGGGGGGTGGGGGGCTTCTGACATGGGAGGGGGGCTGCTGACATGGGAGGGGGGTGAGGGGCTGCTGACATGGGTGGGTGGGCTGCTGACATGGGAGGGGGGTGGGGGGCTGCTGACATGGGAGGGGGGTGGGGAGCTGCTGACATGGGAGGGGGGCTGCTGACATGGGAGGGGGGCTGCTGACATGGGAGGGGGTGGGGGGCTGCTGACATGGGTGGGGGGCTGCTGACATGGGAGGGGTTGGGGGCTGCTGGCATGGGAGGGGGGCTGCTGACATGGGAGGGGGGCTGCCGACATGGGTGGGGGGCTGCTGACATGGGAGGGGTGTGGGGGCTTCTGACATGGGTGGGGGGCTGCTGACATGGGAGGGGGGTGGGGGGCTGCTGACATGGGTGAGGGGCTGCTGACATGGGAGGGGGGCTGCTGACATGGGAGGGGGGTGAGGGGCTGCTGACATGGGTGGGGGGCTGCTGACATGGGAGGGGAGAGGGGGACTGCTGACATGGGAGGGGGTGGGGGGCTGCTGACATGGGAGGGGGGCTGCTGACATGGGAGGGGGGCTTCTGACATGGGAGGTGGGTGGGGGGCTGCTGACATGGGTGGGGGCTGCTGACATGGGAGGGGGGTGGGGGGCTGCTGACATGGGAGGGGGGTGGGGGGCTGCTGACAGGGAATGGGCTGGGGGGGCTGCTGACATATGGGGGGGGCTGCTGAAATGGAATGGGCTCGGGGGGCCTGCTGAAATTGATTGGGCTGGGGGGGCTGCTGATATGGGCTGTGGGGGCTACTGATATGGGCTGTGGGGGCTACTGTGGGGGGCTGCTGAAATGAACTGGGGGGCTGCTGATATGGGCTGTGGGGGGCTGCTGATATGGGCTGTGGGGCCCGACTCTGTTTTCCTTGTGAGGGGGGAGAGTGGTGTGAGTTGCAGGGGGGGGGGGACAGTGGTGTGAGTTGCAGGGGGGGGATAGTGGTGTGAGTTGCAGGGGGGATAGTGATGTGAGTTGCAGGGGGGGGATAGTGATGTGAGTTGCAGGGGGGATGAGTGATGTGAGTTGCAGGGGGGAGAGTGATGTGAGTTGCAGGGGGGGAGAGTGATGTGAGTTGCATGGGGGGGGAGTGATGTGATGTGCAGGGGGGGGAGAGTGATGTGAGGTGCAGGGGGGGGAGAGTGATGTGAGGTGCAGGGGGGAGAGTGATGTTAGGTGCAGGGGGAGAGTGATGTGAGGTGCAGGGGGGGAGAGTGCTGTGAGGTGCAGGGGGGGAGTGATGTGAGATGCAGGGGGGGAGAGTGATGTGAGGTGCAGGGGGAGAGAATGATGTGAGGTGCAGGGGGGGTGGGATGTGTGTGGTGTGCAGGGGGTTGTTGTGTGTTTGATGTGGAGGGGGAGAATTATGTGTGTTGGTGAGGGGGAGAGATGGGGGTATGAGAGATAGATGGGGAGTATCGCAAAGGTTGATAGTGATGGGGTTGTGGGGGAGATATGAGGATGATAATGAAGGGTGCTGGTGGAGATATGAGGATGATGATGAGGGTGTTGGGGGAGATATCTGAGGATGATGATGATGATGAGAGGTGCTGGAGGAGAGATGATGATGATGAGAGGTGCTGGAGGAGAGATGATGATGATGATGATTTTACCCGTGCAGCCCAATTTTTTTTTCCTTGGAGCAGTTCGGCCCTTCTCACTTTACAAGTTGTGCAGGCCTGATCTAAATGCTCTCACATGTTAGCACTTTGAGTATTGGATTTGAATTACAATGAAAATGCAGCCACACAGAAGCAAATCAATAAAACTACATTCAAATCAAGTGGTAAATGTGCTGCCAGTTCAAATGAAACCCATTTAGATTTAACAAACGTAACATTAGACACATAAACAGGAGTGGTTTCAAAGTACTGGTGGAGGGCAGTGTAAGGAAGGAATAGAGAGTGGTAATTACAGGCCAGGAGGAAATGTGTTACTGAGATGAGATGGTAAGGAAATATGTTTTTTTAATATCTTAAATGTGCAATATCCCTTTTGGCCTCTTGAAAAGCTTTACTTATAAACTGGATGACAGAACTAGCCTCTTTATTATTATTACTGTATTATTATTATTATTATTAATAATAATAATAATAATAACTTTATTTCATATAGCGCTTTTCTCCCTATGGGACTCAAAGCGCTTCACAATTACAGTATAGTGCGCGGTACGCAGCACATAGAAATGTTTACAGACATAGTCCTTGCGCAGATGAGCTTACCACCTATGTTTTTGGTGCCTGAGGCAGATGTAGTTACTGAGTTTAAATCTTCCTGCAGGGGAAACAAAATGGCTGCCAAATCTTCGACCAATAGGTAGCTGCAACATACACCCAGTTTGACTGTAAATATGAATTTAGATGTAAGACAATGGTGGTACTGCACTGATGGCTGCTTTAAATCATGTTCTTGTTTGTTTAATTAAAAACTACACACCAACTCATTTACAAGAGTTCATCCACACCTGCAGTATGAAGCGGAATTGATGTAATGAGAATACTCTGATAAAACAATAACTCACCTATGTCTTTGTAATTAATGACTGCATAGTGTAAAAGGCATCCTTAAAACAAAGAATGAGAGGAGATAATTGTGCTACTGAGAGGCCTCTTAAAGCAGCAATCCATGTTGTTTTTATTTTTTGCATTGGATTGAAGCAGGGGATCTCCGGAGCTGAACCCCATGAATTTCAGCTCCGGAGACCCCCTGCTACCGGAGACACCTCCGAAGGAGGAGACGGTAGCTGCCCCGTTCAGCTAGCTCTAGCAGGGTTCCAGGGTGCCCTGCAGGCCAATAGAAAGCCGTGATCAGGTTCGGCTTCCTATTGGCCCGGAGGGAGCATGCGACACATTACAACGCCACTGGGTTGCCGCAAAAAGCAGTAGCAGATTGTGTATAGGTCAAACTACTTCAGCAACGACAAAGTCAAATCTTAAATATCCAAATGCCTATACTGTATGTCGTTGTTTTTCTTCTATCCGTGGGGCTTTTTCATCTTATATCCTTTATTTCTTTATAGAAATACAAAATGTAATCTAATGCAGCCACAGCGCAATATCAACTTGGCAAGTGTAAAATCAATGTCTAGCAGAGAAAACAATGGCGACAAGTATTGATTACATTCAACTGGTGCTCGGGTTTGTTTTGTTTTTTAAACCTGCTTTTCAAGACATTTGTGGAGATTCTTTTGGAATCAACTATATGTGGAGATTTTCATACGATCGTTATGTTTCATTTTGATTTCCTTCAGAAGGACAGACCATTTTGTAAATACTGTACCTTTATAGAAAAATAGCTGCTTCTGTACTTCTGGTCTGCATTCCTGAAATGATGTGACAGAAGCAGTTCTACTTACTCAGCCCATTGGTTTTTTTGTGCTTGTAGGCTTTCTTCACTTTAATTTTCTATTAGCCTTTTAAAAATAGGTCCTATTAGGTTAGCTGACATCGGTGACATTTGCTAAGTACACAGTACACTGACAAGGTCTCTTTATTTATAAGGGAGAATCACTCAATTTGCTGAAAAGTGTACCTTTTGTTCTACTTTTTCCCTGCGACAAAGCTATGAAAGGTGAAAAGATCTTCCTCCATTTTCCAACCAAATCTCCCTGAGGATTTATGGGCAGTATGTAGGTAAGCTTTGCTGGGGAAATCAGAGATCAAATCGCAAGCAGTTTGCAAAGCTACTACTCAACATTCCTTAAAATATGAGGCAGCTGTCAAAAAAAGTATAAAAGGGCGTTCTGTCCATTCATTATTTGACTTAATTAAAAGCTACTACATGTGTTTTTAAGTAGGACTGAACTTTTAACTCCCACTTCATGATTGAGGTCACTCACTGTTACTGTATAAAGCAGGTTTTAAAGGACCAGTTCCCCTTGCGCTTTTCTTGTTTTGCCCCTCGTTTTCTATACTTGTGGGAAGCAAGGCACCTTCGGAGCTGAACCGCGTTCATTTCAGCTCAGGGGACTACGTGATTCCCGAGATGCTTAAAATCGAGGAAGGAACAGCCAGTAACATCAGTTTCAGGTGAATCAAAATGATGTTTAAATCTCTCGTGTTCTGCAGGACAATAAGAACCATAACATCATACCCTACGACTTTCTATTTGCATGCATGACACAGGCATTCAAACGACCAGGAAGTAACCGGCACCTTCCCGGGTAAGAATCTCAGTAACCAGTGGGTCCCCGGAGGCTAAATAAACGTGGTTCAGCACCAGAAACCCCCTGCATCCCACTTACATTAAAAAAAGGGGTTCCAAGGCTGCTTTAATACTAGAGGATTGAGCCTGCTTTTGTATCGGGAAGTTCTGCTCTTTTTTCATATCAAGGCTGCCGGGGATCCCTGGTGTGCTGCAACCCTCTGCCAAGGGTGCTGCGGCCCCAGGGGAAAAACTCAGCTAGCTCAGTGACACCTCCCGTGCTGCCTGGAGATGTAGAGGCTGCGATCCCCCTCTCCTCTGTCAGCCTGGCACAGAGGAGAGAAAGAAGAGTCTTCAAACACAAACAGCGCAGTGCGCGGCACGTTGAATAGCTGACATGTCTGAGGTGTGTGGGAAGGTGGGAGGAAAGAGGGACGGAGTGAGGGCTTTGTGTGGGGAGGAGAGTGTGACTTCTTTGGGAGGGTGAGGAAGGCTGGTATGTGGTGTTAATTGGTTTATGATTAAGAAAAGGGGTCAGTGTGCTACAGTATGTGAGAAGGGATACGTGTGGAGTGTGTTGAGTAAAACGGCGAGTATGATGTGAATGTGGAGTGTGTAAGAAGAGGGTGGGTGACTGTGTTGGGTGGGTGTATGTGAAAAGAGTGTGCATGCGTGTAAGCAGTGAGGGAATGTGTGAGATCTGAAGAGCAGAGGTGCCCTGAGGTTTTAAAAACCCTTCAGGTGTAGCCCTGATCAACAAAGCTTGAGAACCACTGACTTAGACCCACTAATTTCTCATTTAAAAGTTCATTAGTCTTATGTCTATGCAGATAAATAAATGTAACCAAAGGTATTTTAAATTTTGTTATATCAATCATGGCTGCTGTGTAAATTGAAATATATGTCTAGCTGCTGTCCATACCACTCACATTGCATGACTGAATCCTTGTGCAGTATAAGCGAGTATCAGGGAAAACCAAGAGATATTCAATTCAGCATACTTTATGGAATCTTTGTGCTAGAATACACAATGTGCTTGCTCTGTGTGCACAAGAATGAACCTCTAGTGAGTCAGACTTTGCCGATGTAAACAAATGACCCTGAGAATATGTGAGGAGAAGAACAACCTCTAACCTACGGGTTACCATAAAAATGTGAAAATGTGCTAATGTGTGGCCTTTGATTTAAAATGCATATGGTTCAGATCATAAGAAGCAATACTATTTAGCTAATTAAATCAAATGTATCACATACTTATTATTTAAAGCAGAAAATCCCCCCATCAAACGCCCCTTTTTCTTCTTTTTTTTACAGGATTGGAACGTAAGTGGGGTGAAGGTGCGGTGAGTGAGTCCTCTAGAGCTGGCAGGTACTTCCTTGGATCCCAAGATACTTCCCGATTCATTTATCAGCATTACAGTACTTCCTGTTTTTTTTTATTTTTTATTTTATTTATTTTTTAATATTTTTAAAAAAAATTTTTAAAGCAGATCAAGCAGGTCACCCTTTATTTGCATTGTACAGTATGTGTCCGGGGTTAAGATGGAACGTTCCCCAAAGTCCTGGGTAGTGTAAAGGTAACCTCAAGAGATTTTAAAAAGAAAACATGATTTTTAACACTAAAAAAAGTGGGGGGGTTTAAGGGCAGGATATGATCAGGGAGCAAGATACAAACATTATATGAGTTACTGTAAAGTCATACAAGCTTCTGGGGGGAATTGCTGGCCAATAAGGAAGCCGCAACCGATGTTGCAGCTTCCGATTGGCCCGAGATTTGGTGGCTATTTTGTTTCTCCTGGAGGGAGATTTAAACCTGATAACTTCATTGGTCAGTATCTCTATAACTGGAGCTGAAAATAGCGCAGTTCAGCTAGGGGGATTTCTGGTTCACATTCTGCAATAAGGGTAAAACAAAAGAAAAAATAAGTAGGGGGGCTTGTAGTGTAACAGATTTTCCCCCAACCTCCGGGCGATCACACTATTACAGGGTGTGTTGTGCTGGTTACCTGCTGGCTCTCAGAAACACTGAATTTCCGCTGGTATTAGTGGGGAAGACAGGACAGGCTTTTGGGGTGATGGTTGATTCTCTCTCACTGGTGGGGTGCCTCCATCTCCAGCAGGCTCCAGGACTACCGGGTGCAATCCCAGAAGGAGAACTATCTTCTGCTACTCCCCCTGATTAATTGCAGTCTCAGGCAGGAATATGAATATATATATATACACTGAACACAGCATATAACTGGGTTCACTTCTCTTTCCTCCTTTGGATGGTCCCTGGAATCAACCCAGAAGGCTTGAGGCTCCTAGAGTCTATCCTTGCTCTTCCCTTACCCCCCGGTGGGATGAGGGGTAGCTGTCCCACTCCCCTAAGGGAGGGGATGGAAGGTGGTCAGAGCCCTGACTCCACGCTTCCTGTACTCTCTCTCTCTCTCAGGGGAGAGAACTCTAAATTCGGCTGTGCAGCCCCTTTTGTACCCCGGGGGAGGGTCCAAGGTCTGAGCCCTGGATTGGGCAGTACACAGGCCTTAGCCTGCCCCCTGTCACACAAGTGAGCTGCTTACTGCAGGGGAAACCCTGGATTCATCCTAACACTGCCTGCGCTGGGACTAAGGTTTATGTGTTAGGCAGTGCAGATTAGTAGCCAAAAAGAACACATGGCTACAGTAGCTTTAAGATAGATGTTAAAACAGCAAACCAATGAGAAATATACCACATTTTATAATATTTAGGTACATCTATTTCTCAGGTTATATTCTTTAAAGTCGCTGTCCGACGTTGTACTGATGCATGGACAAATGTGGTCAAAAAGTTTTCTTTCTAATTATTATTAATAATAATAATTGTTTGTTCTTGTATAGCGCTGCTAGTTTTACGTAGCGCTTTTACAGAGACATTTTGCAGACACAGTCCCTGCCCCGTGGAGCTTACCAAAGTGACTTACCCACGGTCACTAGGAGCTTCAAACTCTGTGCCAGTCAGTGTCTTTACTCACTGAGCCGCTCCGTCTCCAAGCAGGGATATCCTGAAAACCTGACCTGGGGGACAGGGGGTGCAGGCTTGAAGACTGGAGTTGAGCACCTCTGGCTTGGCAAACAAGGCTTCCACTGCAGCCAGGGATTGTGGGTAATGACATGCACATGAATACTCAGTGTATGTCACCTTTCAGCACTTCTTTAACCCAGGCTATGCTGAAAAGCTGTGTAATACAGCATGCATGAGTTTATAGGGGTCCATGTTAAAATAGACCAGAAGCAAAAGGTAGCACACCCTATGGGGCCTATCCACTAAACTTCGATAAGTGCATAAATGCACGTTAAGTGCCCTTGTAGAGCGATATTGCATGTGTAGCTCTTCACAAAGCTTCGATAACATGGCAATATCGCACAAAAATTGCTTTTTAACGAGCTATAAAACTCTGGCTATAACAAGTAGTTTGGTAACAGAAAAAATGCCCAAACGCGCATTTTTTGCCAGAAACTGCTATTCACTTAACTCTGATATGCATATCCAAATATACAAAATGCGCATTCTTTTCTTGCAATCGAATGGGTGGCGAGATTGGAATCACAATTTTCATATCACGGAGTTTCTTTTATTTTTACTACATAGGATTGAATTCATTTCAGCTCCGGAGATCCCCGGGTTCAATCCTAGGTAATAAAAATAACATTACAGCCAGCTTCATTACCTTAGCAGCTAACCGCTATAGTAATGAAAAGGTTAAATGGCAGGACCTGCTTTGTCGTTGGTAGAGAGGATGGGTGATGGTGGTAGTTGCCCCAGGGTGGGTGTTTAGGCCTTGTGGGAGGGTTTCAGTAGGAGTAAACCCCTTCATTACCTTAGCGGTTACAACCGTGAAGGTAATGAAGAGGTTAACCCCTCGTGCAACCCTCTTGCAAGGCCTACACACCTACCCCGGGGCAACTACCACCTTCACCCATCCCGACTACCAACAACACCACACAGGAATGGGCAAAAATAAAACATTAGCCAGCCAACATAAAGTAAATTAAAGTTGAACTAGGGTAAGTTGTAGTAGGATTGTTGTATTTTAATGTTTATTGGGGGTAGAGGGGGTGGGTGAAGGGGGTAGCTGACCCAAGGTGGGAGGAACAGGCCACAGGTATGGGGTGGCGGTATCTCCTGTGCGTTTAAATGTCCCGGACATAGGAAAATGTAAACATGGCGGGGATACCTGCACCCCACACAAGGGCCTGTAACTCGGGAAGCAGGGGTCGCCGAGGCTGACATTAATGCGGTTCAGCTCCGGAGACCCCCTGCTTCAATACTCTGTTATTAAAATGAACATTAAAACTGCCCGATCGCCTGTAAGAGCTGTGCAGGGAGATGCAGCTATCTCCGGCAGCTCTTCCAAACTGCTGGAGTGAAATCGCAGTTTAAGCAAACACAAAGTAGTGCAATGTTGTATTTTTTTACCGCACGATAAAAAACTTGCAATTTTTCTTAGTGAATACCGTTTTGACACACATTTCTTTTAGTGCGGTAAGAACATGCAACCCCGCTCAGTAATGCACTGAACTTGTTTAAGTTTAGTGAATAGGCCCCTATGAGTGCTCATTTGCATGTCATTTCCCAGAACCCCTAGCTGCAGTGGAAGCACTGTATGATAAGAGATAATGGGGAAGTGCAGGGTTGCAGACCTGTCTGAGACATGAGAATGTGCTCACAGGTGGTATTTTTATTTGCTGTACACAGCATGGTGGAGGGTTTTGTCACTTTTTTTTACTCACCCTTGTTTTCTGTCTACTTGAGATGTATCATTTAAATGATAACCATGGCAACTCAGTTTCCAACAGATCACAAAAACTCTTTTATAAATAAAATAAATAAAATCGCTATACTTCCCTGCCTGTTTATCACGAAAATGTTGAAGAATGATTTAATTTGCATTCAGGTATAGTGCCAACTATTATAAATAGAAAGCAGAAACATAATAACCACAGAATGTATGGGCAAGAAAAGAAATACAACATGTTGGGAAAAGTGAGCTTTTAGGAACTCCTCAAACTAGTGCAATGTAAGAGCCAAAAAGGGACAGGGTGTTTAAAGCAACAGTTACCACTACCTACATTTTTTTCCCCTCTCCCCTCCTCCGCCAACACTTTTTTTTTTACATTCATGGGAAGCAAGGGGTGTCCAGAGCTGACATTTCTTAATTTCACCTCCAGGGAACCCCTGCTTCCCCCACCAAAAAAAGAAGGTCTGTGGGCCATAAGCTAGAGCAGGAGTTGTCAACCTGAGTCCTCAAGGGCCACCAACAGGTCAGATTTTCAGGATATCCCAGCTTCAGCGCAGGTGGTGTGGTCAGTGACTGAGCCACTGATTGAGCCACTTGTGCTGGAGCGGGGATATCCTAAGAACCTGACCTGTCGGTGGCCCTTGAGGACTCGAGTTGGCCACCAAATAGCTAGTGGAAAGGTGGTTGGGTAGAAGAAGAGATCAGAAAGAAAGGAGTTTGGGAACAGAGAGGGTTATGTATTAAGTTGTGTCGATTGACTTAGTGCGCATCATTTACATAATTAGTCTCAATTTGGCTTGGTCAAGAATTAGGAAGTAGTTACAAGACACAAATCCTGTGCCTACCCCACCTTTTTTTTTTCTTTTTCAAAAGTCAAAATAATTTTAAACACAAAAACAATATGCATCAAATGTAATAAACTGCTCAGCGAATCACCGAGAAGGTTAAAGGCAAGTTAAGTAACACAAGAATTTGTACATAACATATGCGGTGAGACTCCCGGACGGCAGAGAACAGAAGAGCTACATTTCACATAGCAAGAGAAAACATTGTCTAAAAGATGCATATATGTTCGCTTAATTCTTGTGTACACAGAACAATGAAACACAATATTAATTTCACCCTGTAACATATCACTACACCATGTAGTACATGACTTTGCAACTTTATCATTTCACATACCCAAGAGAGACTGTAACTAGTTTGATCAAAAGTCCAGTAGCCGTTTGAGTATCTGACAAAGCGCTAGCAGCTCCCAAAATGTTCCTGGACTTTTAATGATGGGTATAAAGCAATGGTTCTTTTGTTAAATTTAGAAAGTTGACTTATTATTCATTTATGTTACACTAGCTGAGAGACCCGGCGTTGCCCGGGATGTAATGTTCCCGTTCCTCTCTCTCCTCCCCCCTCTCTCTGTTTGTCCCCCATTCACATCAATCCAGTCCCCCCCCTCCCTCCCTCCTTTACAGCTTCATGTAGCGTGTGTGCGTCAGTCACTGTGTGTTTGCTCGCGCGTCAGTGAGTCTGAGGCAGAAACACAAACACACACAGACTGACTGACGCACACACAGTCAGTGTGTGCCTCAGTCAGTGTGTGCGTGCGTCAGTCAGGCTTTGTGTGCGCGTCAGTCAGTGTGTGCGTGCGTGCGGCAGTCAGTCAGTGTGTGCGCGCGGGGCGTCAAAGGCAGGGGGGGCGTCAAAGGCAGGGGGGGGCGTCAAAGGGAGGGGGGGGGCGTCAAAGGGAGGGGGGGGGGCGTCAAAGGGAGGGGGGGGCGTCAAAGGGAGGGGGGGGGGCGTCAAAGGGAGGGGGGGGGCGTCAAAGGGAGGGGGGGGGCGTCAAAGGGAGGGGGGGGGCGTCAAAGGGAGGGGGGGGGGCGTCAAAGGGAGGGGGGGGGGGCGTCAAAGGGAGGGGGGGCGTCAAAGGGAGGGGGGGCGTCAAAGGGAGGGGGGGGGGGCGTCAAAGGGAGGGGGGGGGGCGTCAAAGGCATGGATTCCTCCCCCTGCATGAGGGGGGACGCAGTGGACTGGAGGGGGGACGCAGTGGACAGGAGGGGGGGGCAGTGGACAGGAGGGGGGGGCAGTGGACAGGAGGGGGGGGCAGTGGACAGGAGGGGGGGCCGTGGACAGGAGGGGGGGGCAGTGGACAGGAGGGGGGGGCAGTGGACAGGAGGGGGGGGCAGTGGACAGGAGGGGGGGGCAGTGGACAGGAGGGGGGGGCAGTGGACAGGAGGGGGGGGCAGTGGATAGGAGGGGGGGGCAGTGGATAGGAGGGGGGGGCAGTGGACAGGAGGGGGGGGCAGTGGACAGGAGGGGGGGGCAGTGGACAGGAGGGGGGGGCAGTGGACAGTGACACACACACACACACACACACACACACACCTCAGTTGATGCGCCCTTTCTCAGTTCCGTTTGGCGCCGGAGGTGGGGAGCGACACCTACCTGTACTTCCGGGCGCCGCCACCGTCTGACTCGGCGCCGCGAGGGAGGAAGGGGGTCCGCCATCTTACGCGCCGCGTGGCAGCTGCGGGAAGCGAGGTGATTTGGAGCGGGGAGAGGTGATTTGGAGCGGGGAGAGGTGATTTGGAGCGGTGAGGGGGGAGAGGTGATGCCGCTGGGGAGGGGGAAAGGTGATTTGGAGCGGGGAGGGGGAAGAGGTGATGCCGCTGGGGAGGGGGAAGAGGTGATGCCGCTGGGGAGGGGGAAGAGGTGATGCCGCTGGAGAGGGGGAAGAGGTGATTTGGAGCGGGGAGAGGTGATTTGGAGCGGGGAGAGGTGATTTGGAGCGGGGAGAGGTGATTTGGAGCAGGGAGAGAGGTGATGCCGCTGGGGAGGGGAGAGAGGTGATTTGGAGCGGGGAGAGAGGTGATTTGGAGCGGGGAGAGAGGTGATTTGGAGCGGGGAGAGAGGTGATTTGGAGCGGGGAGAGAGGTGTGTGTGTGTGTGTGTGTGTGTGTGTGTGTGTGTGTGTTTTATTTATTTTTTTGGACCTTTGGCCCGTCACTCCGCCTCAGGCCAATGAGAGGTGTGGGGGGCGGGCCAAGGGGGTGGTGTGAGTGTGTGAGGCCAATGAGAGGTGTGCGGGGGCGGGCGGGCCAAGGGACCAATGAGAGGGACACCGGACATCCAGACAGGCAGGCAAACATACAGTGCTTTCACTAATATAGTATAAGATTTATATAATGTGGGCTGTATATATGGCAACATAATCATAGAGTGGCATTAAAAAACAAAAAACAATATACCATACATTTTTATGGAACAATTTTACATGAAAGTCCATTACACACTGAATAAGATTCTTATAAAAAATATTCAATGGATTACAAATATCCCTCTCTTAATAAATAACATATTACACAGTGTGATGAGTCTGAGAATATTCAAGGTGGTGCTCAAGCAATGTCAGTGGTGCAGTGGTGTGCTGATGTTTTGTCAATGCATGACGTATTTTGAATTTAGATGGTGATTCGATATTTCATTATACTGAATATATCTTTTCCACAACAATCCAAATACTGAAGTTATTGATTAGGTGGAAAATATATATATATTTTTTTTTCAACTTTGTATTGGAAAATATGTTTCTAATAGCCACTATTCAATATGCTGTGAAGCTGCTTCACCATGCTGGAGCAAAGCTCGGCTCCATTCAAGTGAATGGGACAAAAACCTTCTCCAGCACTGTAAAACTGCATCACAGTATAATGCTTATGGGATGATGGCTCTAGTCAGGTTTGCCATCTCGATTATTCTTAGTGCTAAGTTTCCATCATTAAGAACAGATCATTAACTGGAGAGAGCCCTATTCACAAGGACCAGTATTGTTTTTTTAACGGCACCAGCAAACCACTTACTCCCCTGCTTCAAATCTTTCCACCCTTTTCTCAAAAAGAACATGTCACCTCCATGCTGCATCCAGCTTCTGTGAGTCTCAATTGCATGGTCTTGGCATGTTCCAGCTGCTGTAACTTCCTCTAGACTGTTTTTCAGCCGCATCTAAAAGTGCCAGAGTTGTACGGGAGAGTTATGAGTCACTGAAGCCATCAAGCAAACACAAAAACGTATATATACAGTGTATTGCACATTTACATTTTTTCCTTAGTTCAACAATAGTGTACACATTTATATGTTTCCTAAGAGGGGACATTTCAATCAACAAGCAGAGCAAATATTCCTGTTTCTCTCTCATATCTCTTTGCATACTGTTGACAAACCTCTAAAGCGCCATACGTTATTAAAAACACTGAGGGGGCAGAGATCCAACCCCACTCAAGCAGCAATAAAGTGGAAAAACTAAGTTTAAGGTAAAAAAAAAGTTAAGAGGGACTTACCTTGACAAGCGGCCCTCCTCAGTGTTGTCACGTTGCTGTGGCAACGCTGTATCATTTGATGTTGGTCACCATGGCAACGCGACGCTACAGGAGGCGGCCCGCTCCACAAAAGGTAAGACCACTCTCACAAACGAAAACAGATACAGAGACAGACACACACAGAGACACACCTCTACCTGCCGGTCCGGGGGCCCCATGCTCCTTCCTCCTGTCGGCGTCAGGATCCAACTTCCGTCAGAACTGAGGGAGGAGCTGCAGGAGGAGGGGGCGGGCACACGCTCCCTCCACCAGCTCCCCCCTCTGGTCGGGTAGAAGTTGTATTCCGGCACTGACAGGAGGAAGAGGAGGAAGCTTGGGCCCCCAAAGGCGCGGGGCCCACGACGCCTGCCTTGCCCTAAGGCCAGCCCTATTTGTAACAGTTTTATAGCTTTTCAAATCTAGCCATGAAAGACCACATCTGAATGGCATCTTGGGAAATACCAGGACAATAATCTGTACTGAGTTCATCTCTATTAGGGGCTACCTCCACAGAGCTGTTAAATCATGGCAAATAACATGACATTACCTAAATAGGCAACAAAAGTTATTTTCCCTGAGTTTAACGGGTATCCCCATAGCTAAATATGTGCAAAAACGATTGCCGTTAGTTATCTCATTAGCATAGGCTTAACGCCATGTTAAGCTTCAAATAACATGGTGTTAATCCTGTCTTACCCCAAGGAAACATTACATCCATCAAGGTGTTTAACTGAAGTTAACAAGAAGACAGGAGAGGAAAAAGAACCCTGTAAATAACAATATGATAGTTAAATTATACCTAACCGTGGTTTTATACTTATCCAAACCCTGTAAAGTACCCATAATCAGGGTCTGGATGTGAGTAACGCAACGTTTAGCTGTGACCCAACAAATGTAACGTTAAATCCCTGTGTTAACTATAACTGAGCTCTGCGGATATTCGTTATTAGAGGGAACACCTCCTTTGCTTATTATTAGCACTAACATCTGTTATAGTAACGCAAGGGCTCGTTACGGCTAAAAACGGCACTCAACACAGCGTTAGTGAGCGTTGTAGATACCCGTTAGCACTTAACGAGACATTCCCTTAAGTCAATAACGGAGCTTTGTGTCTCTGCCCCTTAGTGCATAACAGAGATACAAACAATAAGACTCCAATGGTACAGTGGTCAGCAAGGGATTACAAAGCAACTTTGAGGAAATTAATAGCATTACCAATTTTCAACCAACACAGGAGGTACAGTAGTAACATTTGTGAACGACGTCCATTGAGACAACCTGTCTTCTTTTTATGGCTGTACCTCTATAAATCTCCAGTCTACAAAGGTTTGCCAACAAAAGCCATGTTAGCAGGCCATGTTGAGTCAGTCAAACTTTTTTATCTACCGTTTCTTCAAGACATACTGAGATTTGTTGGCATTTTGTCCCCATGAGAACAGAGAACTAAAAAATCTGAACTGGATCAACCTGTCTGACAGACATACCCTATGTCCACACCAGCCTCTTACTACACTTAGTCAAGAGCATAGAAAGAACCGTTGTCTCCAAACTAAGATGTAACCCAACCTGCTTGCATTGGGACATTCCCTACAAATTTGGTTCAGTCCTAATAAATGTGGGACAGCTCGGACCCAATTCATGATTAGGACCCTCTTTAAAAAGTTAATTCCCACATTTTGTACACTACATAAAAAATGTGAATACCGTTTTTTAACACATTTAATTAGTCTTAATGCAAAACATTCTCTAGTTTAGAAATGAAGTAGAATGCATTTTAGTAGTGTTTCCCCTTTCTTGCAAGGGTGAGGGGGTGTGTGGCGTTAATGTGAACTAAAATAAATTAAGGTAAGTGTTAAATGTACATACAACTTGGTCAATTCCCCCAACCTCCCCAAATATTAAATTATTATTATTATTCTACAGTGAATTCCTGCAGTAAGGAGTTATTCCACACCCCGAAAAGAATTGTCGAAAAGTGAGTAACTGGCGCATAGAATTCACTGTGACATATACAGTATATATGTGATCAGAATCAAGGTTGGTCTCAGATGACAATCAATTTGCTTTAGAAATCAATTGCATATTTATACACACAAATATAAATCAAATGTAAAACAAATGTATATATTCACCGCGCTTCTCCATGTAGGGAGCATGCTGCTGGCGAATAAATTGGCCATACATACAGTACTGTATGTGAAAAAACAGAAACCTTCACAGTATATAATCTCCCAGTAAGGTCCCTGGTTCACTTTGCCTACATGTAAGTATCTTTACTGGTTTATATACTAGTTTTTAACTGCACAAAGTCACATAAGCATATGCTTAGTTTATTAACCCCTTCAGGGTAAATTTCACAGAATTCACAAACATTTGTATGCATTTAGCATAGGGACCTGCTATTGAGACTTACCTTGACGTTGGTTAGCAGGCTTTGCATTATTTGATCAAAAGATACAACCAAAAATCTCCTTTGTCTTACAGACTTAGGTTTCACTATGTATATTTATTTCCCCATTTATTGTTAGCCCAATGGGAGAAGCGCAGGGATTCACTTTCTGTTTTTTTCACATATTCATTAAAAAACCAGGGGAAAAAAACAGATTTTATCTACACAGCCACAAGTCCCCAATGATAAGCTTTGAGTCCTATGACGATTTAAGAAAAACACTCAAAGGGAATCTAAGGAATTGTTACACAAAGCTACTCTACTTACACAGGAGGACCAAAGAAATTAAGTCTAAATACAACCCGCCTATCATGAAAAGGAAAAGTTATACTCAAAGGGGTTTTCTTTGAAATTAAACACCCAATATAATTGGGTGGAATTTAGTAGACACTACAAAACGTGCACGTTGACATTGTGATTGTATTTTATTTGTTGTCATTTTACTTGCATTTGTTCAAAATTGGGTTCATATAGAACATTTACACAGTTCTTTTACTGTTATGTTTTTAATATGCAATTGATTGCTAAAACAAATTGATTGATAAACCAAAGTGATTTAGAACGGCGCTGAACAACAGTGATAGTGATTAATAAGTGATAAAAAATATAAAGTGAATTGTAAGGTGAAATAGAAAGATTCTCAACCTTCACAGGGAATATGTACAAATTCCCTTATAAACAGTAATGGACATCCAGGTTTTGAAGGGAGCGATGATTCAGGAACACCCCAAAAAAAGAAATAGACAATAATGGTGCAGCAAATTCACACACTTGTAGAACAAATGAAATCTTGGCTCAATTGAATTGCCTACTTACAACAGGTAAGTGAAAAATCAGCATAAGCGGGGAACATGGTGGATGGAAACTCAGGAGGGCTCTCACTCAGGATGGTATTCATAGAAGACAACAAGGAGAGACCATGGTGTGGACCAATAAACGAATTTATATATTAAAAAAGCATTCGAAATGTACTCACAATGTGTACATCGATAACAGGCACATAAGGTTTTCTTTAGGCAGTAGATGAACGCCGGGAGAGGTGGTAGTCTGGCCGTTCACTTCAGAGTTCCCTCAGTCAGATCGCGGTGGACAGCGTCTGACTTCACATCCGTCAGGGACCGACAGCTTCCGGTTGGACGGAGGGAGAGGCAGGTGTCGGAACGGCACGGCAGGCTCTTCCCCTTCCCCTTCAAATTCACCTTCCCCTTCAAATTCCCCCGCGATCTGACTGAGGGAACTCTGAAGTGAACGGCCAGACTACCACCTCTCCCGGCGTTAATCTACTGCCTAAAGAAAACCTTATGTGCCTGTTATCGATGTACACATTGTGAGTACATTTCGTATGCTTTTTTAATATATAAATTTGTTTATTGGTCCACACCATGGTCTCTCCTTGTTGTCTTCTATGAATACCATCCTGAGTGAGAGCCCTCCTGAGTTTCCATCCACCATGTTCCCCGCTTATGCTGATTTTTCACTTACCTGTTGTAAGTAGGCAATTCAATTGAGCCAAGATTTCATTTGTTCTACAAGTGTGTGAATTTGCTGCACCATTATTGTCTATTTCTTTTTTTTTGGGGTGTTCCTGAATCATCGCTCCCTTCAAACCCTGGATGTCTAAAACAAATTGATTGTCATCTGAGACCAACCTTGATTCTGATCACATATATACTCTCTATGTCACAGTGAATTCTATGCGCCAGAGTTACCCCCTTTCCCCTTTCTTGACCTACTTCAATCTCACTTACGCAGAAAACCAATGAGGGAAGCTTGCCTTTGAAGGAGCACTTTATGCGACACTATAATAGGATTGAAGCAGGGGGTCTCTGGAGGTGAACCGCGTTTATTTCAGCTCCGGGGACCGCCTGATTCCCCAGATAATTACCTTCATAGGTGCTGCCAGTATCTCGCTGCAATTTAAAGCTCCCACGCGCCGATAGGAAGACTCAAGGGATGACGTTGCAGCTTCACATTGGCCCGAAGGACGCTGGATTTTTTTTAAACCACATTATTTTCAACCCAGCAAAGGCTCCTACCGGCAGCATCTCAAGAAGCAAGGGGACCCCCGGAGCTGAAATCAAGGTGGTCCAGCTCCGGAGACCCCCTCCTTCAAACCTATGTTTAAAAAAAGCAAGGGAGGCGCATGCGCATCTGCACGGAGAATGGCTGCGTGCGATTGTAGCTCCCGGGACCTGTGGCCAGAAAATTCATACTGCGCTAAATACAACTCCAAAGCACAGCTGATTCGGGCACCGGAGGTCTCTGAGCAGCCAAAGTCATGCTTCCCAAACAAAAAAAAGCAGATTCTCAGGAGGTAACACGATTTTTCCAACGGAGTGAACGCTCCACTACAAAACAAGGAAATGGCAGCGTCTCCCGCCCTCCTCCTCCCCAGACTCAGAACAAGGAGAGCAGCCCCAATTCTTCACTAAAAAGGATTTAGAGAGTCTATTTCAAACACCTTCCAGCAGGAATTACAGAAGGCAATGTCAGAATATAAAAAAGACCTAGAGGAAAGAACCAGCAACATAGAGAACAAAATGGAGGAATCTCTGCAATGGCATGCAGCTGCTGCTGCTGCTGATGATGAAATCCTCTAGTTAAATGACGAGATGCACTCTCTTAAAAATATCATTGAGGACAATGAGAACCGAGAGAAGAGACAAAATCTCTGTATCAGGAATGTACCTGAAAATGTTCTCAATGACGACCTGCAAATGTAACTGGACTGACTGTTCCGTTCTCTGATTCCAGACCTGACGGATAAAATGCTCCGCCTGGACAGAGTTCATAGGGCACTAGACCCTAAATTGAAAGATCCAAACAGGACAAGAGACGTAATCACCAAACTCCACAACTTCTCCAAGAGGGAGCAAATAATCGGAGCTTATAGAAATAAATCCGACCTGAGTTTGAAGGAGCCCAAATCCAGATCTTTAATGACCTGGCAACCTCAATGATTAACAAAAGCCTGGAGCTGAGAACAACAATCCTGCAGAAAAAGGTATCAAATACCGCTACAGATTCACATTTAGACTCATCGTGATGAAGGAGGGCACACTACACTTCCTACGCTCCCCGAGAGAAGCAGACACCTTCCTTCAAGGCCTAGGGTCGACACCCATAAGAGCCAAGATGAGATTCAGGAGAATCAGAGACCTACCCGCTCAAAAACCCACATCAGAATGGTTCAAATTAGCAGAGAGACGAAGCTCCACTTGAACATATCCCTTAACGAATAAACAGCCATAAGACCAACCAGTTGTCGTTCGTTTACTTGAAATGTGCAAACTTTGCCCCCCTCTGTGTCGAGAGAGCAGAAGGGAAAGACAAATGCTGGAGAAGATGACCTCAGCTGGACTATGGGATTCGAACGAACTCACCACCACAACCAAAGATACCTAAATAACAATACCTAGAGCAGTAGGACAAAGGGAAGGTTGACTGACCTAGGGGTCACTATAGGACTTGCTTTGCTCTAGCTTCGCAAATGTTTATCCTCTTCTTCCAAAATTATAGTTCTTAGTTTGGGACTTGGTGTCCAGATGTTAAATCCGGAGGACCCTTTCACCCCCTGCCCCCGACCCCCCACAAGGTTAAAATAGCATTCCTAGAAACATGTTTCACGGCTGCCCGCAAGATCCACACTAGGGTACTGGGTTAATTGAGGAGTAAAAATGCGGGGAGGGGAAAAAAAGTGGGCTTGTGGGAAAGTTATCCAGTTGAAAATTCGCCAAACTGTTTGTTCCTGTTGTTTAAATGGTTTACGGTGTGTTTACTGATCCTATATGTTTTAATAGGTTCTCTATTGGTCTGACTCTACTCAGACCACTAACTGAAGTGGCCGGGTCCAGGATTGGCTGGCAGTGGCTCCCCCACTGCTCCGGACCAACATGCCGATTCCCTATGCAGTCAGTGTTGATTCTTAGGCCACCCTCAGTGGTCACCCCTTCCCTATATCCACGCCCTCCCATCTCATCTCCCCTCCCACCTACCTCAACCCCCCTCCTCCCCTCCCATGGAGAGATTACGAACACAGATGTAAGCAATAATCAGGCAGGGCTACAACATTACATCCCAAAGGGAATCCTTAAAAGATCCGAACCTCTTGAACTGTAAAATGAGTACAC
Organism: Ascaphus truei; assembly: GCF_040206685.1. Classification (NCBI taxonomy): domain Eukaryota; kingdom Metazoa; phylum Chordata; class Amphibia; order Anura; family Ascaphidae; genus Ascaphus; species Ascaphus truei. The sequence continues at coordinate 161,718,587 of NC_134483.1, read as the reverse complement.
AATCATCCTCATTATAACATTTTAGATAAATGTGAAAGGCCTCACCGCAAACCAAAAACGCCGTCTTGCTCTCTCTGAACTGAAGCGGTCACGAAGCAACATAATATTTCTCCAAGAAACCCATTTCCGGAAGAGCAGTCCACCGGCAAAATGTAACAAACATTTTCCTAATAAAATTTTTTTTTATAGGGCGAGCCAAAAAAACTGGCGTAGCTATCCTTTTGAAACGACACGTTCCGTTCCAGGGCGAAAAAGTTAAATTTGATAAAGACGGCAGAAACATTATAATGACTGGATCCCTGGCTGGTGAAGATCTCACACTAGCAAACATATATGTCCCAAACGATAAACAAGAACAATTCCACCCAGAAAAATTCTGCCAACTCTCCAATTTGAACTCCAAATCAGATTCTCGGGGTGGGGGGGGGGGGGACTTTAACACCATCCTTAATCCTGACATGGATACATCATTGCACGCTGGTCCATCCTAAGTCCTCAAAGCCGTGCATTTATCTAAAAAAACTCAAAGATCTTATCAAGGGATTCCCTTTGACTGACATATGCAGGGCACAACACCAAGGACAAAGGGACTATTTGTTTTACTACTTCCCACATGATACATGTTCCAGAATTTACTATTTTCTGGTTAACCAACATCTGGTCCCATCTGTTTGGTCACCGACATTGGCCCCATTACCTGGTCAGATCATGCCCCAATCCAAATTGACCTCTCCCGTTCATAGAACTACACTTCTCCGACATGGTGGAGACTAAATGATAAATTGCAAACTGTTCTAGATCTAGAAACCAAAATCATACAATTAGAACAAATCTACAAAGTCACTCCTAAAAAGAAAGTTCTCCAGAGATTAACAGGAGCTAGGGAAGAATTTACAAAATTTCAGCTAGAAGATGTTGCAAGAGCCATTAAATGGACTAGGCAACTATTTTATGATAAAGGAAATAAACCCAATAGACTCCTTGTGAATAAGTTAACAAAAAATATATAGAATTGCTTGAATATCCTGGCTCTCAAACATAAGGATGGTGAAATATCATATAACCCCTCACAAATATCAAAACAATTCCGTAGATATTACTCAGATTTATATAACCTAAACAAGAATAACCTTACTGTAATCCCCCTAATATTGTCGAAAAGACCCAGGTCTTTCTAAGGGGCTGTAACCTCCCAAAAGTCTCGAACCAGGAACTATCCCAACTAAATGCAAAAATCTCTCTAATTGAGATAGACGAAGTAATAAAGACTGTAAAACCAGCCAAAACCCCGGATCCAGATGGATTCACCAATCTGTACTACAAATAATGTGGGGGCTTACTTAAAACACATATGCTCAAATTGTTCTACTCATTCTTGGAAGGGGAAGAAATTCCCACTCAAATGTCCAAAGCATTGTTCACAGTGATCCACAAAAAAGGGAATGATCCCATGTGATGTGAAAGTTACAGGCCAATATCGTTTCTCAACACGGACCCAAATAATTTTTTTTAGCTAAATTCTGAACAATCGCCTTAACTCTAATCTTCCTGGAATTATATACTTCGATAAGGTAAGTTTCATAAAGGATAGATAGGCATAGATAATATCAGCAAACTGAACGACATAATCAATTATATGAATGTAAAAAAAAATCTAAACTCTCATCCTTAGCCTCGATGCTGAAAAAGCATTTGATAGAATTAGCTGGTCTTTCCTAAGTAAAACCCTAGACGAATTTGGATTTACGGGCCCTTTCCTGATGGGTATCCTAGCCTTATATAAAAACCTGACCGCCTCCTTAAAATTATCAGGATCAATAAAAACCTTAATGGGACCAGATAGGGGTGCTCACCCTCGCCCCTCCTTTTTGCCCTCACTATCGAGCCATTGGCCTGCAAGATAAGGCCGAATCCTGACATAAAAGGAATCCAGATTGGTCAGCAACCCCATAAACTTTCACTCTTTACAGATGATACAGTGATACTGACTCTTACAGGACCCTTGATCTCTCTCACGCGCCTCCACCAAACGTTATTAGATTTTGGCACCTTATCCAGCTATAAAGTAAACACAAGTAAGTCAGAAGCTCTTAACATTTCTATACTACCTAACAAACTACATTTGCTCGACCTCAACTTTTAATATAAATGGAGGGAATTAAAGCAGCAGTGCAAGCTGCCATTTCATTTTGTTCCCCTTTAATATGTGCATCAATACAATCCACACAATGATAAGTCATTAGCTAAGTTGCCGATCGATCAGTGAAGGTTCGGCTCGGGGGCTTAACTAAATGGCTGTCAGTGCAGCAGAAGAGCACCAAAGATGCAAAGTTCTGTGGGGAAGATCATGGTGACCAGGCAGTCACTAAATACAATTGGTGCACTGCTAGAGAGAAGGCAGAGTTAAAATAAAAAGGGGGGGGTGCCAGAGCCTGTTTCAGAAGAGGAAGGGGATGTGACTTTGTAAATGGTTGCTATAAAAACAAAAAATGCCTGTTACATTATAATACATTAAAAATGTCATTCACAGTTAATTAAAAAAAAAAACTGTTTTCTCATAGTATAGAACGGATTTATAAAAAAATAAAAAACACACACATGTAGGATATTGCTTGATCTGCAGCTTTAAATATCTGGGTATCAACCTAACTAAAGATTACAACACTCTGTTTGACAATAATTACCCACCACTCTTCTCCAAGATCAAAAAAGAGCTTGCTATCTGGATGCTTCCAAATTTCATGGCTAGGTCGTATCTGTTCAATTAAAATTAATATTTTACCTAAAATCCTATACTACTTCCAAACCCTACCAATTTCTATCCCCATCAATTTATAAAAGACTTACAAAATAAATGTTTCCAATTAATTTGGAAAGATAGATGACCCTGAGTCTCTAGATCGTTATTATTATCCTCAAAATCTGAGGGGGGCTTGGCTGTTCCTGACCTTTTCAGATATTACACAGCCACACATCTTAGACAGATCCCATCATGGCACTTGGACAAAAGTATAAAATGTTGGGTGGACATCGAAAATACCATTGGCTATCCTTTGGCTCTTCCGGCCCTCCTAAGGTGCCAAAAAGAAGGCATTCCTACAGTACCTTTATATCCAAGGCTCCAACTATTAATTTTACCTGGAAAATATGGAGGAAGTTGGGGCTACAATTCAACCTCTCCTCCACTTTCTCAAGGCTCATTCCTTTTTTCCAGAACCCAGATTTCCTACCGGGTCTACCAGGCTCCACCTTTAAACATTGGAAAAACAAAAGGTTGATCTCTGTCAGAGACTTACTTGACAAAGACAGGGTTGTAGTGTTCGAGGAGCTGAGTGAGAAGTTCTCTATTCCCCAAGACCGTTATCTGGAATATCTCCATTTGAGACATTTCATGTTTTCCCTTTCCTCCAAGCTGATGTTCTCCAGCCAATCACCCTTTGAAAATTTGTGTTGGTCCAAAACCCATCTCAAGGGACTGATATCCCACCTCTAAAACAAAATAGTTCCTCGGTACATAACTACAACTACCTGGCCACATAACTATATGTTGCAATGGGAAGCAGATTTCCAAACAGATCTCCTGGGAGGACTGGATTGAAATATGGGAGAGGGTTTTAAAACCTTGATATTGTCAACAATAAAAGAAAACAATTATAAGATAATGTGCAGATGGTATATGACCCCAGTTAGACTAAAATCCTGTTACCCTGACTGCTCCGACCTCTGCTGGAGGGCCTGCAAAGCAGTGGGATCACTATCACAAATTCTATGGACATGTCCGATTATCCAACCATTCTGGTCTCGGGTTATTGATCTCATAGAGTCAATTTTAGAAATCAAGATCCCAAAGGATCCAATAGTGTTGATACTGGTGAAACCAATTGAAAACTTAAATCCCCATAGCCAATCCCTTCCCTCACATATCCTCACAGCGGCCCTATGTGTAATAACTGCATTTTGCAGATTAGACCACCCTAAATATCCCATTTTGCTAACAAAATTAACAAAGTAATTGAGTGCCTCTTTAATTTGGATAGCAAAATCATTTGAACACCTAAAAATGAGGAATTATAGGAAGTGAAACACTTTCAATTTTACCATGTTTACAAAGTAACCTTGAAAAATTAGATGAAAGTAGTTAGAGGAGTAACATTGAAAGACAAAAAGGTACCAAATCACCTACAGTAGATTGAAACTCAAATGGGGAGATATTCACTAAAGGCTGTTGAGGGGGAAAGACGCCCGATCCGGTGTTAACTGCTATTAACTTGAATAGCAGTTAAAATGCCTGATCCGATGCATTAACCCATAATTTATCTTTGTGAACCGCTCCTGTCACGTTAATGTCTTTACCCTATTCATTTGTGTTAATATAGCAACCAAGGTTAACGCAATCCGTTACAACGCAAATCCGCTTATAATGTGATGCAAGAGTGGCTCCCACTTTTCGTATTTATGAATACTTAACACGATAATTGGTATCTTAAATACTTTATTGTACAATGCATACAAGTGTACATTATTTCTAACGCGATCCGCTTATATCACGATGTGATTCTTTGGACCCCAAGCACAGCGTTATAAGGGGGTTGAGCTGTACCTATTTTTCTCTGTCTCCTCTGAGGTTACCTGGGTCAACATGGCATTAATGGGCCAATAAAATAAAGTAAAAGTGATATATTTATAATTGAAGTGACTGGTGACAGTGTACAGATGTACCAGAGAATCTTCAAAGGCATCAATAACATTTATGAGCCCTCTCTGGCTGGCAGAAAGAGATGAGAAGAGGGTCATTATATTACCTATTGAAGATTTCCTGTAATGTACGATAATTAAATTCTGGTGCAATTCACAATGATATAAGATATAGATTTGTGGTGAGCAAAATTATGCGTGTGCAAGAATATCAAATGTGAGCGTGTTTCTGCGTCACATATGTCATATATTTGTTTCCCTGTTAAAAATTAGAATTAGCCATGTCATGACAGATGTCAAGGCGTGCATTAAAATCGTACCAATACAATGATGAGGGTAGCATTATTCTAGGGTATTTTATACTCTCAGATTCATTTGGGTTTAAAATTATTCTCTCTGCCAGCCATATATGTTACAAAAGATTGACGAGTGGGAGATGACATACCTACACAGAGTTGTCCTGGCCCTGTCACATTTGAGTATCAAAAGCAGAATTCATCTGAGAGAGGTTTTATACAAGATAACACAGGGATTCTCATATTTCAATCTTCCTCTTGAGGTGTCTAATAGGTGATAACGTATTACCTGTAGGTTTTCTGTTTTATATCCTTTTATTTTAGACTATATTGTATGTTTTTGTAACATTCCTTTCCTGTAAACAAGCACTGTACAACTTTTCGTATATTAAATCTAAAATGTAATAAGTACTGTCTTTGGGCTCTAATTGAACAGTATATTTTTGAAGAGATTGACCACATTTTTCTAGTAACGAGACCAAGGACACCTGAGGGTAAGACCTTAAATTATTCTTGGTGGTGGAAGTATTATTGAGGTGTAGTGAGACAGTTTCTGGGGAGTTATTGCTCATTGTTGGTGCCCTGTGGAGAGTTAAGTGAGGCAGCTGGATAGCACAATACAGGCATACCCCGGTTTAAGGACACTCACTTTAAGTACACTCGCGAGTAAGTACATCTCGCTCAATAGGCAAACGGTAGCTCACGCATGCGCCTGTCAGCACGTCCTGAACAGCAATACTGTCTCCCTACCTGTACCAAAGCTGTGCGCAAGCGGGGAGACTATAGAGCCTGTTACACATGCGTTATTTACATCAGTTATGCACGTATATGATGATTGCCGTACAGTACATGCATCGATAAGTGGGAAAAAGGTAGTGCTTCACTTTAAGTACATTTTCACTTTACATACATGCTCCGGTCCCATTGCGTTCGTTAATGCGGGGTATGCCTGTATATACAAGTCATGTGCACACAGGTGTGGTGTGGTCTAGAACATTTGGTTACGGCCGTTTCGCAGCAACCAAATGACCGCAAGCGCTTTGCCATTACTCACCCTACTGCCGGAAATTTCCGCTGTCGGCCACTACGCCGCTAAAGTAAGTGCCTTACCCTAAACCCTTACCTTAAAACCCCCTACTCTAAGCTCTTAACCTAAATCCCTATAAATTAACCCCCTACCCTAACCACTAAAACCCTATAATTACCCGCCCAAAACCCTTACATTTACCCCCTACCCTAGGTGCTAATACCCCTTACCCAAAGCGCTAAAATCCCTTAAATGAATCCCCTACCCTAAACAGTAATAAAATGTACTCTTTCCACAACATTTCAATGAAATGCCAGGGGAGCGCACAATGCCTCTGTATATCCTTTACCTTGTCTCTGGCGGCTTCTGGCCATGGCAACACAGAGCCAAAGGACGCCGCGACGTCAGATGACGCCGGAGAAAAGGTAAGGGGGGGAGGGGGGCGAACAGGGCGGGAGAGCAGGCAGGGGAGCGCAGACAAAAAAGTTGTATTCAGAGGATTCCAGCAATCCTAATCCTCACAGGATATTTACATGCACACTACTTCAAGCAGACGCTGCAGTTTGGTTGCAACTCATCACCCAGTTTCAGGAGCAAGAGGCTGTTGCATGAGAGGCTGAGAGACATGCAGCAGAGCGGGAGGCAGAGCAGAGACACGAATTGGAACTTGCCAGGCACCAGAGGGATGCCAGGGAGAATCCAGCCTTTCTAGACCCCGTCCACAGAATATTCCTACCCTGGAGAAAGATGGGGATATGATACCTTCCTGTGTGGGTTTGAAAAAACCTGCAGGTAATACCAGCTGCCTTGTGATCAGTGGGAAAAGTATCTAACACGTGGATTGAAAGGCACAGTTCTGGATGTGTTTGATGACCGTCTAGTGCAGGGGTGCTCAAATTGGGGGGCACACTCCAGATTTTAGGGGGGTGCAGTGGTTACAAAGGCCTTGCGCTGAATAGCGCGGGGCTTCTGTAACCACCAGGCCCCCCCCTCTGTAAACTCACTTAGCACGAGCATCAAATGATATCGCGGGGTCAACAAAAGTCTGTCCAGGCTCAGGAGCCAACCACACAATTTCAGGTACTGATGCACACTGGGGAACTGGGAGTTGTGAAAGACAGGGGTTGGACCAAAGTGGGAGGCAGTGGGAACCTCACATTACTAGCCATTACCACAGATCAGTCTCTGGGGACCAAGGGAATAGTGATATACCAGAACAGACCCAGGATGCTGAGAAAGAGGGGCAGAGTCAGGTATTTCAAAAGGCCCAGCAGACAGACTTCACTTTGGAAGACATGAGAGGTATTGCAGAAAAGTCCTCTTACAGTATAAGTCTGTCAAGAAGCCGGTGTATTGGGATAAAGGGAGGCTGTACAGGGAGAGTTTTCCCAACAGCAAACAGGGACCCTGTGTAGCTAACAGACAGCAAGTGATACAAAGGGAATTTCGGGAACAGTTACTACACTTTAGGGTGTTCAAGACTAAGTCACGATTAGCTTATAATTTCTATTGACCTAACATGGGCGCAGATGTGGCAGACTATTGTCACACCTTCCATACGTGTCAAATGGTGGGGAAAATTTGGGTTACAGGACGTGTCCCTTTCAATCATATGGGAGATCTTTGAATGCATTGCTGTGGATATAGTAGGTCCCTAAGCTATCCCCAGTAGTTCATGGAAGAGTTATATCCTCACTGTAGTAGATAATGCCACAAGATACCCTCAAGTACTACTCCATTGATAAGGTTGCAGATGCCTTGCAAAGCATTTTTTTCTAGGGTGGGGTTCCCTAAGGAGATGCTCAACGAGTCTCTGTAAGAACATACAGGTAGAGCAGCTCAAATCCACACCCTAAAACAAATGTTTTTTTAAGAGATTTAATGGGACACTCAGACAGATACTTAAGACTTTTGTGGAGTCTGAGGGGAAGGACTGGGACCGGATTCTTGCCTCACCTCCTATTCGCGTACAGAGAGGTGCCCTTGGGTTCTCTTCCTTTGAGCTACTCAATGGGCATAGGTTCCATGGCCCCCTTAACTTAATCTGGGAAGGGTGGGAAGGAAAGTTAACCACCCCGAAAACTTCTGTAGCGGAGTACATACTCCTGTTTTGTGATAAGATGCGGAATCTAGTCGGGTTGGTCAAGAAAAACCTGAGGGATGCCCAAGTCAGACAGAAACATTAGTATGATCGCACTGCCAGGGATATTATATATATTATATAGGGCAGCAAAGTACTTGTGCGCACTCCCCTGCGGTAGAATAAGCTTCGGCAGCTTAGGAGGGACCATTTACAGTGCTGACGGCAGGATAAGGCAGAAGGTATATCATGCAAACATTATTGCGGCCTATAACGAGCGGGTAAGGGGGGGGGGAGGGAACTCTGAAATAGTGAATGTGGCCTGCCCGAGAGAGGCCAGGAAGCTGAAACCCTGCTTCACTTGTTAGTTTCAGTCAAAATAGGCGCGTCAATACAAGAGGCTGCTGTCAGTGAGCAGCTCACTGAGTCTCAGAGGGATTAGCTGCATAGTATGCTTAAACCCTTTGAGTCCATATTTACCGGGAGGCCAGGGAAAACTCACTTTGTTTCACGTGTGGTAAATACAGGGAGCCAACCCTCCCCCCCCCCACCCTCAGTCAGGCAGCTACAGAATCTCCCAGGAGGTGCAGCAGGAAATAGAGGGCGTAGAGGACATGCTGGAACTGAAGTCCCAACGCCCTTGGGCTGCCCCAGTAGTCCTAGTGCCAAAAAAGGATAGGACTACCAGATTTTAATTATCGTACATTAAGAGGGGTCATTAATAAGTAATAGAGTGACCTTCTTCTCACCTCTCTCTGCCAGCCAGAGATGGCTCAGGAATTGTGATGCTGCAATTGAAGATACCGTGGCCATACTGTATCAGGTCACATCTCTGGGACATCTGTACACTTTCACCAGTCACGTAAATTCTAAACATAACGGTTTTCATTGTTTCATTGGCCTATTAATGCAGATACCATGCTGACCCAGGTAACCTCACAGGAGACAGAGAAAAATAGATATTTTTTAGATGAAAGTTAACCCCTTGGTTGCTGTATTGTTAGCACAACTGAATAGGTTAAAGGTATTAACGTGACATTCCACTTAATGATCAAGATGCTGTGGATGGGCCTACAAGAAGAGTAAAATATGGATAGAGTGAACATGCTTTGTTGCATGATTTCACTTAACCACTTCAGTGCCCTTATGACGTATGGTGTACCTCAAGAAAAGTGCAAACCCAGGGGTCCTTCAGACATTCCCTCGGTTTTTAGGGGCTGTACGCAATCGTACAGCGGATCTCCTGATCTCTACTGCAAGCACAACCGCAGACCACAGGTCACGGCTGAAATGGGTGCATGCGCCGCCAGATGCTCCGGCGCACGTTCAGCCGTGACCACTGGGGCCGTAGCCTAAGAAATACCTACACTAACTCTACCAATACTCGCCCTGAGGGCGTCACCAATGTCGCGGGAATACAACCCTTGAGAATTTTAAATCCTACACACGTGTTGAAAAAGGTCTTACCTGAAAGGACCACCTACAGTGATTCTAAATACCTCACACAACATTAACCTTATTGTTCAAAACAATCAACGGACATTGTCTCATTCAAACAATAGTACATTACATCATAAGAAATTGGAAATTTACCATACTTAACACGGAACTAACCCTCTGTTTAAGAGACCCGCATTTAGAATCAGGACTGAAATTGTGGATACCGGACAGGAAAATATAAAGTAATACAGTATGCTCTGTTCTTCAATCCAAACCCCTTTTTTCCCCCCAGAAATCCAGATATGCAATCATTATAGAATGTTTAGAAGTTGGTTGGCCAAATATATGGCTTAAACAGTACTACGGTACAGGTGTTTTACATCTGCGTTTTATTATTATTACTATTATTTTAATAAATTGTTCTTTTTTCATTTAAACGTTCTGTCTTTGATGACCTTGGTCTCTCTTATATTTTTGTTATCTTGGTCACAACCATCGGCTCATGCGCCAGTGATTCCTTCTGTCTACCAAAAGTCCCATTCCGCCGGCACTGAAAGAGTTAAATAAACCAATTCTCTGCATTGCTGAAGTCTTCCTGTATGACCAATGAACAAGTGATTTTCTGAGGAAGGAGGCATTTTTTTTTGTCAGACACGTATATCCCACAGTTCTTATTTCTGCTCCCAGCCAGACGCACTGTCTGAGCAGTCCCACTATAACAAACATGTAAATGTCAACTTTAAATCCTAGAAACATATACATTTTAAGATGAAAACGTTCATAGGTCACTAACAGTGGGTCCAATCTGACATTGCAGCATATCCACGTTGTACTAAAGTGGCAGCAAGTAATAGTTTCTACCAAAGGCTCATATAGCTCTTTTCGTGCAAACATTCGTATTGAAGACCCATACTATCCTCTATTAAATGGCATTCTAATGAACTCCATGCCCTTGGTGAAGGTGCATTAAATTAAGGTTAAAAAAAACATTGGGGAGATAAAGGGGATGAGCCCCTTCCCTTGTCTCCCTTCCCTTCCCCCCCCCCTCCCTTCTTACCCTTTCCTCCCCCTCCCCTCTCTCTTCTTCTGTTCTTTTCTCCCCTTTCAAGTAATAAAGCGATTTAAGACTTTGAAGGTATCCGCCTCCCGATTGGAGGCCTAGAAGTATCTAAATGTTCAATAGCTAAGATGGAGCTTGTGTTGGCTTTAATGAAATGTCTTAAGACCTTATGACCAGAATATATGTTTAAAATACAAAGAAAGATAGTTCTGTTGTTCGAACGAAATCTATGTACATTGTTATTCCTGTTTCAAAGTCTTAATGTGATACTACAAAAAAACAATAAAAACGTTTGAAACAAACAAAAAAAAAAAAAAACATTGTTCGCCATTATTTCTAACAATTTCGTGAAATACGGTGCCCCTGACCTACCTGGTTTGTGAATGCTTTAGAATTGAGATATAAATTGCCACCTTTCACACAAAATGACAGGCGTACCGGTATGTCTATTTTTAACCCTACCATTGGTGGAGATCATTCCAATCATATAATTTCTCATGACTGTTAGACTACTGTGCTGATGTTAATGTGCTTGCCAAATGGTAAGCTCCTTTTGTTAGTACTCATTACCTTTGATTCTTGTACGACTGTTTTGTTTATCCAAGTTTCTGAAAAATTTGTTTTGCATGTTTTGTCCTTTAATGGTCTTCCATGAAGGTCAGATAGAGCAACAGATTGACACCCGAGTTGGTTTAAGCGTTTAATCAAGTTGCTCTTTAATGTCAGCCCTTGACTACTGTCAACGTACATTATTCAGCTATTTTCTTACATTTTGGGTTCACAAACAGGCTTTGGTTGATGCACCAGTGGCAATGAAGTCGAAAGAAAAAAAAACACAACCTCATATAGCTGTGAAAGTGGAGGCAACGGGAAGGAGCAAATGACAGATCCATTAAGTACTTAGAGAGACGCTAGTACCGCAGCATTTTCACTAGACGGTGATTAAAGGGGCAACCCCTCCTAGAACCAAAGTTTATTCATGGAAGTGACATGTTTAACATGTTAAATCTGGGTGATTGATGCCTTTTTTCTAATATAGTAAACAATTTGATAAAAAGAGCTCAGCGCAGCTCTGTCAAAAATGACTTCAAGAGACCACAAGTAGTGAAAAAAATATATTCAAAACAAACTTCAATCCATAGGTTTATACATCTTCATAGGACAAAAGAATCTCCTACGCGTTTCATGCCCAATGGCGCTTTCTCAAGGAGCCCGGCAACTATAAGTATTTCAACGTTTAAAAAATGTAAGTTGTTCTTGACAGATAATATTATTCAGAAATGTCTAACCAAAGGAGGACCTCCGGAGCTGTACTACTACTCTCAGCTCTGGGGAACTCTGGTTCTTGAGAAATGATGTTTTATATGTGCCAGTAAAATGAAAGCAGAGATAGCCCATTTTTGCTTTGATTAATATGATGCAGCTATCTCCCCCACCATTTTTGCCACAGTTTAAGTCTTTGCTATGTAGAGCCCTCTGCTCAGCAATCGTGAGGGATAATGCGTTTGGCCTTGTGGCAAGAATAGAACTGTGCTAGTTCTTATGAAGTAATGGGGGAGGGCAGGGAAAGCCAAGACTATGTGAAAAAAAGTTTGATTGCCAAGAAGCATACTGCTGTGAAATAAAACATACTTAACTTCTAAAGAAACCATAAATAATTACATTTGTGCTTAAGGATGATTGCAATTGTTTAAATCTGTAATTTCCCATTGTCAACAGCTTTGTATGTAAGGCAAAGTCCTCACATAAGGATCCCTATGAATTGCACTCTAAAGTACATAGGTATAATGTTATATATAGCTGATTTGATAATCAAGAAATACAAATATTCCTATAGAGTGTGTAATACATACCTCATATGACAAGAGACAGGGGGTGCCCAATGCTGCATCCAATTGACAAAACATATAAAGTAAAATACTTCAATAATAATAATTGGTTATTTAGTTAACCCTTTGGCCAAAGGCGTCATAAGCCTGCATACCAACGTCAAGGTATAACCAAAATAATGCAGGTCCTACACTACACTGTGAAACCTTTCCTTTTACCTCTGTGAGAGGGGAAAAAACCATAATGGACGTTGGTATGCAGGCTTATGACGCCTTTGGCCAAAGGGTTAACTAAATAACCAATTATTATTATTGAAGTATTTTACTTTATATGTTTTGTCAATTGGATGCAGCATTGGGCACCCCCTGTCTCTTGTTATATACAATTGCCACGCTCAGTAGCTCTCTGGTTGACATAAATATATATTCACTTTGTGGTGGGTGGGGGAGTTTGAGCTTGCTGGGTATCTGTGCATACCTCATATGTACCACTAACAAAGTATTTATGAAAACAATAACGTTTTATTATTCATTAATAACCTTATATACTGTACAGTGTGATTTAAAATCTCCGTTATTGAGGCAGCACATTACTACTAACCTATGGTGAGTATAGTCTCCAAACTTATTGGATTGGTATAGCAGTATTATTTGTATCCGATATTAGGTATAGCAGGTACCTATAATGGTAGGTTAGGCCTGATTTGTATTTAATTCCCTCTTATAGGACCAATCATATATAGGCTGATGTTGAGATAATTCTCCTCTATATAGGTTAATACCTCTATAGGTATATATAGCTAAAAAAAGGCATAGATTCTCTGTTGTCCATTATAGCCTGCTAATACAAAAAATGCAAGGTGTTTGTATAAATGCATTGGTAACCAGAGCTATGGCGTTTAGAAAGAATGCTCCCTTATTTCAGGTATAATAAGCAAAATGTACATCCTAGTCATAGGTTTCTGCTGCATTAATGAATGGCTGTATTGTAGCTCCTCGTGGTTTAAATAGGATAAATGCCGTGGGTGTAAACAGTGTGAGTATAGAGCGTAACACTAAATAGCCTCACTTGATACAGAGTATAGAGTATAGTTACAATGTATCACCATGCAGCTCCCCCTGACAGCGGACTAAACCGAGGTTGGATGCAGTATAGTAGTAACAAAATATCGCCATATAACCTAGTCTTCCCGGATAGCAGCCGCCTCGCTCGTTGATGCCACCGTCGTGGTGTAACTTAAAATCCCTACGCACGTTTCGTGTACTGAGCGTACACTTCGTCAGGGGCGAAGGAGTGAATTACGTAGTGACGTCATCCTCCTCTTTTTCATGAGAAAGGTGGGAGTGTCAGCGGAATTGCACCAATCACTGCGGGAGCAGGGAGGTGAGGGCTGATGTCGCGTAGCTGGCAGCTAATTGCTAAGCATCAGTTGGATTCAATCAAAACGGAAGCATTCAGTAACCATGGCAATGGCAACACTTGCAGCTCGGCGTTGCTACACTATAGGGCATATCCTATAGATTCTTTTTTTAAATCAGGATATCGATCAGTGTTGAATTTTGATATACATTTAGCCTGTCTCTTTATTCTTCTCATGGCTCGTCTGCATATATATTGCAGTTAGTTTAAGATAATAAAACATCTGCATATAGACTGTATGTTCACAGGTGTAGGAGTGATCTACTTTAGAGGGGTATCTTGTTGGTTCCGAATTGATCCTAAATGCTTTAGTTCAAGGGGTCTATGGGTTTTTCCCACATACTGTTTTCCACATGAGCAATTAATAAGGTAAATAACCCATGCTGTAAGGCAGTTAATGAAACCTCTCATGTGGTATTTTACCAGTCCTGTTGAATCTGAGAATTCTTTGGTAGTATTTATTACATTACAGGCCTTGCATCGTCCACATGGGTAACATCCCTCGGGTTGGGGTCCTAACCATGTATTACAATATATTACAGAGTAGATCCCAAGAGGATCAGAAAAGGCTCCCTCATACAATAAGCACTCAATGTTAGTACACTGTGGTGAGACTTACAATAGTCTATCGGTATCAATACCTTTAGATAGGACAAAGTGTGGCCCTTCTCGACCGGATTAGCTCAGGAAAAATAATAAAATTTTATTAATTAATTGTACTTGATCAGGATTAAAAACACATATAAAACATTCAAACATTAAAAATACCCCGTATTGAAGTGGTTGGGTGAGTTAGCAGTATATCGCTATAGTATGTTCACCACAGACGTCTAAATAGCGATTTTAACTGTTAGTGGACAAGCAGGTAAGTATGCTCCTTCAAACCTAAATGGCGGAGGGAGTATTGTCAGAGATGTAGTCTCTATAGCTGTATTAATGGGTTGGCAAATATACAGGTAACATCTATCCAAGGGTACAGTACATCATATATACTGTGTATGACCCTGAAGCGACAGAATAGATGAGGGATAAGTGTATGTATATATAGTATTTCTGTTATCCCTAAAGTGTCTGAGTGATTTCGCCGTAAGTTGTACTTGCTCGGGACACTATATATTATAGTGGCTAGTGATACACGATGTGTTAATAGCTCTGGGATATGGTCATCCCATAGGTAATGCAAGTTAGTGCAAGAGGGTTCCGTTTCCAAAGAGACCAATATAACAATATGGTAGATTCTAGTATCTCTTGTAGAGTATAAATGGTAAGCTGGAAGCCCCCACTGCGGGCAAGACCACGTGAGACACACTTGCAAAGTTTGCTGTTTTGATGCAAGCCTATATTCAACACGGTGTTGTCCCTGCAACAATATGGTAGATTCTGGTATCTCTTGTGAAGAGTAAATGGTAAGCTGGAAGCCCCCACTGCGGGCAAGACCACTCAATACACACATACAAAGTTTGCTAGCTTAGTGCAAGCCTGTATTCAAAACGCTGCTGTCCCTGCTTGCAGGTGTTGCCAAAACTGATGATGTCACAGTCAGATTATTAATAGCTTAAGGATATAGTCATCCCGTAGTTAGTACAGATAACTCCGTTTCAGGAAGACTAATACAACGATATTGCAGGTTCAAATATCTCTTGTGTGTTTGGTTGTAGGCTGGAAGCCCCCACTGCGGGAAAACCACTTGGCACACACATATAATTCACTGTATATCCTGTATCAATACAAGCCTGTCTTCCAAAGTGCTGCTGTCTCTACTCGCTGACGCTGCCACTTCTGATGACGTCACTCGTGACGTCACCACGTCCCGACGATCGTTTCGCGTAGACTGACACGCTTCTTCAAGGGGAGGAGTGTGTTCCCTTGCTATGCCGGTGAGTATTTATAGGGAAAGATATCCCGCCCCTCTGAGTCATGGGGGCGTGGTTTCTGCCCGAGATCCAATCGAGTCAGGAGAGGGATACTTCGCCGTTATGCGAAGTGTCTTATGTCCTGCAGTGTTCTCACCTTTTCTAATACATGTATTACAATATCAAGGTGAGAAGAAAGTATTAAGGTTCATTGGCATCGAACACATCCCTTGGGGAATAAGAAAGGGAGACTGAGACAGACGACTCCTTCAGAAGGAATATCGTTGGATCCACTCTCTGCACACAGTGACACCGGCTGGATTAAATGAAGGATTCATTTTCACTCCGTGTCTTTAAAACAAAAAATATGCTTTAATTTTAAATTAAGCAAGCCAGTATTAGAAGCAGTTACACCGATCTTACAATATACATAATCGAATTAGCATATAGACTGTCTGTTAGAGAATAGCGGCAAATTAATAAACATTTTTAGCCCTTTAATCGGATAATATATTAAGCCAAAGATTATTAAAGTTTTTATTGATCTAAGCCTTATAAATTCACTATGCATATATAGTACTGGTTGTTTAAAAAAATAACACTCACTTAACTCATATTGTATTCAATTACACATATTATTTAAGGGTGCACTAGTGGGGATCCAGGTATATTATGTAAAAGAAAATATATTATTAGACGACCGTATTGACTATTTTAGGCAGCCCAAAAAAGAGTGGATCGATCACTCCTACACCACTAACTCACTAAATTGTATATATCACAATATTCACACTATATTAGTAATACCTCTCTTACTTTTGATCTAATATTGGGATAATGGTTGTTATTCACGTTAATATCATACAGTCTATATGCAGATGTTTTATTATTATAAACTAACTGATATATATATATATATATATATATATATACATACACACGATATAGTACCATGGTTACGGAATGCATCTGTTTTGATCGAATCCAACTGATGCTTAGCAATTAGCTGCCAGCTACGCGTCATCAGCACTCACCTCCCTGCTCCCGCAGTGATTGGTGCAATTCCGCTGACACTCCCACCTTTCTCACGCTAAAGAGAAGGACGATGTCGCTACGTAATTCACTCCTTCGCCCCTGACGAAGTGTACGCTCAGTACACGAAACGTGCGTAGGGATTTTAAGTGACGCCACGACGGTGGCATCAACGAGCGAGGCGGCTGCTATCCGGGAAGACTAGGTTGTATGGCGATATTTTGTTACTACTATACTGCATCCAACAACGGTTCAGTCCGCTGCCAGGGGGAGCTGCATGGTGATACATTGTAACTATACTCTATACTCTGTATCAAGTGAGGCTATTTAGTGTTACGCTCCATACTCACACTGTTTACACCCAAGGCATTTAGCCTATTTAAACCACGAGGAGCTACAATACAGCCATTTATTAATGCAGTAGAAACCTATGACTAGGATGGTACATTTTGCTTATTATACCTGAAATAAGGGAGCATTCTTTCTAAACGCCATACCTCTGGTTACCAATGCATTTATACAAACACCTTGCATTTTTTGTATTAGCTATAATTGACAACAGAGAATCTATGCCTTTTTAGGTATATACAGTATACCTATAGAGGTATTAACCTATATAGAGGAGAATTATCTCGACATCAGCCTATATATGATTGATCCTATAAGAGGGAATTAAATACAACTCGGGTCTAACCTACCATTGTAGGTACCTGCTATACCTAATAACGGATACAAACAATACTGCTATACCAATCCAATAAGTTTGGATATTATACTCGCCATAGGTTAGTAGTAATGTGCTGCCTCAATAACGGGAATTTTAATCACCCTGTATATAATGTCACAAAGCGTCATTGTTAATGAATAAAAAAACGTTATTGTTTTCATAAATACATTGTTAGTAGTACATATGAGGGATGTATTACACACTCTCTCTATAGGAATACTGTATTTGTATTTCTTGACAATCAAATCAACTATACTTAACATTATACCTATGTACTTTGAGTGCAATTCATAGGGATCCTTATGTGAGGACCTTGCCTTACATACAAAGTTATTGACCTAGTAAATATTATCCCTTTGCACTGTAGTATTTTATCTATGCATTAAATTAAAAGGCGGCTTTGGGATTGAGCGGATGGTTATCTTTAGTAGTTTACTAATCTCCCACTGTCCAGTGAAAGGTCAGGTAGCTCAAAGCTGTCTTTAGAAAAGATCAAGTTTATTAACCCAGTTACAACCGCTATTTGCGAAAGGTTTTATTGGGATTATTAGCATACTGCTCAACGTAACCATGGAATTGATCAATAAATAAACAAATAAAATACTTTCTAACGGTATAATGGCAGAGCAAGTGAAGATACGAACCATTAAGAAATACTGATCTTTCTAGTAGCAAGCTCAGAATAAACAGGTCCTATTCTAATTAAAGCTGCAGTTCAGGCAATATCCTGCATGTGTGGTTTTTTTAATAAATCAGTTCTGTAGTAAGAAAAAATACTTTAGCATTTTCTGTTTTTAAAAAAACAACTTTGAAAGACCAATTTTCTTGTATTCTATTTTAACAAGCATGCTTGTTCCTATAGCAACGATTTACATTCCCCATATTTAAAGATGTCGCCAAACTTTGCCGATCAATAGACGGAGAACGAATTGACCGGCAGCTATGCAGTTCTTTAGGTAATTAGAGATTGCCCACATGAAACTATTGAAGTAAAAAAAAAAAAAAAGACTGAACTGCAGCTTTAAGTTCTTGCTGCTATTCTGATTAAAGTACTACTAACTCACTGGCATCAGGATAGTTATCTAGAACAGCGGTGCGCTAGATTTTCTGGAGGGGCGCGGCAGTTATAGAGGTCCCACACTCTCCCCCCAGGCATTTAAATTAAATGCTTGGGGTCCGCGCGAGGCCTCTATAATAGACTTACCCTTCCCTTCCAGCAACGCGTCGTCCTGGTAACTTGGCGTCAAATTACACAGAGGGGTCACGTGACGTCACATTACCATGGTGACATTACGTGACATAACCCAGTGCGTCATTTAGTCGAGCGGGGGGGGGGGGAGGGGCAAGGCGCTGAGTAGAGAAGGCAGGGGTGAGCACGGGGAAACGTTTGCGGACCCCTGATCTAGAATGCCGCAATTTAGGAACGTGAAATGGTTACGGCAGCAGTATCACCTACATGGTAATGTTTTGATAAGTGGTAGAGTAGGCAACATAATGGGTTACTTCACTTGAATATCTCAAATTGCTGGACAGCATCTCAGCCACAGTCATCCCAACTAGCACTGTGAGAATCCCTAATCTCATCCAAATGGTATTCTGGCCGAATATGTGCAGGGCTCTTAGACAATGACCACTGCCATATATAACTCTGAGCATCTTTCTAGTTGACTCAAGTAAGTTCCAAATACAGAAGAAGCAGAAGTGCAATTATTTGGTCTCCTATAGTACCATCTTGTCTACCTCTTGGCCGAATACATGTCGCCGTCCATGTACCTACTCTTTACAGCAGTAATAAACGTGACATAATAGGAATAAGCGCTTAATCCATAAAAGTAACAATAGAAAATGTAGCCCCTGCCCTGAAGAGCTTACAATCTAAGTGGTAAGTAGGGAGAACTTGCAGAGACTGTAGGGGGGAGGGGGCATGTTATGGTAAATGTGTCTGCAAGGGGTCAAGGTAAATGCATATGAAATGTAGTGTCAGCCAACGGAGCTACCCCAATGCTTCATCAAAAGGTGTGTTTTAAGAAAGGTGCTAAAGGTGGAGAGGGTACTAGTCACATATTTTGCGTAAGGGCATTCCAGAGGTGTGGGGCACTAAGTGAGAAAGACATCCTTGAGCAGAATCTAAACCCAAAACATCAAATAGCAAACTAATATTATCTGTGTAAGTGAGAGGGTTAATTATCCCCGTACTTTTAGTAAAAGTGAAGAATAATTCCTCAGCCCTCTACCAACAGTAGAAGAGAAGTATTTAATTAGCCTATGCCACCTGTACCAATGTTAGAGTTAATTGACCTAATACTACCAGTTGCAGAATAGGTGCTAAATATACTTTGCTACCAATGACAGCAAACGTGTTAATTAGCCTGAATCTGGAGCTAGATGTTTTAATTAGCCTACTACTACCTCTCAGTACAGAAAGGCTTAGCCCTACATTACCAGCTGGTAAAATAGATTAATCCCAATAATACTATAATAACTATTCTAAAACTATTAACTTCAAACTATAAAGTTATTCATATGCGTTTGCTTGCGTATGGCTGATGTGTACACTGAATTGTACAGGCATGATCTTTACCTGCTCTGAAGGATAATTTTGGTATCCGAGGCATAGGGGGGAAAAAGTAACTTCCTAAATTTAAACCGGGTCCTGAATCTCCAGAGTCAATGGGGGCGATTCACAAAGCAGTGATAAAATCAGTGCATTTGTGCCCGACTATAGGGCCTATGCATTAAGCATAAGACACTTATCGCGGCCTTTTCGGGGAAAAAAAAGCCTACTGCTATTCAGTAAGCCTCGATAAGTCGCCGATAAAAGCCCTTTTCTGCAATTTGTTTTCCGAGGAAAAATAACCGCCAAACGAGTGGCGAGAAGCCATTTATTGGCAGGTTTTCAAGCTCGTGCAATTCTAATAGCCCCGATTAGCCTCGAGGCTAATCGCGGCTCTAGAATAGAGATTTCCTCTCAATATCCTCCCGCCAGGAAAAGTTAGCAGGAAGGTGGTGAGAAGCTGCCGATAAGCGGCGAAAGGGGACTTAAAAAAATAAATGCATTTTTCCTGCATTGGATTCATGCCGAGAGTCTCCGGAGCTGATACCCATTAATATCAGCACCGGAGACCCCCGGCATGAATCCCATGCAATAAAAATGCATTTAAAGGCAACTTCATTATCTTAGCGGCTAAGTAAAGTTATCACTGCTTTGTGAACAGCAGTTACTGGCAAAAAACGGTGGGTTTGCCATTTTTTGGTCTATAGGGCGACTTTTTTTTTCACGGGCTGTTTATTGGTGATAAAAAGCCATTATAGCGCGATACATGCATACCCCGGTTTAAGTACACTCACTTTAAGTACACTCGCGAGTAAGTACATCTCGTTCAATAGGCAAACGGCAGCTCACGCATGCGCTAGTCAGCACGTCCTGAACAGCAATACCGGCTCCCTACCTGTACCGAAGGTGTGCGCAAGCGGGGAGACTATAGAGCCTGTTACAAATGCGTTATTTCCATCAGTTATGTACGTATATGACGTTTGCAGTACAGTACATGCATCGATAAGTGGGAAAAAGGTAGTGCTTCACTTTAAGTACATTTTCGCTTTACATACATGCTCCGGTCCCATTGCGTACGTTAATGTGGGGTATGCCTGTACTGCACTGTTATCACTGCTGTGTGAATAACAAACTAGGCAGTATTACGCTATAAGGGCATTCATCGCCCTTAAAACCACTTATCACTGCTTTGTGAATCGGCCCCAATGACTGGTTCATTCCCATACTTTTCTCTTGTGCCCATCTCTCTATCCACCTCTTCTTACTTGCATGGCTGGTAATGAGCTATCACAGCTATCAACCTTTCCATCATCTCTTGTATAGCTCAGGCAGATGATGAAAATGAAAAGTACCATTATCTTGCAATGGAATAGTCAGACTGATTTAAATGGGCTCAATATTCAATATTTACAGTGTCCATTGTTTAGAATCCTGTCTGGGACATCACAGCAGTTATTCCCTCACTATTACCCACTCGGGCCATGTATAGCTGATGATACAGAAATGACAATGATGGCATAGGAAAGCAGATGCTCGTAGCAACATTTTAATGACACACTGCAAAAAGTGTCCGTTCTGAAGTATAGGTACATTTTAGGGCGACCCACAGAATTCATCTAAGCGATTGAAAGGCTGACTGCAGCTCTATCATGCAGACTGCTTGAGGATTTTGAGTTATTGCTTTTGTAGTTCTTGGAAATGCTTCGAGTGGTCTCTCTAGCCTCGTTTATTCAGCCTCGCAGATGATGTTACAATTGTGTCCGACAGCTGCACATATTGGGACTATCTTATTTATTTTTTTGAGCGAGAATTCGGACAGTATTGTTACAGCCATAATAACAATGCCATGTATAAATATGCAAACATAAGAAATACACAAATTATGAAGGGGTTTACGTTTCGGGCCCAGATTCACTAAACACGGCTAAGCCTCGGGTGCTGCTCCTCCTGCATGGTTATTTTGTAAGATTTCTTTGCCATACAAACTTGTTCTGCGCGCTGATTTTTTTTTATACAGTGTTCTATTCCTAAAGTATGAGCCCAAAACTTAAATTAACACGCCTGCTAAGCCACTCACATAGAGACATTCGCAGACTTCAAAGAACCTCATCGGAGAAGATTAAAATAGTTATTTTTTTTTTAAAGCTGCCCTTTCGTAGTCTGCGCAGAAAACAGCTACAGTATGTATTGCCCGAAGAAGAGGAAAACGCATGACTGCAGGATTCGGCCCTTTTTAGATAGAACAGTACAGTAAGGATGGAATACTATCATTTTTTTAACATAGGTATGGAAGCAGGGGGTCTCTGGGACTGAACCCCATTAATTTCAGCACTGGGGACTCCCTGCTTCCCGAGATACAGACTTCTGAAGGGGGCGCCGGTATCTCTGCAAAGTTTAAAGCTCCCGCGTCATGCGGGCCAATAGGACGCCGGACCTGATGACGTCACGGCTTCCTATTGGCCCGCAGGGCTCGGCCATTACGTGATCCCTGCAGCAGGCCGGCCGTAGGCGTTGCAGGGCCCAAGGCGGCACACTGGCAGCGACCCCCTCCCCCTGTAAAAAAGTTAAGGGGACTTACCTTGCAGAGCAGCCCTCCCCCGGCAGCGTTATGACGTCACGGCAACATGTGAAGCCACGTTTCCATGCCAACGCAACGTTATTTGACATTGCTCACCGTGGCAACGCGACGCTACATGAGGCGGACCGCTCCGGAAAAGGTAAGCAAAAAGACAAAACAAACCCCCTTCCCCACACCTACTTCCCTCTGCCTGTCCGGGGGCCCTGCACTTCCTCCTCCTGTCGGCTACAGGATCCATCTTCTGAACGGAGGGGGGAGCTGGAGGAGGGAGCGCGGGGACCCCTTCCTCTTGTCGGGTGAAAGTTTGGATCCCGACATCGATAGGAGGGAGCGTGGGGCCCCCAAAGGCGCGGGCCCTGATCGACTTGCCCTATGGCCGGCCCTGCGCGGATCTGCCAGCCAAGGGGAGCGGTTACCGACACCCCCTACGGAGGTAAGTATCTCGGAAAAGAGGGGGTTCCCGGAGCTGAAATGAATGGGGTGTGGCTCCGGAGACCCCGTGCTTCAATTTCATATTTAAAAATCGCCAAAATAAAAAAATTGCCTGCTTGGATTGCCTCTTTAAAGGGCGTCACTTGAGATCAGTGTAAAAAGACCAGGTGGTTTTTATTGGGGGGGGGGGGGGGGGGGGGAGGGAGGAACTGCACATTTAAAGTGCCAGCTACTGTAGGTTCAAAGTGAACTTGGCAAGAACAGATTTACTGGCTTAAATCTAGTTGACTCTTCTCTCCGTTAAACTGAACTTTCTCAGGACATTTCTTTTTAATCCAATTACTGGTTTATTGTAGCTGATATGTGTCCTGTTTAATGGAGGAGATTGTTCATGTAATTTTCTGTTCTCCTCTTCCCCCTTCTTCTCCCTCTCTCCCATATTATATTATTATGCAGGCACATTCCCCATTTCTTCTCGCTGTATCCTTCCGTAATTATAATTATACGTTAAACAAAGAGTTGTTGATAAATCTGGGTGGCTAAAGCCTGAGAACAAAAGGAAACTGGTTTAGGTGTTTTGAAACCATTTACTAAAGTCTAAATATTCTCCTGTGTTATCAGTTACAATTTGGACTTGAAGCACAATGTACAGGGGCTTTAGAATTGCTTAGAAAATATGTGCTTCAGCCATAAAAGCAAATAGTGAGAGAGAGGAATCCGTGCCCCAAACATATACGTAAAGCGATGGTTTTACAGTGCCTGGGTAGCCTCCAATTCAGTGGCGCAGCTAGACATGGGCGGGCCCCATTAATATTAATACTCACTGTCATTTTTTTCTCCCTCCCCATCCTTTCCCTGATCCTCTCTCTCATCATCCTTCCTCATCATCTCTCCCCCTCATCATCATCAGCTCCCCCCATCATCAATCAGCTCCCCCCATCATCAATCAACTCTCCCCACAATCATCAGCTCCCCTCTCTCTCGCTCAGCTCCCCTCCTCTCTCCCCCTTAGCTCACCCTCAGCTCTCTCCCCCAGCTCAGCTCTGTTTCTCTCCCCCAGCTCAGCTCCTTCTGTCTCCTCCAGCTCAGCTCTTTCTCTCTCTCCCCCTCAGCTCTCTCTCCCCCTCAGCTCTCTCCCTCCCCCTCAGCTCTCTCTCTCTCTCTTTCTTCCCCCCTCAGCTCTCTCTCTCTCTCCCCCTCAACTCTCTCTCTTTCTTCCCCCCTCAGCTCTCTCTCTCTCCCCCTCAACTCTCTCTCTTTCTTTCCCCCTCAGCTCTCTCTCGCGCCCTCGGCTCTCTCTCCCTCTCTCGGCTCTCTCTCTTTCTCCCTCAGCTCTCTCTCTCTCCCCCAGGTCTCTCTCTCTCCCCCCCTCATCTCTCACTCTCTCTCTCCCCCTCAGCTCTCTCTCTTTCTCCCTCGTCTCTCTCTCAGCTCCTCCTCTCCCCCAGCTCTCTCTGCCCCCTCAGCTCTCTCTCCCCTCTCAGCTCTCTCTCTCTCTCCCCTCTCAGTTCTCTCTCTCTCCCCTCTCAGCTCTCTCTCTCCCCTCTCAGTTCTCTCTCTCTCCCCTCTCAGCTCTCTCTCTCTCCCCCCTCAGCTCTCTCTCTCTCTGCCCCCTCAGCTCTCTATCCCCCATGCCTACCTTTGGCAGGAGGAGATGATCAGAGGAGCCGCCGGCAGAGGAGCTGTGGCAGCAGACACCGGAAGTAAGAAAGACATCTGGGTCTGACTGCTAGAGAGCGCTCCTCCCCTGCCGTCCTCCTCTGCCTCAAGTTATGATTCTTGTACTGGCATATCCTTTAACAGTGGGGGCCCACAGCCGCATACCATCTCCCAACGCCTGTCTCTACAGGGAGGGGAGAGCGGGCCCCCCAAGAGCACGGGCCCCTGGGCTATGTCCGGGCTACAGCTAAGCCCCTGCTCCAATTACAAACCAGGAACTAGAGCAGTGCTTCAGCACAGGCGAGTCAGTCGAAGGATATCCTTAAAACCTGTCCTTGTTGGGGAGTCTTGAGGGCTGGAGTTGCCCACCACTGAACTAAAGTGAAACCATTTGTAAGAGGTGCTGTTGTTACTTTCTACATGGAATGTTTAACCGGTTTGTCAAAGAACGTATTTTGCTCAGCTCAGTCCCAGCTCAGTGAATTATAACAGAGGTCTTAATAAGCGCATTATGGCATAATACAGAGCAATACTGTTATGTATTTTATTGACAGGAAACAGTACCATATAATACTAAAGCCAACTACAGTATCTCCCTGTAGGTCAGATTAAAGCTGCAATCCCACAAAGGCGGACAAAATACAACCTTTTGTAAAGAGTTTAATTGGCTCCCCTATACAAATCTAACCCTGCTAAAAGCATACATTTGACTGCTTCCGTCTTTATATTTTTTAACTAATTACAAATGTAGTTTATATGGGGCAGTGTTTGTCATTCAAGTGTATTTTTTTTTTTTACCCTCATCCCACCTGTTCCTTATCAGAGAGTCAATAACGATAAGGGGAAGTGGGAACGGAGGGGGGGCTCTGCCTGTGCAAGCACTTGCTGATCACACAGTGACATCTCACAAGAGGGAGCAGCCAGAGGGAATCAAACCTCTCCCCACCCCAAGTCTCCTCTCACCATATTCATAAACTAATTAAAAAAAATATTACTTAATATGTGTCAGATTTGGTATTTATCACCCAGATGCGTTCCCTCAAACATGTCACAAGCATTAGCATGCTTTGGTCCTAGAGGGATTACCGCAGTAGCGCTACATAAGTCAGACGTTTAATCGGGATGTTTAGGATTGGTGCACGATAGCCCACTGTAAGGAATCGTATTATCCTAACGTGTAAAACCAAAAGTATGATTAATAGCAGACTTTCCTCGGCACTTCACTTCATAATGTGCAGCAGCATAGCTGTCAAACAATCAGAGTCCTTGTTATGTTTGTGCTATTGCAGGGGTTTCTATTTAAAGTGCTGTCTTTAGACACTCATTCTGTACCTTGTGTACTGGAGATAGGTTCAGGCTGAAAACTGCCCTGATCTAGCAAATGTGGAGAATTACACAGCTGAAAATATCATTTGACTGAAAACGTTGACTTTTTAAACTGAGACAAAAAATAAAAAAAAGAACAGATTTGAACATAAAGTCCATTTCCCATTAGTCCTTTTTTGCAGAAAACCGTTTTCTATTCTTTACCTTTTTGGAAATGCTAAGCACTCCCTCACCGTCCAAGACAACAGGTTCAGAGCATGTACTGTACATGTACTACAGACTGTTGTGCTAAATGTTAACAATGGCCTTCCCGACCCACTTCTTATTTGTTCTTCTAAATCCATTTATGAGCTTTGTACAAGTACTTTTAACGTGCACAATGCTTTTACCCATTCTGGTGCCCTTGTGCTGTAGTTGGAATGGCACGTTATTTTCTATTCCGTTCCCATCATGGGGAGGAATAAATCACAAGACCTTCATGTCTGTGGCCCTTTGCCATGACCTGGCAACATCACGGCGCAAGGGTGGGCAAGGAGCCACGCCGATCCTGTGAAGTCACCACGTGATCTCGTGTCTTCAAGGCGACGTGGTGCAGCAGGAGCAGGTGCCATCTCCGGAGCAGGTAAGAGGCCTCACCAAACTCCCTCCGCACCCAACCCTGCGAAACTCCCAGACGACCCTGCATCTCAGCTTTCAGCTCCAAATAGCCCCGCCCCTCTGTCTCCTGTTCTCCGATCCCCCCACTGTCCTCACTGACACACACAGACTTTCTCTCACAGACACACAAATCTCCGCTCTCAGCTTTGACTAATTCTGCCCCCTCTGACTAGCACCAGCCCTTGCAAGCTTCCTGTTCGCCAATCGCCCCGCTCTCCTCACTGAACAGCGGTGACTTGACCTGTCAATCAGGTCAGTCATCACTGCGCACACACAGGCGCCAGGGGGGGACATTTTAGGTGCCCCGGGCGACCAGGCACCCAGGAGTTTTCCATCTCTGCAATGTGTAAGGTGTATAAGTACTTCTAAATTCTGCAGTGCCTGGTATTATTATATCAAAAATGTATTATAAACTTTCCATAATCAGATTTAGAGTATATTATATCTCCGAAGTCTGCCCCTTTCCCTCTAAGTTTAAAACAACTATAATGGCATATAATAGAAACAAGGGGCCTGACAAAGGGCTAGATACTGTAGGCCTGAAACGTTGCCCCTTCTTACTTGTTCTCTGTTAAAGCAGCAATACTACATTCCCCTTTTTATGTCTCTTATTTTTATACAGTATGTAAAGCATGTGACAATGTATATAAATTCTTATCTAAACTGGCAATTGTTTAGTGCTCCTTTCAAAATCCTGTGTGTGTGCCTAAAGAAATGGCCGCCTTCTAACTTTGTGCTGCAGTCTGTGAAATGCTGCAGCTGATCTGTAACATTATAGTACTAAGTGTAACACATTATTGTTACTACTTTCAGATCAATAGACAGTCAGCTGTTTGGAACACGGCAACAGTTTTGTTTGTGATACTTTGTTGCCAAAGGGCACAGCTAAAAAAAAGGTGTGTCAGAGTCTGTTTCAAAAGAGGAAGTGGATATGACTTTCTATGAAATGGCATTTGGAGTAAAAACAAATAAAAATGCAGCCTGTATTATCCAATACTCCAGAACTGATTAAAAAAAACAAAAAAACATATAGGATTTTTAAAGGTTTGCCGCTTTAATTTGATGGATTAAATAAATGTACCCAAGAATTCTTTGGACCTCCCACTGTACTTTACTATAATAGAAACATTTCTACAAGTACTATAACCAATTTAATTTTAAAACGGTTTATATGCCAGTGCAAACATTTATCCACTACTGTATATTATTCTTGTTTAAATGTTTGCATTAGACGTGCATATCATTTAAATAACTATATTATCCTTATTGGGAAGGATTTTACATGGGCAGTGCAAACGTATGCAACTATATTACTATACTAATCTTAATTCAAACACATTACAAATCTAATGTAAACATTTCTACAACGGTACAAATCATTTTTGTTTCAATTATTTATGTGTAATGCAAACATTTATGCAACCATTATTCTTTATGAAAAATATTTGCATTTGACATATATTTAATTTAATAAAATGATGATAATAAATCTGAGAAGGTAAATGCCAAATCCAAAAAGTATTTAATATCTACACAAGTTAAATACACGGAGTGATGTGACCCATACACGATAATCTAAAATACACAATGAAAAACATAGATAGTACAAAAAACGGTGAAAAGGAAATGAAAAAGCAAAATAAGGAAAAAACAGGGGGGGGGGGAGAAATCAGCTTTGCAGCAGGAGAGGAGTAGTGCTTGAGATTACGTGTGACCTATACCCTGTGGTTTGATTCTATACCTGTTATTCTCTCTAGTGCTATATCAGATTCTAGCATTTATTGCTTTAAGTTTTTTCATGTACTTTGGTTGTTAGGGGTGCTGTCTTGTGTTATTGGGGCATTGTGGCAAGGGAAGTACCTCGGTGTGAGGGAACGGGCCTGAGGAAGGTGTTTGTCCCCGAAACGTTGCCCCCCTGTTTATCCCCATTTTTTGCCCCCCCCCCCTTGTTTTTCCTTATGTAACACCTTTCCCCCTATCCCCCAATCGCAGATAGGGACCATGTGGGGAAATACACTTGTGTTACCGGGTGTGGTGCGTTACCTGATAGGCTCACAGAAGACCTGAACCTCCGCCACTGGGAGCCTGGGGTTACCTGATGATTCGTCGAACACAGCGCCTCCACCTGTAAGGGTTCCCACCTGAGTGGGATGGTCCTCTTACAGGAACCACAATAATAAGACATGCACACACTGTATGCTAACAACTGATTTACTATTGCAACTACTAATAACTCCGGTACCCCGTACCACACAGCAAGATGCATATAACACACACATGGAAGTCCACCGGGTGCACACATCAACATAGATATCCTAGGGCCTGTCCCTGTGACCACCCTCACTAGTGGGGAGTCAGGGCCTCAACTCTAGCCTGGGGATTTCTGGCCTAGGGCAGAAGCTCGCAGCTCTCTGCCCCCCTTCTTTCCCCCTCTGTGTCCTCAGCCTGACTAAACAATCCTTGTCTGCACACAACATTGTATCTTCTTTGCAGCATGAGAATCTGTCAGCCTTAGTGGCTGTCTGACTGCATGTGACAGGGATCATAGGGCAGTCCCCAGAGGCTGCTGGGAATCGTAGTCCACTCAGGACCTCTTTCCTATGGGGACCGCGTGCGCGATCTCTACTGCGCCTGTGCGAAGCTGTAATGGCCGCCGCTACGCTTAACTGCGCCTGTGCAACCTCCCAGAGCTCCTGCACACTTGTAATGGCCACCGCTACCCATGCCAACCTCTGCGCATTGCGCAAACCTCGCGCCACCCACAACATGGACGCCGCGGCTATCTGTGCATGCGCAACCCTCCGTGCATGCGCGAGCATCAGGACCCCGACGGTACCAGCCCAGATGGCGCCGCCCACCGGGAGAAGTCGCTGTCCCCTTCCCCCACTGCCACAGGGGTAAGGCAGGGGGCAAAGAAAGATCAGGGGAACCGGGGATGACCCCCTTACACTTATTTTGCCTTTTCATTTACTTTTCACCGTTTTTTGTACTACCTGTGTTTTTCATTGTGTATTTTAGATTATCGTGTATGGGTCACATCACTCCGT
This sequence comes from Ascaphus truei, assembly GCF_040206685.1. Classification (NCBI taxonomy): domain Eukaryota; kingdom Metazoa; phylum Chordata; class Amphibia; order Anura; family Ascaphidae; genus Ascaphus; species Ascaphus truei. The sequence goes on along the minus strand of NC_134483.1, from coordinate 161,688,875 downwards.
GTATTTAACTTGTGTAGATATTAAATACTTTTTTGATTTGGCATTTACCTTCTCAGATTTATTTTCATAAGTCAGTGAGTGCTGGAACTATTATTACTGTTTTGTAATTATTTAGGAGGAATTGGGTCCTTCTTTTTGTTCCTTTAGTTTGCACCCTGCAATATGCGCTTGTTTAGCAGTATATTATTTGAGTGCTGTCTATCATTAGTGTTTTTTTGTATATTTAATTTACATATCAAAGTATGATGTAAATATAGGAATATGGGGTGTCACTACTTTTTTTTTTATTTAAAAATCTGAGTAGCACAATTTTTTTTAACATTTTATTTACACACTATAAGTCATTATAAATAAAAAATATTTCATTTAAAGAATGTTTTCAGTTTTTTTAGACCATAAATAATACGTAAATCTTTCCAATATAAGCTTTGCATCAATGCCCAATAGATTTTTTTTAAATCAGTCACAAAACAGCTATCCAACTACTTATTCTTAATTAAAAATATTTATATACATCTAATGCAAACATGAGAGTATTGTAAATATAGAAACAAAGCCTTTCCTTGGCGTCTATGTTTTTTTTCCACATTAATAACAAAAACTACACCACAGTAGCATTCCGGGGCGTGCTTCTTTGCTTGGGGGTATTTTTGTTTGTTCTGTTGGTTCCTTTTTTTTTTGCCTCAGTTTTGCAGCCGGAGACTCTGACAAAAAGCCCCTGACAGGTAATTATATTTCTATGATGACGCAGTTTGTTTTTTCCTGCCACAAGAAGACGTGTCAAATGCGACTTAATGACTCCCCCGTAGAGTATAAGGCAAATGTGCATGCTTCAACACTTTCATAAGCGCAAACTGAAAGACATGACCATAGTCTATAGAGGTTTGGCAATTCCCACATTGGGCCAAAAAATAAAATGATAGCTCTTACCAAACCATAAAGTTTCTGCCCAATTTACGATAAGCGTTTGAAACATGAAAGAGCAGGTCAGTATATGATCATCCTTGCCTGTTTTTAATCACGGAAGTTAAAAGAGGTCAGGTTGGCCTTTACTACCCCCAACTTCTTAGGAATCCCGTGAGTGACACCATCATCTTGCACAGGAGGGTTTCCCAAGAGACCTATTTGTCATTGATAGCATTCAATGCCTGTTCTGAGTCTCTGCCATATACAGTATAAACATTTTGTTCATTAAGTTGCTTAAATTTCATGCAAACTAGTAAGTGAGACTGGCTTCAACCACTTTGGCCATGTTTTTTTACTCCAAAAACAAAATGAAAGCTTGGTTACAATATCTTTGTCATATAACTCCTTCCTCACTCAGCCTTTTCACTCTCGCCGAACTGAGAGAAACGGCCAATAAAAGCGCGAAGTGCCCAGATCTATTGACGCCAATAGACGTATCTTCAAAGTGTTTCTGTACTTATTGTTCTTGATAAATAGACACAGTAGACCATAAACTATAAACCACTATAATGTACACCATGAACATTGCCCTGTCACTACCAACCAATCTCCACTGTCAATAATTGTTCTACTCTCTTGGGATTTCTTCTCCCAGTTAATGCGACTTCAAGCACAAAATGTACTTGTTAAAAAAAAACCACGTTCCTTAAAATACATCTGATCACAGACGTGCTTATTAAAGAGGGTTGGGGTTCCTTACAATGCATCTGATCTCAGACGTGCTATTAAAGATGGTCGGGGTTCCTTACAATGCATCTGATCTCAGACGCGCTATTAGAGAGGGTTGGGGTTTCTTACAATGCATCTGATCTCAGACGCGCTATTAGAGAGGGTTTGGGTCCCTTACAATGCATCTGATCTCAGACGCGCTATTAAAGAGGGTTGGGGTTCCTTACAATGCATCTGATCTCAGACGCGCTATTAGAGAGGGTTGGGGTTCCTTACAATGCATCATATCTTAGATGCGCTATTAAAGAGGGTTGGGGTTCCTTACAATGCATCTGATCTCAGACGCGCTATTAGAGAGGGTTATGGTTTCTTACAATGCATTTGATCTCAGACATGCTATTAGAGAGGGTTGGGGTTCCTTACACTGCATCTGATCTCAGACGCGCTATTAGAGAGGGTTGGGGTTCCTTACAATGCATCTGATCTCAGACACGTTATTAGAGTTGGGGTTCTGAAGAATTTCACAATACAATTATAGGGTTCATTAACCAAAAAAAAGTTAAAACACTGCCTTAATCATTGTTTTAAACAGCACTACTGTTAAATAACGCGCCAGCATTAACGCAACACACTCGCTAGCGGGTGCAATAAAGTCTCCTACATCTGTATTCAAACATTTTCCATTGAGAGACTGAAACCCTCAAAACAAAGTTTTCCATTATGGTAAGAAACTCAGGGCTCCTGCATTATTACAACATCCAGCATGTTTACTCTTAGACATTCAACCTATTATGGTTGCTACGAGCCCGTTGCTATGCAACAGTAAAGGCTATGCTGTACTTTCAGGACAATGAGTGTTTAATAAACCTGTATAGGCCTCCCTCCTGGACAAGTAGCAATAATCTCCTCTTTCCTGTTCTAGAAACTATCTCTTTAATAATATTTTTTTTTTTTAAATGCTAACTCCTAAAAAGTGTTCAATGCAGAATTCTGGATTGAATATGTATGAGCATCTGCTAAAGGCAAGTAGCAAAATGAGTAGCGGTGGTGTAGAACCATGCCAGCAAAACATTTATATTTAAAGAATGTCTAAACTTGTATATGAGCCACTTAGTCTCTTTAAAGGGTGCGTGCATTCACTCTTTAAAATAAATGTTCAAATTCACTTTACATCTTCCCAATTTAAGTACTTTAAACACAACACATGCAAATATTTTAGGAGCTCCAAGTGTCTTGGTTTTTTTTACTGTAAAACTGACACTTTGAACATGAGGAATAGGCATCAACGTGTACACCTGCTTAATAAATGCATATTTTCAACAGGAGTAGGGAGGAATTACACAACACACATACTGTACTAGAACGGGATCAAATGATGCGACTTTCTCCTTACAATTTTGTTTATTTGTTAGAATTAAAATCCACCACTTGACAAATACTGCTAATTATCTGCGTCAATTATGAAATGCTCGATCACCAAGCATTACATTTCACACAGACGCAAGTAGATAACACAGTAACAGTACTACCAGCGATTCAAACATGTGGTGTGTTAGGGAGATAAGAAGAATATCATTGATCAGAGCTGCAATTCTGGTCATTAAAAAAAAAAAGATTTTAATAATCTAAATATAAATGCCATATTTTGATCCTCTAAACAATTTGCGTTGGTATAGGGAAAGCAATATACAAATGTAATAAAGATTTTTTGGTGAAAAGCAGATTTTGTGAAAGATCCATAACTAGGGTGACCAGACGTCTTGGTTTAAGGAACTGTCCTGGTGTCACGACGATTTTTCAAAAGTCCCAGTTTTCCTGGGGTCGGAGGGAGATACTGGCGGAGAATTGAAAACTTTGGGTCGGTAGCAGAGAGAAGGAGAAGAGCAGTTTCTGTGGGTAGCTCACTGACTCCTCCGGCCACTAGGTGGCGCTGCACAGCTCACGCAGCTCCTACTCTCCTGGCTGCAGTGCAGTGTGCGGATAAGGCAATGTGTGTGTGTTCATTCTCTCCCCCTCTCCCCCCATTATCTCTCTCTTCGTCCTCCCTGCATTCTCCCCCTTCGCTCATTTCAGGGTCTGGATTTGATTTATGCCAATGTTGGGTATGACTTAAATAATGATACGTTAATATGGAATGAATATCCTTTAGGGCAGTTATGACCTCCTCTGTATATCGTTTAGAATAATGACCGTTACAAATAACACCATGCTTTGTACGGGAGTCAAACATGGTTAACGTCATGTTATTTGCGTTAGTGAATAATACGTTGTGATCAAAAGGCTTTACTTTACATTAAATAGGCTAACAAAGTTTATTGAATCTGGACCTCCCAGAGGTCCCAATCGGCACTATCACAGTTTAATAAATAATCCCCTAAGGCGCTTCTTCAACATGCTGTAAAGTTGCTTCTCCATGTCTGAGAAACTCTGCGCACCATTCGGAAAAATGGTCTGAGCTCCATTCATTTATTCAATGAAATGGAGAAGGAGCTGATGGGGACCTTAACGTTGGGTCACCTGAGTCCCAGCGGTGCAGGTATCTGGATAACAAATGTAGGGTACTTATAACAAACACGTATTGGATAGTCACACACATAAAGCAAGGACTTCCTCAAAAGGTGGCATTTGAATATTGGCTACGTCAGCGGTTCTCCTGTTTAATAACTGATGGCACAATCATGGATATGTGTTAGGCCATTTTATATTTGGGCAGGCAAAAAACAGTTTGTAAGATGCTTGGGGCATCTATTACAGTATACTGCTATTCATTATAGGCTTTTGTTCTAAGCAAAGTACAAGGTACTCTATGAACGTTGTGTACATTAAGCTCTACTTTTCAGGCCTAACCTGCAAATTCAAGTAATAGGCCATACCCAGCGTTATTTAATTCTCAGTGAACTAACGTTGTTTCCATGGAAGATTGATGCCTGTAGCATTGCTGTATAGAGGTATCAATGACAAGATAGGACACAAAGAGCTGGTGACAGCTTCGGGATTCAACAGAACAGCACTTTAAACGACGACAATGCCAATTCTACACGGAGAGAGGATTAAACATGCTGAATGGAGGTTTGTACAGATTATCACACAATACTTTAAAAGATAAACTGCCTGAAGAGCTCTATAATTCTATTATTCACAATACCAACCAGCAAAATTGTGTTATTGTGCTCCATCACAGACATAAGATATTTATTTGATGCTATATCTCCTATTTACATCAGAAGATGAAGGGCCAGATTTATCCCATAAAACACCTTCCTGATGCTGAAAGACACATGTCGCATATCATGGTCCCTTTACCTGAATGTGTCAGAAGGAGTTTTCCAGCACTTGCACAGGTTTTATGGAATAGCACTGCTTATAACGTATGGGCCAAAGTCCTACAACAGGGCAGATTTACATCCCAGTGCTACTGGATTTCTTGATGTTTATCAAGCTCAGTGTGAACCAATGTAAACACCATTTTTATAATAAGCAAAATGAACAGGTTAAGAATGTCCCAGAATAGAACGTACAATTTACAATTTCAAAGTATCGCACGGAGACAGACACGTTTTCTCTCTCTAAATTACGAGAGCATATTTTATGGAGAATATGTCACTTCAATCTCTCATAAAACAATGAACACACAATTTGCACTCATTTGAAAACATTTATTCTGCACAATAATAGATCATGTTTGCGGCTTAGGAAAGCATAAAGCAAGATGACAGCACCGACAGACTGTCTGGTAATAAATTAACCCTTTCCCTAGTCGAGATCAGCAAAGTATTGCTGAGAAAATGCTGCCGGGCTCTCTTGTGTGGAAGTGTTTATATACTGTGACTCTGGCTTGCATGGAGGAAAAAAGGATAACCTATGGAAAGTATAGTAGGCCAACTGATTTTTAAAAATGTTTAAACGCAGTGTAAATCCCATGAGGTATGATGTACCATTAGAAATTGCCATCAGATAATGATATAAAGTTATATTAAAAAAAAAGGGGTTTCAGCATTCGAATAGTCAAAACGATGGGTATAAAAAGTGCGACGTCATATACACAAATGCATAAAACGCATGCGTGCTGTGCATACAAAGGCCTAGATTCACTAAAGGGTGCCAAGTTTTAGCACGCCTCAACTCCTATTCATTTGAATGGGTATTAAGGCACACTAATGCTTAGCACCCTGTAGCGAATTTGAGCCAGAGTGCAAAAGTAATATGAGTGATGCTATATAAGAATAAGACATAAGCTGAATAGTCAATAACATCAGCAACTCCTGTGATGACATTCCGGAAAGCAGTAGTGTTGCTTGCTCAACAACGCCCATTGCACATTAGCTTGTAAACTCTTTGAAGCAGGGGTTCCCTCAAGCTCTTACTTTCATGCCTGTTGTTCTTACTCCTGCATATAGATAGCAGACTTCATTTGCTCCCGCTGGTAACACAACGTATCACGCAGAATATCACAAACAGTAGTTTCCATAGGCATGAATGGCAATTATAACACGGAACATCCCAGCATAATCCTACAACTGTATATAAACTAAACAATAGGAATAGTGCTTTTAGATTTCTGAGCAACTTGAAGAACCGTGCAATATACCAATTGTGCAGGAAATAAAAAGCGCTGTACATTATAATAAACAGTCGCCAATCTGTTCATTTACGTCTTGAGAAATCCAATAATTTCTTAGATTGTCCGCTCCAGGGGGAAAAGGACCTTCTTCCCATTGTCTCAAGTTTCTCTTCATTTGCATGTGCTCTTTGTTATGTAGGGTTATTGCCCACCCTCCCACATTGTACTGCTCTCTGGAATATGTTGGTTCGATAGAAATAAAAGATGATAATAATAATAATTGTATCATTAGACAGCAAAACTATAAGGAAATAGAAGTTGTGTGAAATGCACCCATAAAGTCTAAGCAGTAGAAGGTAGACATCTCCTCATCATGGAATCGTGATAAAGCCAAAACAAAAAAACTATCACTACACAAAGTGAAATCAATAAAAAAATTCTGTATACATATATATATATATTTTTTAAATCAATTACTACAGATTGCATCTTCAAACAATCTATAAAAATGTAGCTATCTCCAACACATCTTTACCCTTGTACTGTTTGTAGGACGATGTTCTTTATTAAGCAGTGATACCTTTACATGCACGTTTATATTATAACACAGGTCTCCTTCCATTACGTAAGTGAAAGAATACTACAGCCTACGAAAAAGAAGAGAGTCTTCTACAAGAACATGGCAAGCTACAGTAATCTCTTCCACCGCTTGATAGCAGACACAAACAGACCTTAAAATCCTCCCAAAACTACTAGACTACATTCATTTGGATATTCTTTAAGGAGAGATGGGACATCTTTAGCAAATGCATCTGTTCACTAACCTTTTGCATATGCCCTGATGCAAACGCCACAATAAACAAGCAGATGACTAGGAAAGTCATTGCTTCAAAGTCATTTGTGGTCATGACTAGTAGACCTTTTTTGCCATAATATTTAATAAATGCCACACATACATAAAAATGTACTTGGGTAAATACACGGACACAAAATGTACATTTGCACCATGCTGCATACAGCTATGTATGCAGATGTCTCGGTAAATACAGTCTATCTCAATTACACAATGAACCGTGTTTATGATTCAAAATCAGAACTTTACAACTTTTGGGTGGGGGGTGGGGAGGGAGGGGAGAGGGGAACTTCCAAATTCAACCTCCACAAGCCTTGAAACATCATAAATTATATGCATAAATAATTTCCTTCCTTAAGAGTGCTGCAGGCTCAGGGTAACACCCCGTATTGCATACTGGAAACAAATATGACCAGCAGCCGCCGTTCATGAAAAATAAATGTGCCTACCTCGTTGACCTACCTAATGAGAACTTTTACATTGATCCACACGGACTAAAATGTGTGAATTTCAAAGGGAATCCTACAAACCATACACAGATGTGATTTTTACTTACTTTCAGGAATGGCAGTTCCGATCAGGCTTGGAAAAGAGACAGCTGGCTGCATGCTAAGAAAGCCCATGAGACTCCATCTCAGCAGAGTGTGGGTCTCAGGTATTCTGTTCCAGGTAGAGATACACCGCACTGTAGCACCCAGGGACCACTTACTGACAACAGCAGTGTCAGCACAGGATTACTGCACAGCCCATGCCTCCAATCACTGGATTATGCTGATTATTAAACCATATGGTAAAATCAGTTTCACACTTGTAAATGTGAATATCTTGCGCTGCTTGCAAAGGGTCCGTCTGTCTAAAACTGTGCGGCGTGAAAGCTGGGTCCATGTGGGTGGGTTATATAAAATCTAACATTTCATTGGAAAATGGTCTTTTCTACATGTATAATCAGCAGTTTGTTGGTACTAAACGAAAAATAAATATATACAAAGTGAGAAGTGAGCTAATTTCTGTTGTATCAATCACTTAATGGTGCAATTTAAGATCATGAGTGGGAAAAAAACCAACTAAACATTGTCTGTTGATGTTACCACGTGACAAGTCTTTTTGCGCTTTCTTTATTCTTTTCATTAATGTTCAAGTTTTTCAGGAACACATAAAATGGCTGATAGGAAACACTGGTATTGCTCCCTATTGGTTTAATGTACATTATACAAATTCAAAGGTCTCATTAAATAAACAAGCACATTCTCTGTACTGATAAGAGCAGTGTGCTGTATAGAAATATATATATTTTTTATTAAAAACTGAATAATAAACTAATTTTAATCTAAAACTACGAAGGCGACACATTGGCGGGGGTGGGAGAGGGGGCTCAAATTAAGGGCAGTTAATGCTGGACAAAGCTCTTATACCCCTTATCGGAGGAGATAAGTGAATCTCTGTGAATTACTAAAATGGAGGATGATTTAAAGCTATGGCTATGTTAAAGTAGAATCCCCCACCCCTACTCAAATTTTGTTTGCCTATATGAATCTAGACCAGGGGGTCTCCCAGAGCTGAGTCGTGATATTTTTATACTCCAGGGACACCCTGGTTCACGAGATATTTTCTTTTGTTATGGGCCAGTGTTTATAGTCCCCTTTGGGAACTCAATATGGCCACAAACCAAGGTGCAATCCCAGAGGCCAACAGGAAGCTGCAATGTCAACAGAACATGATATCGCTTTCTATGGGACGATCCCAACAGCCATCTCTGCATTTACTTTCATTTTACAGTCACATAAAAAGTTCAATACAGTATCGTGGCGACCAGGGGGTCTCCTGGAGCTAGAAAAAGCGCAGTTTGGCACCACAGGACCCCTCGCTCGATTCCAATTATGTAAATTAAACATGTTTCAAAAATTAGGGGGATTGCTGCTTTCGAAGGGCAATATAAAGAAAAAGGAAGCGCAAGCTCCATAGCATAATACTGTATTATTAGGAGTTTATTATTAAAACTAGAGATGACCACGGCCCATTGGACCTGCACTCCCAAGAGTAGAAGTTTAAAAGCATGTAAGAGACAATCTCTAAGGTGGCGTCACCAGGTGAAGGTTGTGGTTCAAAACCATACAGCTGGGCACTTTAGGAGCCAGAATGTCACAAACGTGGGTCCCTGCCTCAGATCGGTGCATCTTCTGGGTGAGAAGCGCAGCTGAATAGATGGCGTTTCCTTCTGCAGCTGCAAACAGTGTGTATTCAAGCAGTTCAAGCGTTCGCAATCAGCTGTAATCAGCTGCTGGCATGCAGGGAAAGAAACGGACCTCCACGGCGCGATGACGTCACCAGGTCAGCTATGTCCCGACGCGTTTCGTCACGTGATGGGACTTCATCAGGGGGAGCTTGTGCTTCTTTTTCTTTTTGTTTTATGTGGCAACATCACTTTTGAAGCAGCAGCCCGCTCCATCAGGATCAACGATCACCTGGATTTGGACGTCATCTTTTTCAATTGAACTTTCACTGGTTTGAGTTTATATATATTTTTCTAAATCAATATTTTTGCACATGGATATATGTGCATTCCTTTTTATGTATATATTGTACTTGTTATTGTTATATTAGTATAAGCACTATTAGTGGTTATTAATGATCAACATTGTTTTTGATTTATAACAAATTTAAAAGTACATCTATTTATTTATTCACTTTTTCCCACATTGTAAAAGGGACTTATCCCTGTTTAAATAAAGCAGCCTCAGAGCTCTGAGAATCCAGCAGACAGATAGTTAATTGCAGCCACTCAATTAACCAGTCTCCACCTGGACTAATGAGAGCTCTGTAAAAAGCCTCATGTGAGACACAGGAGAGAGATTCCTTCGCTCACATTTGAGCTTACAGAAGGAGAGCAGAGAAGCCTGCACACAGACACTGTCTTGACCACAAAGACTTTGCTGAGATCCAGAGATCTATATTTCCTGGGCACAGAGGACCCAGGAACCTGCCAGAGACTGACATGGAGGGCCACCTGCTTAAGGTACCTCCTGAGACTTTGAAATGTTAGGCTGGTAATGGGAATATCCTTCCAGTCCTGCAGATAGGGTCTGGGGAAGTAAGTTAGTCCTTACAAAGGGATAGGGGTTTGTTATTTTGCAGCCCAGCCTCCTACAGCTGACCGCCGGACCTCCCACCGACCAGCCCAGAGGAGAGAGTGGCCAGAGCAGGAACCGGGGCATCTTTCAGCCGCAGATAGAGCGAAGCAACACGGAGGAGTAGCTCTGTCCCCCAGCCTCGATATGGTGCCTGCACACTCCAGCCGGCTAGATCAACTGTGCTGAGCAGGAAAACATCTAACCAGCCCACAGAGGCTACCAAGGAAGTGCATGCTGCTCCCCCCTCCCTCATGGCTGCCCAGATCCTCCCCCCCTCCCCCTACTGCCCAGATCCTCACCCCCTGCTGCCCAGATCTCCCTCCCCCCGGCTGCCCATATCACCCCACTGGCAGCCCCTCCCCAAACGGCTGCACTGAACTTCCTCACACCGGCACCCATCCCCTCCGCGGCTGCAGCAGATTTACCCCCGCCCTGCCACCACAGTTCCCCTGCGCTTTACGCCCCTTGCGCACCCGCCCATGCACCTTACGCCCACGCGTCTTCCCCACCCCCCCCAGTACGCAACCGCTCCTTATGCACCCACCCCTTACGTGCACTACACACCTGCGCCACACGCCCCAGTGCCTTACGCACCTGCCCATTACGCGCCTCCGCCCTACGCACCTGCGCCTCACACCTGCCCCTGCACCTTATGCACCGGCGCCTGCCCTAGATCCACAGACGGCAGCCCCACTGCCACTGGCTACGGGGTGTTACCCGGTCACCCCCATCGTCCCAGGCCACCCCTAGCAGATACACCGGTACCAGGGGCGCAGGGAAGCGTCACCAATCCAGGGAGCAGCAGCAAGAGCCATGCGGCGAGCAAAAGATTCAGAACCGGTCATCCAGGTGTCCAAGCTGCAGGATCAGGTGAGCATGATGATGCTGTGTTTGAAAGTGATGATGATGTTAGTGATATGGGGTCGGTTATGACAGAGTCGGATTGTGAGTCCCAAGGGACAGACTGCGACGATAACGAGAGCGCAAGGGCAAGCACTGAGTCAGACGCAAGCAGCGGCGCAGACAGTGGCAAGTCCCCAGGGATAAAGTGCATAAGGTAGCAGGTAGAAGCCTTGAGCAAGGCTGCGAAGCGGAGTAGGAAGGCGAAGATGAACAAATGCAAAGCGCGCAAGGACAAAGGGGTAATTTCCTCCCACAGCAGGGAGGATTCAATCGGGCTCGAGAGTAGCTCCATATACACAAACCTGACCAGAAAAACCCGGAGAGATATAGGTAAAAGGATGTATGTGGATATGTTTAGACTTTCTGTAAAGGGGCGAACAGAGAGGAAGCAAGAGCGGGAGGCGGGTGAGAAAGTACAGGTTATGAGAAGTAATGCAAACTGGATACTGGGCTTCACTGTTTTCCACAACAATTGCATAATGTAATGAAATACTTGCATGTAATACAGACCATGTATGATAAATACAGGGGGTCGGGGTGGCCAGATTGTGACGCAGTTCAGGCAGAGGTGGCAGGGAGATCCATGTTTGACTTTGGGGAAGATGGACATGGAATTGTGGATGAATTTAGTGGGACAGGGGAAGCAGGGGGGTAACGCGCCCTTTCCCAAGGGGCCGGGTGGTCAGCCCGGGAGTTATCCAACGAGCAGGGGCAAGAAAGGGGAATATTGGGCGTTTAACGATAAACACTGTAAGCTGGGGGTGGGTTGCAAGTTCAGACGTGTGTAGCCAGTGTGGGGGTAACCACCCCATCAAGAAGTGCTACAAATCCCCAGCCAACTCCAACCAGGGGACAGTTTATGCCCCTAACAAAGGCCCCAACACCGGCAGCCTTAGCGGTTTGAGCTGTTGGTTAAGGGGATACCCTGACCCGGGAGAAGGTTCCTGGAGGAGAGGTTTAAGGGGGGGTTTCACATACCAGTGGGGGTGGTTTTACAAGCGAGGCAAGTTAGCCAAAATTTGAAATCTGCTACAACACACAAACACATAGTTAAAGAAAAAATAGAGAAGGAGATAAAATTGGGACGTATGGAGGGCCCATTCACATCCCCCCTCTCGCCCAGCTAATTATTTTCCCTTTCGCCCAGCTAATTATTTCCCCACTGGGTGTGGTGCCTAAAAAGGACCAAGGCAAATTCAGACTAATACTACACCTGTCATATCCAAGGGGAAGGGGGGAGGTCTGTAAATGATGCCATAGACCCGGAGCTATGCCGGATACAATACCAATCATTCCACACCGCCATAGGAATAATTAAAACATATGGGGAGGGAGCACTATTGGCTTAAATTGACATAGAATCAGTCTTTCGGCTGATAAAGTCAGGAAGCTTAGAACTAGCCTAGGTCAGGTCCGGGAGGCCAAGAAGGAGACCCTGAAACAAATGCAGTCACTGCTGGGTCTGCTAAACTTCACCTGCTGAGTAATCCCCATGGGCAGGATATTTAATTGCAGGTTAGAAAGGGCCAATTCGAGGGCAAAGAAGCCCCAACACCGTATCCAAATCACTAAGGAGCTTAGGGCAGACCTGGAGGTATGGGGTTTTTTTCTCAGGGAGTTTAATGGGAGAAGGCTGTGGTTCAAGGACAGTGTGACCAGCAACGCCCTGCAGATATTCACCGACGCGTCAGAGGGGCACGGGTTTGGGGCATACTTTAGAGTTGTGTGCGGGTCCATGGCCAACTGACTGGGCGGAGATGGGGCTAAGAAAATGGCTTTCCTGGTGTTGTTCCCCATTATAGTAGCAGTGGAGTTGTGGGCCAAGGAATTGGCAAACAAGCATATAATATTATGGTCAGACAATTTGGGGGGGGGGTGAGGGCAGTGAACAACCGATCGGCAACGTCGCCACCAGTAATAAGGTTACTGCGCAGGCTGGTCCTGCAGTGCATGCAGGGGAATATAAACTTTAAAGCAAAGCATGTCCCAGAGAAGCTTAATGTAATCGCAGACGCATGATCTCGCTTCAATTGGCCTGCATTTAGGCGGGCTGCGCCAGATTCACAGGAAAGAGGTTTGACCTGCCCAAATTATCTGTATCAGTTAGGGCAGAGGGAGTGATGGATTTGGTGCAGCAATCGCTAGCCCCCCACACGTGGAAAACATATAACAACGCATGGTGGTAGTGGTGCAGTTTCCGGAAGGGCTCCAAGTGGAGCAGTAAGGTTAGCAGAACCCATCAGCTAATCAATTTTTTACTTACCCAGAAGCGGACGGGCATGTCACGGGCAAAGGCGGGGTATACGCTAGTGGGAATTGCATGTTTTCTGAAGTTGCAGGGCAGGTAGATATCATCATGGACTTTCTCCTCAGGCAGATACTGATTGGTTGGGGCAGAGGTGAGCGCAAGCAGGGGGATAAGAGGGAGACGGTAACGGTGCAGAGGTTGCAGAGCTTGAACAAGGCAGCAGAGTCAGTATGCGCAGGACCTTTCAAAATAAATTTATTTAAAGAGGCTTTCACTTTTGCCTTCTTTGGAGCCTTTAGAGTAGGGCAGTGATTCCCAACCAGGGTTCAGTGGAGCAGTCCCAGGGGTTCCGCCTACAGAAGGGCCGCCCGCACTCACTGTAACCCTTCATGGCTTTCCCCCTCAACCTTTCCCGAGCCCGCTCTCATGGCTCTCCCCCTCAACCTCCCCCCCTCCCCCTGCATGAGGACTGCATGAGCGCGCTCTAGCAGTGCAGCACTTCTGGTTCCTGCTAGAGCACGTGCAGCCCTGACTGCTTTGAAGCTCTGGCCGCTTCCGCCTCGTGAGATGCAGGGGGGGTATATGAGGATGACGAGGGGTGCTGGGGTAGATATGAGGTTGATGACGTTGAGGGGTGCTGGGGGAGATATATGTATTGGGGCGGTGTGGTCTTAAAAATGTATTTGGGCAGTGGGGGTCTTTTAAAAATGTATTGGGGTGGCGGGGGTCTTTTTAATATGTATTGGCGGGGTGGGGTTATATGTATTTAGGTTTTTTTTGGAAAGTATTTTGTGGGGGGGTGTAACAGGGGAGTTATCCCTGTTCAGGTAATGTGCCTTTAATCTAGCAGTGTGTTGGTTAACTGCTGGTAGTCAATTAATAGACACCACCTGCCTGATTTAGATTGCTTACAAAAGCCTGTCTGTTGAGACAGGAAGTGACTCCTTAGCTCTGACTGAGAGCTGAACTTTGGAGACAGAGCAGTGTTCTTGAGTCTCCCAGGAGAGACTGACCAAGAGAACACATATCTCTGGAGCTGATCGGTCTTGAGCTCTGCACAGCATAGCTGATTGCAAGACACCAAATAAGACTTCTAAACCTGGATGCTGATTTTCTGTGCACGCACGGGTGCGGTTCCAGGAGAGCAGAGAAGCTTACTCTACAGCAGCTAACAGATAAGACTTTCATTATTAAGAGACTGCTTATATCTGCTTATTTCATGCTATATGTTTTGGGGCTGCGAGACATGCTTGACTTAGGGAGTTGTGAATTAATTGCATGGTATTTTCACTAGAGATACTCCCAAGTGAATAGAAGCTTTGTTCCACCCCCCCCTGTGTTTGGATGATTTCCTGCTAAAAAGGAAAAGGCACAATAAAGCCTTATTATAATTTCACCTTATAAAGTCTCCAATTGTGTACCTCTGTGAACGTCTGTCTACAGGGGGATTGAGTAAGAGTAGGGTAATTGACGGAAGGTAGGGATGAGTGAGAGGGGAGGGAGTGAGTGAGGAAAAGAGGGAGTAAGAGTCAGACGCAGGGGAGAAATACATGCGAGGCGGGAGAGGGAGGAGAGTGAGTGAGATGAAGGGGAGAGAAATACATGGGTAAGGGTGGCGAATAGAGGGGGCTCGTGAGGTGTACAATTTTGTGATTTACCCCTGTCGAACCTATGTGTCAGCCAGATAGGGGTTCCCCGAAATTTTTCGAAATACTTAAAGGGTTCCTCCAAACAAAAAAGGTTGGGAATCACTGGAGATGGGGAACTGGTAGCAGCATCAAAAACTAGCAGGGACACTGGCCTGTTGTTCGGAAATGTTATTATAGGGGGGGGATATTGTAGCATGCCACATACACAGGTCAAAAACTGACCAAGCAGGGAAAGGGGCCTGGGTATATCTGAGACAGCATGAGGAAAGGAAGGTATGCCCGGTGAGGGCAGCAAAGCGCTACGCCAGGCAGTGATCGCAAGGGGGCAAAGTTTTCCTGACGCATAAAGATTCAACGCCTCTAACCAAATTTCAGTACAACAGGATCTTTAAACGTTGCCTTGAAAGAGGAGGCATAGACGCCACCAATTTTGGGACCCACTCGTTTCGGATTGGGGCGGCAATGGTAGCCTCCGAGCAGGGGCTGCCTATCGTGCAGATTAAGGAACTGGGGAGGTGGAAATCAAATGCCTACAAAGGGTACATTAGGTCCCAGCAGGGGAGTAATTAAATAATCTTAGGAAGCTGGGCTCTATCCTATGCGGGTTGGCTCAGGCGGCCATGATAAGGGGCACCAAGGGTGAGCGGATGAAGGGTGGTCGGGAGATGTCTCCCGCAGGACGGTAGAGTAGGGCAGTTGGAGAAGTGCTCCCGCTGGAAGATGACGACAAATGACTAGCAACTGTCTGACAGTTTATTTTAAAGTATTGTTAAGGCAATAAAGCTGTGACAAATTTTTACTTCCACAAAACAGTGTCGTCTCAGTTTGTTAGGTGGGGTGTAAGTAAACCACGCGCTAGGCACACTAAGCCTTTATGATCTGTATAAACCTCGGTAGTCACGTGACAGTTCCTGACGTCTGCTGGTGACATCAGACGCTCTGCTGGGATATCAGGCTTGATCAGACGGACCATCATTCTCAGCACGGAAGAGAACCTTCCAGTCACAGACTGAGTGGCTTTCTGTCACGATTCTATACATTGGACTTGAGGATTCAAGGGAAATACTGCATTTTTTCCTTTTTGCGTGGGAATGGGCTCAAAGAAAGGGTCCTTACCCTGAAATGTTAACGTTGCCCCCTCTCTATTGACTCATTGGCACTCATTTGGCTTTAGACCTATTGACTTTTTGTTCTATATCTTGCACTGTTTTTTGATTAGTGCCCCTATAAGGATTGTCCTTTGGCTTTATATCTGGCACATTGCCTGATAGACTTTTCACCTCCTCCTTATCTTTTTTTGGTGCGTCTTTTTTCCCTCCTGCTCCTTCATCCACTACCTAAGACATTATCTTGACTTGCATATTTTTTGAGCATTAATTCGAATGGGGTATAAACACTACTTGAATTTTTCTATTCCGTGCTTTCTGTAAATATTGTCTAGTGCATTCGTGGTGTGAGGTTCAATAACCTCTGTGTGTAATATTTCATACTTGTCGAGCAAAAATAATTTTTTGGGGTGTTCTCCAGTGTTGCCTTGATTTTTATTTTGTGAGTGTGGGGAATATATGTTTGATTATATTTTAGTATTTAGGGATTTTTGGGGGATCTCCTTTGTCCCTCTAGCACTATACAGGCATACCCCAGTTTAAGGACACTCACTTTAAGTACACTCGCGAGTAAGGACATATCGCCCAATAGGCAAACGGCAGCTCATGCATGCGCCTGTCTGCACGTCCTGAACAGCAATACCGGCTCCCTACCTGACCTGAAGCTGCGCGCAAGCGGGGAGACTATAGAACGTGTTACAAATGCGTTATTTACATCAGTTATGCACGTATATAACGATTGCAGTACAGTACATGCATCAATAAGTGGAAAAAAGGGAGTACTTCCATTTTAGTACATTTTCGCTTTACATACATGCTCCCGTCCCATTGCGTACGTTAATGCGGGGTATTCCTGTACACTGATCTTGAATTAGTGGTACTGTCTGTCACTTTGTATATCCAATAATTAGTTTCATTTAAAGAGGGCCTTTTATCCAACTTAAAAACAGCTCCCATTTTTTTTTTAAATGGTTTAATGAAATATGACAAACCACTAAACAAAATACAAAATCAGGAATATATTCATTAAAAAATAATAATAATAAAAAAATGAATTGCAACAGATGTCTAATGTTTCATCATGCCATTGTTTACTTCTTAGTTACGGTAGGTATATGTCCACTGGGATAATATGTACAAGAAAATCACTGCCTGTTGGGAAATAGCATTGTTAACACCTTCCAGTGCTGACACCGCTCTCAATGCACAGATTGCCCAACACGTTGCAAGCACCCCCAGTGCCAAACGAGTTAAGAGTGAATGAGGAAAGTGAACATTTCTGGCACTTGATGCTATTGTAGTCGAAAAAATATCATCATATATCTTTATTTCAGCGGCAGAAACACAAGCCGCTGCTGAGCTACAGGTCACCAAGATCGTCACATTCTCTCATTAAAAGATTGCTTCAAATAATTAAGACTCTTAAGGGATAGATCGACACTCAAGAGATTCATTATTTCGAGTCTTGGGTTCCAGAAAACCCATGCACAAATCAATTTATTTGCCTCGCCTCCCCCTGTAAATCTGTTTTTAAATAAGGTCTTAAGAAAAACTGTAATGTTCTCCATGAACTTGGCCATTAAAAAAAACAAGTATAAATAAAATATTGTTTTGTAAACATAATGACCATCACCTTCATCAATTGGCTTGTTGCTTCTGTAATAAGGGGGTGATGGAGCAGTCTCCCTGGCTACGCAACTATTGCAAAATTGGTTTCAAGAAAGCAGCACCATATTAAATAAAGAAAAAAATAATTTGCTTTTACTTTCTGTAACAGTAATATATTACGTAATAATTGGTCATCCAAAGTAATTCCAACTACTGTATATCTAATCATCATTATCAAATGTAGCTGCATTTGGCAGGTTGACAAATTTGTCAACTAATAAAACAGATTATACTGCTGGAATGCTTTTTATGAACTTTCACCTCTATACATATCATTGTATTTGTGTGATATTTATGTTACTGTCGTTTGAAAATTTCATTTTTAATTTTGTAATTTACAGTAGGTAAAAGTTATGTGGCACATTATACTGTGTAATTATTAATAATAATATTTTGGTGCCCTGGTTTTGCTGTTAGAACCTTAAGAGCCAGATTCCCTAAGCTCAGTTAACCTAGGTTAACACCCTTTAATTCACTAAAGCAGGATGTGAACAATGGCTCTGTGTGTGTGGGTGTGTGGGTCAGTGGCTCTGTATGTGTGGGTGTTATGGGTCAGTGGCTCTGTGTGTGTGGGTGTTATGGGTCAGTGGCTCTGTGTGTGTGGGTGTTATGGGTCAGTGGCTCCGTGTGTGTGTGTGGGTCAGTGGCTCTGTGTGTGGGTCAGTGGCTCTCTGTGTGTAGGTCAGTGACTCTGTGGGTCAGTGGCTCTGTGTGTCTGTGTGGGTCAGTGGGTGTGTGTCAGTGGCTCCGTGTGTGTGGGTGTTATGGGTCAGTGGCTCCGTATGTGTGTGGGTCAGTGGCTCTGTGTGTGGGTCAGTGGCTCTGTGTGTGGGCCAGTGGCTCTGTGTGTAGGTCAGTGACTCTGTGGGTCAGTGGCTCTGTGTGTCTGTGTGGGTCAGTGGCTCTGTGTGGAGAGAACATTTTTTTTAGATCTATTTATTATATATTTATCTTGCCTTTGGCTGTATCCTCCCCTCCAAATTCCTTTAACATGGCCGCGCGACGTCACGTAATGCACATTGCCATAACAACGAGCCGCTCCGTGACGTCACGCGGCATCAAGTTGACATGACAATGGGATGCATTATGGCGCCGAGGCATCACGTGATGCCACATTGTCATGGCAACATGTCACCGCCTGACGTCAGTGTCTCATTGTCATGGCAACGGGGTGCGTCATGTGATGTAATTTGTTTTATAAATAATTTTTTAATGTGTCCCGGTTTTTCATTTTGAAAATCTGGTCACCCTATACCTGCCCCCCCCCCCCCAATAAAATAGAACAAGCATACAATAGGTTCTTTTTTCTTTGCCTAGACCCTCCCACCACATTTAATTGTAAAAAATATTAACAAACAGTAATTAAAAATACAAAAGACATTAAGGTATCAGAGTTTTAAAAAGGCATCAATAATCCAGATCCAACCATTTAAACATATCACTGTCATAGGTTGATTGTAGAGATTGTACCATTAGAATGTGAAAGCAATTAACATGGATTACTCATTAAAAAAATAAAAATAAAAAAAGAATCAGTCATTAGTCAGAAATATTCTGTTATTACCTTGGTGCAAAATCACTCAAGTCATCCTTGGTTGTTTCATTTTTAAACAAAATTACAGATTTGTAAAAAAATAAAAATAATAATAATACATTAAATGTAGTTTACCGTAGAAGTTGGCACAGAAATGTATATCTCAGAATAAGATGTTCACCCCAAATGCTATGGTCCTTTTGTAGAGACAGTGACATCATTGCCTATCTTATTGTGACATACACACGTTCCTTTTGTGCATGCCCTTTGCTATCCAGGGAATTAATCAAAGCTTATGTCACTCTAAGTCTTGCTGCAGCAAACAATATCCATCATGGCTTTGTTTTTCCATTTTATAGTATTTAGAATTACAGTGTTTTCCAAGGCTCACTGAAAAGCTTGTATTTATTTATTTATACAATGTTTTACCAGGAAATAATACATTGAGCGTTTCCTCTCGGTTTCAAGTGTTTCCTGAGCATAGAGTTGTGATGACAATACATGGTTCCATTAAATGAGCAGAGGTTCTACATTCAATTTACAGACATTTCATGGACAGTTAGAGATATGCCCATAATCATATGTAACTTTTACAGACAAGATTAAAATTGTGTTACAAGAGGTAGGATAGACCTGCAATGTGGCTGGGTAAGTGGAAACATTGGGTACAGGGGATAAAAAGGCTGGTGAGTTTCAGATTGCAATAGAGCAGCTTTAACATTACCAAACATTAGCGAATGGTCGCAAAAGGCTGTCCGCCTTTGGGGGCAACGCAGATGTTGGCTGAAGGGGTGCAGTGGGTAACAAACCTGTAAGTGGTGCGCGATTTCTATTTTTACCGCAAGCCTCATTTATTTCAGTTCTTTTAATCAGAAGCAGGACATGCACTACGCAGATTTATCAATTGCTAAATACTGTAGTACAGTAGGTCAAACGCCCAAACTCAACCCTGTTCAATGGTTTGACCATGTTGTGTACCACAAGTGCATGTTAGGAGACTATGTACTGTGACAGAAAATTGTCACTCTCAGGCATAATGTGATTGAAGGATGTTGTGCTAAAGAGAGAGAATTAATTTGACCCCTGTATTATAAAAGTGCTGCCAATTTTCGATGCAAGCAAAAGGCTACATAAAACAGCTTGAAAATAACTCCTAAACAGAAAATTGCTTCCAGCAGAAAATGTTCATCAACTCTTCCCCTGGAATTTAAGTAAAACATAATTGTGTTTGGTGCTAAAAAGTGTCATTAAGATACATGGTTCAACGTATCTCCTTATTTGAGAACTCTTAATAATTAATTGCCTCTTATCTTCTCTCTTTAGCGTTCAACAAGTTAGCCCTTTTTATTAACGTTCTGAATAAAATCTGGTGATTTATATTCTTTTATGTTCTAATCTGTTGCTAAATAAAATATATTATTATTGGCATGTTTCCATAACTAATTTCAAAATAATGTTTAGAGTTAGTAAATGTATTCCACTATTTGCTCTTTTCTGGTTTACCCACTTTGCTAGGCAAAGAGATTGATACAAGCTGCTAACCCTATTCAGTGTAACCGCTCCTTGTATTACCTGAGAGCAGTGCAACTCCTGCTTGATCCGATTGCTTAAAGTGACAGCTAAAGCAGCAGTCCGATTTGATTTATAAGTTAAATTGCATTGTACATGGGATTCTGAACCTTAGTCATATTATATCTTCATGATTTCATTCCGTGTTTTTCAACCTTTGTCCTGTAGAAGTCTGGGATTAAGCAGAAGGTTGCCAAAGGATCCTCAAATATCCCTAACGTGCGATATTTTAATTCTAAAGTTGGTAAGCATTAAGGTGATGCACACCAGTATAATACATAAAAAGTTATGGGAAGCGTGGTAATAACCCTGAGGAAGACACTGATATGCCGAAACGTATATAAGGATGTTTCCTAAATAAATACGAAATTATTTTAATTTAATTCTGAACATGCCAAATATTTTCAATTTAAGAAATCAAAAGGGTAATGAAATTGTTATATTGTAATGTAAGAAACGATGTGCTCTACCAATTACCCCATTAGACGTACAGTACAGTCATTATATTATCTAGGTATCTGTCAGGAGAACTTTGTTAAGGGTTTCGGAGTTCTTAAAGTGTTGAAACCCACCAATTTAATGAACCATTATTTTTTACATGACATTAGTTGTATGCTTTAGGACACATGGGGGAAGAAAAATGAGCGATCATACCTATGACTTGTGGCCTCTTTGGCTCCTGGCATGTTGTATGAACATTTACAGCTCAGTTTAGACCAGCGGTGCACAAACTGGGGGGGCGGGAGAATTTGCTGGGGGGGGGGGGCGCGCGCTGTTACACAGGCCCCGCGCTCTTCCCCCAGGCATTTAATTTAATGCCGGGGGAGGCGTGAGGCCTCTGTAGCCTCTGTTACCTACTGGCAGCCGGGACTTCGACGACGCGTCGCCATGGCACCGCGCCTCAAATGATGCGGTGGGGTCATGTGACGTGACCCGCAACGTCATTTGAAGCCGTGCCTTCGCGGAGGGGGGGGGGGGGGCGGCTCCAAGGAAAGGAGCTGAAAAAGTTTGGGCAGCGCTGGTTTAGACAACTGCAATGAGCTCAGGAAAAAGGCACTGGAACAGTAGTTTTCTACATACAATGCCAATCATTGGTTAGAATCTTCAGTTCATGTTCTGGATTACCCCTTGAAAGGAGATTCTACAGAATAAATTAACACTGACTGAGTATGACTACACAAATGTAAAACCGTGTCTTTATAATCAAGCTAAAATAATAAGTCACAGGTGTGATCTTCACATATTCCCCAGGGCCACATGTGCCTCTTTATCAGGTACAAGCCAAAATACTGTCTGTGAATTTAAGACTAAGCTATAATTAACGCTAGAAAACCATCAGGACTGTACTGTACATCAGATTGAAACATCCTGATAACGGACATACCTTGTTTTGTCTCGCATCTAGAAACAATATGGAAAGACTTCTGCATAACATATCAACGTATGCTCTATACAACTGTGTTTACATTAGATATTAATGATTCTGTTATAGAATACACATTTGTGTATCATGTGCTATATAATCATATTGATTATGCCAATTGTGGAGTATTGTATGCGCAATTAGATGTTTATCTTATTGTATCATCTAAACACATAAAAAAATGTAAATCTTTTTTTTTAAAGAGCTATACAACATTATGACTATAGTAAATGAACTGCATCGATGCAAAAGAAACATGTCTCAATACACAACCAAATATTCAGGATAGGTGGCTCCATTACAGAAAAAGACTGCTGTCAGCTGCAATTTAATTTGGGAGTGCAAAAGGAGGAGGTTCAAGATCTTAAAGATCCAGGTGCCTTTTATGAGCAGGTGGTCTTAAGTAAGGGTTTCACTGTAGCCTTGCAGAAAGGAAATGTATACCTTGAAATGTGGTACAACGGAGCAAAAAACACTACTCCTGAGTTCAGCCTAGTAATCTGCCCAGCGGCACGCAGGGTTGCCACCACTCCAGGTTTGACCCAGAGACTCTGGGTTTGGGCCACGTATTTTCGGACTACGGGTTTACCTGAAAAATCTCCGGGGCGGCGGCGATTCCATCTCCCCCTGCAGGGTCGTGTCAACATGGTTGCCATGACAGTGGGACGCTACGTGATATCACATGGTATCACGTTGCCATGACAACGGGGCGCAACGTGGCACCGCATTGCCACAACAACGGGACACCTTGGCACCATAAGGCATCCGGATGTCATGGCAACTTGGCACCGCTTGGCGGTGTGACGTCACGTTGTCATGGCAACACGGCACCATTTGACATTGCAAAGCCATGTTGGCTGGACCTTGCAGGAGGAGATGCCACAGCATGCCGCTGTGACGGTAGGTGGTAGCCAGTCTTCATAGTAAAGGTGTAGTCCGACTGGTTACCCCTGAAAACAATGGGTCCCTGGCAGCTACAGTAAGTAGCACCATAAACCAGAGACAATGTAATATACCATGCAATACATAGTAAAAACATGACCTGTTTTGGGGCTTTACTTGTTCCCCCTGACCCAGAGACATAAAACTTCGGGAGTGTAAGTTTTAGGTGGGATATTTGGGTCGAAATGCAGTTATCTTGTTTGCAGGAGTTCGGAGGACAAAGTTACCGGTAGTCCCG
Organism: Ascaphus truei; assembly: GCF_040206685.1. Taxonomy (NCBI): domain Eukaryota; kingdom Metazoa; phylum Chordata; class Amphibia; order Anura; family Ascaphidae; genus Ascaphus; species Ascaphus truei. The sequence continues at coordinate 161,665,418 of NC_134483.1, read as the reverse complement.
TAATGCTCCCTGACGTGCAGGCAAGATTTGCGTGTACGCGAGGTGAATTAGAGAGGATGTCCAAAAGGTGACAAAACCGGTTTGGTGGGCGAGGAAGGATGATTTGCCAGGTCCGGAGAACAAAGGGCACCCTGTGGGGACAGATCTGGTGGAGCGTGACCAGTGGGTGGCAATGGGTTAGCTGGGGGAAGATGGCGCTCGAAGGCGCGTTTCCCATTGGCTAATCCATATTTCCCACCCGGCTTTGCAAGCCTCCTCCTCTGACGTCAGCCAAGAGACGAGCCCCTGTCTCTATTGGCTAGTGGGTGGGAATTCCCACGCTCTGATTGGTCACTCCTCCTACTTCCATGCTCAAGATAGAACAGCGGAGCGTATGTAAGGAGATGGCCGAGGCAGAGAACCAGACTATCTTGTGGCTTGAGGGTCGGGCGAGCTTTTCAAAGTTGCTCCGTTACGAATAGCAGAGCAACCGGCATCATTTCTGAAGCTAGGAAAGCATGCCCTGCAGAGACTAATGGTCCAAGATTTGTCTTTACAAGAGCCAACACGTTGGGAAAACGCTTATCGCCCAGTTTGTTTTCCTCAGAGGTACCCATGGATGCTGGCATGAGGACAACAACGGGTTTCTATAAGTGTGACTCTTGTAAGATTTGTGAATATGCCCATCCAACAAAGTCAGTAAAAGAGAAAAAAAAACAGGAAAAACCTATACAATTAGATCTTTTATTAATTGTAATACTCAATTCTTGGTTTATTACATTTGGTGTAGTTGTTCGAAGAGGTACGTGGGTAGAACAATTAGACCCCTTAAACAACATATGAGGAAACATGTTCGCCTAATTAAAAACAAAGATTTAAAACATCCGGTCTCTAGATATTTCACACAATGCAGTCAGGGAGGGTTAAGAAATTTTCTTTTCATAGGAGTAGAACAGGTCCAAGCATCGGTAAGAGGAGGGGATAGGTTGAACCTCCTCAATCAAAAAGAGATGTCATGGATATTCTCTCTAGATACTCTCAGTCCCGTTGGGATGAATATAGTCTGGGAGCTTCAACATTTTTCACATCAATAATAACGTGTGTATTTCTCCACTTTACCCCTTTTCCCTTCCCCCACCCCCCCCCTGCCTTTTTCCTTTCTCTTTCCTCTCCCCTTCTCCTTTCCCTCCCCCTCCTTTCACCACATAGGTTTTTTGGTTTCCTTGTATAAATTCAGTCGCAATTTGTATCATCTTTATTAACAAAAATAATACTGACAAAACATTATATGCAGAGGTTATGTATATATAAATAGATCCATTATACTATAGGAACATATTGTTTGTTCATTACAATAGGGTTGTGAAGTCTCACATCCAATAACTATTGTTCTCTTTGAGCATTGAATATGTATGTGGATCAGTGGAGGTTTATGAACTTCTTAGAAATAATTATTAAAATAACCTTGTTCTGTATATATTGATATGTCAGGATTTAAAATAATACATTTATTAAGTTCATTTTGTGGGTGTTTTTGATATATATTTGTTCCAATGTATGTTTTCAGAAATATTGCTTTTTAATTAATTTTTCTAGTCTTTCTAATATTTTCTTCTAATAATTTGTGTTATTAATAGTAGGATTTATGATTTCCTTGTTATTTTTAAATATTTTTTATATTGTTTATATGTTACACTGCCAAAAGGACATTTTGTATACAATTGACGATTCATATTGATATTTGATGTAATCATCATGTAACTTTATTGATACAATTTTTCCTTTTGATTAGTTAGTTTATGTGACAATGTTCCCTGGTCCCTGCGGTTCTATGTATTACCCACCCCTTAGATTTGAACGTTGATGAGATTATTCATCAGGTGAAATGTTTACCAAGTTTCCATTGGTTATTCCGCAGGGCATGTTGGGTATTTTAATGCGATACGTCTTGTGTTATTTGTACTCTTTCATAAAGCGCGGACCTCTGTGCGAAGCGCGTAAGAGTGGTTCTCTTTGCTGCTATGTGTCAATAAAGCGTTTGTACTCATCAAGGAAGTCCCGATCTGCATCTTTTCGCAAGGCAGTTGCACCGCCTCATCTATCCACGCTCTCCTGCAAAGACTAAGTCAGACGCCAAGTCCAAAAAATAGAACGTAGCGGTCGTGGCTAAGGTTTCTAGCTGAAAAGAGGACCAGGAAGCCGGGAGGGATTTCCCGGTCAGGGTAAGTCTTTCGAAGCAGGCGCCCTGCACCTATTTGAGGTAAGTTTTCGCCCCCAGACCCCCAGTAAGTGTGTATTTTACCTGTATTTTGTATTTCATTTGTGTGTACGCGGGTTTACCCGAATGAACCTCATTTTATTCCACTAACTTATTTTGCCTTCTGAATGATCCCTGTTAAAAGGCGTTAAAAGTCCTGGCCTCCTGTGACAGCCACCGCTGCTGGAGAAGGTAAGAGAAAGAAGTATGGGGGCAATAACTGTAGGTGCAGCAGTAACAAGTGTAACCTCCAAACCCTGCAAAAAAGTCAATGATAGGCATATTCATCAAGCATCTCTACGGCTTAGTGCACCTGATCTGACGTTAACTCCAACGCAAGTCAATACCGAAACGGGTGCTCAAACCTGTAACGACACTTGATAAATCTGCCCCATATAGCTGAAGAAGAAAACAAGCGGCCTGCGCTGGTATACTCTCACCATCTAGAGCAGTGCTGGCCAACTCCAGTCCTCAAAGGCCACCAACAGGTCGGGTTTTCGGGATATCCCTGCTTCACAGGTGAACCTGTGCTGAAGCAGGGATCGCCTGAAAACCTGACCTGTTGGTGGCCCTTGAGGACTGGAGTTGGCCGCTCCTGCTCCAGTTCTATTATTGTTGTGTGAAAGCAAAACAACATTACCTAGCTTGGAACGACAGCTGAAACATCTACATGTGAATGGGTATTACCGTGAGTGCCTTTTGCAATTTACATCAAATTAACCTTCAATGCTTTATGATCAGTGGTAAGTTGAGTATTATACGGAGAGAAAAAAAAAAGAACACTCATCCTCATGATTTTTTTGTTGTTGTAATAAAAACTAAAAAAAATTACAGTGTAGTTGTTTTTCTGTGTTGCAGAAGTGCATAGCAGGTGCAAAGCACCATTTTTCTAAATATGAGATGTACAGATGCTACCCCATGGTTCCTTTCAGCTTCAACAAAAAGTCCACTGTTCCCTGAACTGTAAGATACACTGTGCGGGAAGTCGAGAGGGGTAAGGAAAGTACTCTTAGCAAGGGGTTGGCAAGGCCAAACTACACTGTAGCATAAAAATACCCCCATGAAAGTATACTGTACGTTTTCTGAAAGTACATGCCTCAAAGGGTTCAAATATAGCTAACATGTCTAATATGTACACTGGTTCCCAGCACACAATAAAGAAGAATCAGACAAAGTGTCAATATGAAAATGCAGAAATATATAGAAAAATGGATGCAGGTACAAAGCCAACCCCAACGAGGGCCTGGAGGGTACAGATGTAGCGGCCATTATTTTAACAAATATGCCCGAGATCCGCCACGACAGACTAATGGCCTGCCGGAGTAACACAGCAGGGGTCCCTGCTGTGTGAGTCCTACCGGGGTCTGCCTTTATGTAATAGACGCGCAGTAAGAGGCTGAGTCAGTCACTCTAACTGCGCGCCTCTCACAGGCGTTCGCGGGGGTTTTATTAAAATTCTAACATTACAGTAATGTTATCCCGTGGGATCTAAACAAAGCAGAGGGGTACCAGCACCCCATAACGGGGCTTGTATCTCGGGAAGTAGGGAGTCTCCGAGGCTGAAATCAACTTTGTTCAACTCAGGAGACCCCCTGCTCCCTCACACTAGTATCAAACACCGCCCTCCCACCCCCCCCCCCAATAAAAAATAATTACCTTAGCGGGTAGCTGCTAAGGTAATGAAGCTGCTTACATTTTATTTTTATTCATAGTGTGCGTGAGCAGAGGGTCATCTGAGCTGAACAAAATTGATTTCAGCCTCGGGGACCCCCTACTTTCCGAGTTACAGGCCCCGTTATGGGGTGCCAGTATCTCCTCCATGTTAAAATCCACATGGGATGTAAACAAAGCAGAGTGATACCAGCACCCCATACCGGGGCCTGTATCTCAGAAAGTAGGGGGTCCCCGAGGCTGAAATAAACTTTGTTCAGCTCAGGAGACCCCCTGCTCACACACACAATAAATAAAAATGTAAGCAGCTTCATTACCTTAGCGGCCACGCAATGCCCGCTAAGGCAATGAAGGGGATAAGGCACAGTACTGTAGCAGATTACATTACAATATGTACTGTACTACCCACCCACTAATATACAACCCACCCACCCTGTGTCCCCCCCATAAAACCATGATCTATTATTTTACACACAGGATTAATACCCCAGGCCGACGGGGGGTCCCCGGTGGTCCTGACTGGTGTCCGCAGGCCCCACAGTGCACCCCGGGGGTTACCCAAGGGTGTCTGGGGGTCTCTGGGTGGTCCCTGCAAGGCACCATGGGCCTCCAGGTGGTTCCCATGGGTCACAAGGGGGCCATGGGTGGTCCTGCGGGTGTCCCCGGGTCATCCCCACCGGTGTCTGGGGCCCTCGGTGGTACCCACGGGGGTCTGTGGCTCTCGGGTGGTCCCTGTGGGTACACGGGCCCCCACAGCTGTGGGACCCCCGGTTTTCCCCGCAGATGTCCCCCGTGGGTCCGCAGGTGGTACCTGTGGTCGTCTGGGGGGTCGTCGCATGGCTCCCGTGGGCGTCCGAGGGTCCTCAGGTGGTCTCCATTGGTCCCCGCAGACCTAAGGTACCAACCCATTATGTAAAAAAATAAAAACAAGTCCTATACTTAAATAAATACAACCCCCCCGCCCTATACCCACCAAACACATACAGTACAGTAATGGGCAAAAAAACTATTATCCAGATATGTATAATAGATTATCTGCCCATTATTAAACACAACATTAGCCAGCATACATAAATCAAGTAAATAAATACAGTTCTACTTACCCCTCCCTGCATTATGATGGGCATCCTCGTCAGCTTACTGCAAGGTCCCTGTCCTCCGTTGCCAGAAAATATATAGCAAATACAATCTAATGGCCCTCAGCCCCTTAATCACCTTAGCGGTTAATAACCGCTACAGTAATTAAGGGGTTAACCCACCCTGTCCCGATACCCACCCGGGAGGCCTAACCACCCAACCCGGACCCACTGTACCCACCCTGTACCCAATGATTTTTATAGTAGTGCATCATACCCATATAATAATATGAGCATGATAAGTCACTATAGCACTCAATGGGCACCCTAATCAAAATACATTAATGCTCAAAAAACACAATAATAACACATTACAAAACTCCCAAAAAAAACAATTCACTAAATAAAAACACTAGCCAGCTAATGCAATTAATACAAGCAATAACAGATCAACAATTAATTAAACCAGTAACCAATCAAACCAATTAATTAATAAAGCAACAATGAATTAATTGTACCAGTAACCAATCAAACCAATTAATTAATAAAACAACAAGGACTTAATTAAACCAATAACCAGTCAAACCAATTCATTAATAAAACAACAATGAATTAATTAAACCAGTAACCAACAAAGCCATTAATTATTAAAAAATATCGGCAACACAACCATTAAAAGCATTAGCCAACACAACACATCATTAATTAAAAATGAAAATCAATCGGCAAATTTTTTTTTACAATAAAGCAGCAAAATGACAAACAATTACATCCACATAATAAACATACATAGAAAAATCACCATCAATACAAAGCAAGTAATTAAAAACTAATTATTGGCCTAATAATGTACTGATCTGTACCCTAGAGAGGTACTGATTAATATATTATCAGTCAATGTGCAAATAAAAAATAAAATACTCATTCAAAAGAAAAACCTGTAAAAAAATACATTTCCATACATTTAATATATTACTTACCTTTAGAAGCGCTGGCCCTCCAACTCCCGGGGACACAGGAAGCTCACGTACCGCAAAGGCCTCAAACACCATCTGATGCCATCCGCCATTAAGATCCAGATCAGGTACCCAAATCTTCTCTTTCTTTCTTTAATCAGCTTCTTCTATCTTGATCTGTCATTATTTCTTGATCTTCTTAATGTTCTATCTTCTTGTTGTAATCCAAAAAGCCCAACCATAAGGATTCTTATGCAGATCACAGTACATTTGATGCCATTATTCTATTAGTACATTGATACTTTATTGCATAGGATTTTCTAATTACCTTAGTCTGCTAACATAGGTTCCATGGTCAGGTGCTTTTGAATCGCTTCATATACTGACATTCATTCTGATAGGTTGACTAAGTTTGTTCACATTTGGTATTAGCTTTAATAAGTCCATTCAACATTTCTCTATGTTATTTACCTTGCTAAATTGAGAGTTTTTTTGGTTGCAGGTATACAAATTAGGAAAGTACCATGGACTGTTTCAGTCTATGGGAACAGGCTTGAAGAAGGGGCATTTTAGGCCCCGAAACGTTGCCCCCCTACATTTTATCACTTTGCTCATTGCGTGCGTTATACATGGTTCCCCCCCCCCTTGTTTTTGTATTGTTCCACTCCACCCTTCCTCTCCCCTCAATTTTCTGCATTTTTGTTTTACTCCATGAGATGTACCCTCCAGGCCCTCATTAGGGTTGGCTTTGTATCTGCATCCATTTTTCAATATATTTCTGCATTTTCATATTGACACTTTGTCTGATTCTTCTTTATTGTGTGCTGGGAACTACTGTACATATAATTTTCCCTGGGGGGTGACTGAGGTTCCTCCCTGTTCCCCTGCACCATATTATTGGTTTATTAATTTACTAAACACCCTTTACTGTGGAGTGCTACCTAATCCACATACTTTTTATAGGTAAAATGTCTTTCCCCACAAAACTTTCCGGCTGGAAATCTGTACTGAAAATGGTGTTAATTTATGAAAAATATATCACTTATTTCAGACTTGCATCGACATTTCGCCCTACCATTTTAGTGTAAGCTAGGATCAGAATATTGAATGTTATCGTCCTGGGTCCCATGAGCACAAGGATATCTCAAGTATGTGTAGGTTTACTTGCTGCTGTGTGGGAGGTGGAGAAGGGGTAAGGAAGGGAAGTAGGAGTTTGAGTGGATCTAGGAGGTACAAAATGACAGGGCAATAAAGCTACTGTACTCCATTCAAAAGCCTCAAATAATAGAGGTGTTAACCCTTACTGACACCGTGCATAATATTTTGCAACAGACCCAACAAAACTTTTGCTACTGTCACTTACCCATTGAAGTGCCAGGGGGAGCAGTACCTTTGGCAACCAAGGAGTTAATTTTGGCATGGCCATGCATTACCGTATAGCTTTAGAATCACATAACCAACACAGAAGTGGTCCAAAGAAGATCAAAGTGGTACTACTTGACTGAAACAGTAGTGGATCAAAGAAACAGTCTCCCGGCAAAAGTGTTTGAGAGAAATACAGTAAAGAAGTTTAACATGTTTTTGGCGTAGACACGTGAAAACACTAACTATGGAACAAAAAAGAGCAATCAAAAATGGTGATCAATCCTTTACGGCAGATTTGGAAAATTGACAGATTAGCGAGTTCGAGGTAATTGACCCTTATCTGCCATTGACAACTGTGGTTATATGACATCTTCGGAGGGATGAAAAAAGAGGGAGATGAATCTGCACGAGTTTGCATCTCATGCGTAAGAGTCCTAAGTGCATTAGTAATGCATCAGAGGCCACTTAGCCACTGAAGGGATTATGTTATATGCTGTTCTTGGCATTGACACTCAGAGTGCACCTGCATACGTTAAATCTGTCACTTTCAAAGTCCTGAGCGCCATTAAAAAACACAAATATTGAAATAATGCATTTTTAGAGGTTCATTACTAACTAATCTTCAGGGGTTTCCTTGAAAGTAATCTTTGGCCACTATAGCATAAGGCCTCTGATATAGTGGGCTCAGATCGCTCGCGACAGGGAGGCGTGGCCATGATGTCACGCGGGCTGGTTCACCCTCATTGGCTGAACCACTCACGTGACCCAGCCGTCGAATGACAAAATCAAATTTTTTTGTCGGGTCAAAATGCTGCTGCGCGGTCGGTCACTCTTCATCGCGCACTCACGCTCACTATGGCCGGCCCTATAGAGCTGCTGCATTTTGCTCTCGCTATCCGCGTGTGCACACACAATCGCTCGCATTGCGGACGCAACCGCGACGTCATTTGACTCTGTGTTCTAAGCAAGGAGGGTGCGAACGCTGGGGCTTCCAGGCAGGGAGGCGCACGCCAAAAACTTTGCGCGCCCCTGTCTTATATGAAGCTACACATGTTTACTTGTGTTTTTAAGATATTCCATATGCAGTGACATCAAAAAAGGTTTGTTCAATTTATTAGCACATTTTATGCATAGGTTATTGACCACCACTCACACGCACTTAGCATTTTGTTACAGATTAAATGCTGTTAGTGGCATTATGAATGAAGTTGTAGATATACAGTATAGGTATTCCTTTGTGTATTTTTGTCATATTGGATGTAGCTTTGGGCATCTCTGTCTTTTGTTGTATACATTTAGCCATGCCCAGTAGCACTCCAATTGACACTTATACATATATATATATACACAGTTAGGTCCAGAAATAAAGGGCTTAAAGTGCAGTCTATCAGCTTTAATTTGAGGGTATTCACATCCAAATTGGAGAAAGGGTTTAGGAATTACATCTCTTTAATATGTAACCCCCTCTTTTTCAAGGGACCAAAAGTAATTGGACAATAGACTCAAAAGCTGTTTCATTGACAGGTGTGGGCTATTCCTTCATTATATCATGATCAATTAAGCAGGTAAAAGGTCTGGAGTTGATTCCAGGTGTGGCATTCGCATTTGGAAGCTGTTGCTGTGAACCCACAACATGCGGTCAAAGGAGCTCTCAATGCAAGTGAAACAGGGCACCCTTAGGCTGCAAAAAAAAAAAGAAGAAGAAAATCCATCAGAGAGATAGCAGGAACATTAGGAGTGGCCAAATCAACAGTTTGGTACATTCTGAGAAAAAAAAGAATGCACTGGTGAGGTCTGCAACACAAAAAGGCCACAGAAGACAACAGTGGTGGATGATCGTAGGATCCTTTCCATGGTAAAGAAAAACCCTTTCACAACATCAAGCCAAGTGAAGAACACTCTCCAGGAGGTAGGCATATCATTATCCAAGTATACCATAAAGAGAAGACTTCACGAGAGCAAATACAGAGGGTTCACCACAAGGTGCAAACCATTCATAAGCCTCAAGAATAGAAAGGCCAGATTAGACTTTGCCAAACAATATCTAAAAAAGCCAGCCCAGTTCTGGAACAGCATTCGTTGGACAGATGAAACTAAGATCAACCTGTACCAGAATGATGGAAAGAAAAAAGTATGGAGAAAGCTTGGAATGGCTCATTTTCCGAAGCATACCACATCATCTGTAAAACACGGTGGAGGCAGTGTGATGGCATGGGCATGCATGGCTTACAATTGCACTGGGTCACTAGAGTTTATTGATGATGTGACAGAAGACAGAAGTAGCCGATGAATTCTGAAGTGTATAGGGATATATTGTCTGCTTAGATTCAGTCAAATTCAGCAAAGTTGATTGGATGGTGCTTCACTTTACAGAGGACAATGACTCAAAACATACTGCGAAAGCAACCCAGGAGTTCTCTAAGGCAAAGAAGTGGAATATTCTGCAATGGTCGAGTCAATCACCTGATCTCAACCCGATCGAGCATGCATTTCACTTGCTGAAGACAAAACTTAAGGCAGAAAGACCCACGAACAAACAACAACTGAAGACAGCTGCAGTAAAGGCCTGGCAAAGCATCTCAAAGGAGGAAACCCAGCGTTTGGTGATGTCCATGTGTTCCAGACTTCAAGCAGTCATTGCCTGCAAAGGATTCTTGACAAAGTATTAAAAATGAACATTTTATTTATGATTGTGTTAATTTGTCCAATTACATTTGAGCCCCTGAAATAAGGGGACTGTGTATGACAATGGTTGCAATTCCTAAACATTTCATACAATATTTTTGTTCAACCCCGTGAATTAAAGCTGAAAGTCTGCACTTCTATTGCATCTCGGTTGTTTCATTTCAAATCCATTGTGGTGGCGTACAGAGCCAAAATTATGAAAATTGTATCAGTGTCCAATTATTTCTGGACCTAACTGTATATATATATTTGGTGGTCATTTTGGGGGTTTCTAGAGCTTTCTGGGTGCTTATTAACTTTGTCCAGCTGGTCTCAGATGTTTTGGAGGTCAGTGGCCCCTCCCTCCCAGGGTTTAAGCTCGCCCCTCCCCACTTTCCAAGAAAGCAGATCTTTTTCATGCAGCTGGTTGGGACAGATCCAATGCGATCATTCTTCCTCTAACTATAGAGGTAAATAAGAATTTTAATCAGTTAATGTTAGGACATGCGATATTTGGTCATGCCTTGAAGTGGCTCGCAGGCTTAAAATGCTTTGGCCAAAGGGTTTAAGTAAATTACCATTTTTCATGAGATATATAGGTATTTCACTGTGTATTTTTATCATATTGGATGTAGCTTTGGGCTTCTCTGTTTTTTGTTTGAAGTTGTAGGTGGACATATATATTCAAGAGTCCATGGTACCTTAAGATTTTGCTGTAGATAAGCAATTATAAAAGTCTTGCCATACATTTATGTGCAATCTTAAGCAATATCTTTCCCCATTGCATGTGAAGATACAGTGCACCATAATTAATTCCTTTACCACCAAAACAAAGCAATTCACAGAGGCTCTCCAGAGGACATACTCAAAATTGTGCTTTGCTGGTTATTTTTGGGCACTTTTGCAAAGGGAGGATTCAATAAACTCTGTTAAATCAGGGCACACTTACCTAAAACAGGAATGTTTTGTTCATGGAATTAACGCTGTATTCACTAAGCTAATTATATGCAAAAATGAAGCCTAATTGAGCTGATCAGCACAGACCCATTACATTATCGGTGCTATATCTGGAAGCCTACGTACGGTAGCTTACATATAGGCCCGTTATGCAAGGCCTTGGCAAATAGAGGCCCATATTAGTAAGAGCTCTTTGTACCTGAATTTGTCAGGGCTGAACGCAAATGGTGCATGCCATTATTGACAAGGCAAAAATACCCTCTTGCATAAAGATAACACTCTTAAATCATATATATTCTCAAAATACATGTCTTGGGAAATGCAGGCATAAGCAACACGTTTCCACCAAAAAAGAAAAACGTATGCATTTTCCAAAAAATTGACACTAACTTCTAAGCTCAGTGTAATCATGGAAAGAAATACTAAATGTTATCTCCCTGGGTCTCCCACGTCAGGGGTGTGCAAACTTTCCCCCGGGCGCACACCTGCATGCTCTCCTCGGCGCATGCAGGGTCCTGTGACGTCACGATGCCATGACAACGCATCGCTAGAAGGGAAGGAAAGAGTGTTATAGGGGCCTTGCGCGGTCCCCTGGCATTTAATTTAAATTCCTTGGGGGGAGAGCGTTGGACCCCTATAACTGCCGCCCCCCACCAAAACCTAGCGCCCCCCCAGTTTGCACACCCTTGTCCTAAGTACACCGATACTAGATATGTATACCGTAGGTTTACATACTGTTTGTGATTTGCCAAAAAGAGCGACAGTGGAGTAACTCCCTCCTTCAGCACGTAGCATGCTTACTACAGTACAAAGAGTGTGAGGCTTTCTTTGTGATAATCAAAAACACGGGTTTACTAAGGTAACCCCTTAAATGAAACCGGGAATTACTACCTATAGATTTTTGGGGTTACCCTAATCGTACGATCCTCGTGATCTTCGCAGGGGGCGTTATGAAGAGGTTAGATTTTATGGTTGAGTGTCCCTTCCCCCCCCCCCTTTACACATGAACGAGGGTCTGATCTCCCCACCCCCTGGAGTTACAGATGGGAGAGGCCCATTTTTTTCACTTTTTTTCTCTCTTTTTATATGTAATTAACTTAGCTCATATTTAGTGATCTGAATTATTTCAGCTCACCTGAAAGGTTTGGAAATTCTGCTGCCGGCAGCAGAGGCTGGTTTAAAGCTTGCCTGTACTGGGGAGAGTGTATGATGTACCTGTTGCATCACAAGGGCCACGGACATGCCAGGTATGTCAATAGTGCACCTGAAAGGTCAAGGAGGCCAAAAAGATTGGTAAAATGTTTTTGGTCAGCTTTCAGGGATTACACCTCCAAAGCATAATTATGGGGTCCAAGTCTCAATGTAAAGAAAAGTGTGTGTCACACGTAAGAACAGTTTCTTCCATTGGATGCAGAACAGACGTGGAGTATTCTTTTGGGCAAATAAAAGGGGTATTGAGTGGTGCATTGAGAGGCAGAATGTGATACATCTCAATCTAACAGCAGTGTCCAACTCCACTCCTCAAAAGAGTTGGTTAAAACCAACAGGTGAGGTTTAAAGTATATCCCTGCCAAAGGTGGCTCAATCAGTGGCTCAGTCAAAGACTGAGACAACTGTGCTGAAGCTGGTATAGCCTTAAAACCTGACATGTCTGTGGCCTTTGAGGACTGAAGTTGGCCACTCCTGCCATAGGGGCTATGTATCAAGGCAAAAGTGGAGCAATTCTGGGGCAAACAAAAGGCACAAGATGTATCAAAGAATAAAATATTATTGATACATATGGTGCAGCTATTTTGCCCCAGAATTGTTCCACTTTTGCCTTGATCAATATGCCCCCATGCCATCATGAAATCGTCGCTAGTCCTGTTTTTTCCATGAGAGTGAACCAGGATCCACGGTGTACGGAGTTAAAAAACAAAGACTGGATCAAAATCTCATGATGACATGGCGTCAGGCGGACAAGACAGAGTTGGGCGTCAGGCGGACAAGACAGAGTTGGGCGTCAGGCGGACAAGACAGAGTTGGGCATCAGGCTGACAAGACAGAGTTAGGCGTCAGGCTGACAAAATGGGGGTCAGGCGTCAGGTGGACAAGACGGGTTTGGGCGTTAGGCGGATAAGACGGGTTTGGGCGTCAAGCAGACAAGACTGTTTTTTTTTTTATATCATACAACAGAAGAACTGTCTGCAGTAAACACTGCAGCTGAAACAAGTCATGTAATTTAGGCTGTAAAATGTTCAGTCGTCGAATAAATGGAAAATAAACAAAGTAATTGGCATCGATGTATGTAGCACACAATTTTTCTCAGTGACAGATTAAAGCAAGCGGGTCATCAACTAATAAAACAAAAAAAATAAAAAAATCAACAAAGGGGTAAGCTGTGTGAGCTGCTAAATGATGGCAAAGTTCCCAGAGGAATTAAATGAACTGAACTCAAAACCCTCATACAACATTAAGATATTAAGTGCATGCGCGCTTTAAAAAGCATATACACTGTGTCTACTATCCAATGTGCAGATTTCCAGTTCAGTATCCGGGTGCTCTTTCTAAAATATCGTACTGCTACAGACACAAGCATTTGCTGCAAACGCATTGACAGCATTTAAAAAAACAAATAAAAAAAAACTTACATTACATACTAGTTTTTGGGTGAATAAATAGTTTATGTAAAAAATTTTTTTTTTTAAATAATAATAATAACAGAAATGTGATCATAACACATTGTATAGACCACATACTTTGTGTTGTTTACACAGTGCGGGGAAGCAGATACTACACCTGGTGTTAATAGTTAATGATTCATTTATGCTCAAATCTCTGTTTGTAAAGCTGGCTCAGCATGTAAAATGGATAAGGCACAAAGTGACAAATACAATATCATGTTGATTGTGGAAACATAATAAAATCTCTGTTAATTGGCAAGTAATAAACATTTTTTTCAGGTGTTATATTTTTTTTCCCCCCAAAGTGTTCTGATGCACCTGTTAGTAAAAATAATCTATTCTTCTTGTTGATGAACCAGAGCAAATGTTTTGATGGGAACATTTTAGTTTTAATGGTTTTTGTGTGTGATTGATTCACGGTTATTTGTGATCAAGCAAATGTTGGAGAAAACAAATTCTGTCATATTAATGTGTCTAAACCATGCTGAATGAAGAGACAGTCAAGTATAAGCTTATTACTGTATGTGTTTCTAGCGTTAAAGGCAAGTACATTAACAGACATTTACAATGCACCGTGTCCATCATGAAGCACATGAAGTGACTTTGCATAACCATTTGCTAAGCAAATTTTTTTCCTAATGAACATAATTGCACTGCAGAATTTTAATTTTCATAATTCACTGTAGTGGGGATGTATATTTTATTTAATAAACATAAGAAGTATATATAATGGTGGTAGTTGTACTGTATAACTGGAACTGTGTAGCATTTAAGCAGCAACTTCTTTATACTGGCAATTTCCCCATTCAATGGATATTTTCATCCGAAAATATAGAATTTACCCCTAAATGTGACCATTGGGTCAGTTCAGATTCTAAATCTGGAGAAGTGATCAATGTGGTTTGTAAAGAAACGCACCATTTCCCAAAACCAATGGAAGGTGGGAATTAATGTTTCTGCTTGTGTTCTTAATAGATTTTTCCCCTCCCCCCCCCAACCTACAGTACCACAGAAACAAACAAAGGAGAGAACGTTACAATAATTCACTTTTCTATAACATTTCATATAACAAAATTGTTACCAACACATACAGTAGGCTTTAAGAAATCCATATCTGTTCAAAAGCTAGATCGATTTAGGCCAATGCTTTTTCACAAGAAATGTCTATCTATATGACCCAGCTTCTGAGGTTCCCCATAATGTATCAGTAGTTAAATTGGAAGTTCCAATAAAACTGGTTAGAAACTGAAATTAGACGACGAGTTACAACAAAAAATGTTACAGTTGTATACAGTTATTTAAAATAGGACGGTGTACTTAAAGGTTAAAAGTTTGAATAGTCAGATTGGTAATGCAAAGAAGTCTAGATTAATTGCAGTTTATGATTCCTTTTACTAGACCGACATAACCTTTGTTCATGCAAACGTAGCCAATGGTATTGCAACCCGAGGTGCACTCACGCGTCCCCCCTCGTGAGCTGTTGACTCAAAACAATGGCCACTTCTCCCGCTGATGCGTTGTTTACTGCAGCGCTCCATGGGTTGCAATACCGTTGGCTACAATTGTGGATGAAATCACAGCATGCAGAGCTTTCAAAACCTCACAGGTCTCTTCTGTGTCAGTACGTACTGTATGAAGAGACGTGTAATATCTTTACAAGCTCTGTACATTATTTGTGATAGGTTTTAGGCGTGGTTTCCATCACATACATGATACAATGTTCTCAAATGTAAATTCCTATTTTCTTTCTGTTTCTGTTGGGAAAGTAAGTCCAAATCTTTCATCAACAACACTTGATTTGTTTGGAGCCCTTATAGTCTCAGAGACCATTAGGTGACACTGTGCCCTGGTGAGAAGCATCCCCAGGTTACTGCATCATGGGATGCATTTCAGGCATCCTACAAATCATCTGGTATTGAAGTAAAAGTAATAGATTCTATCCTCTATGCCTTGATTCTCCATTAAATCCTTTTTTGCATTATTGGATCCTCGCCCTGCTCTTTTTGGCTGTGCATTACTTTTACTTCTCTACTTGGATCCTTTGACAGCAGCTGCACGTCTTATCCAGTCTTTGAAGTGGGTGATTGTGAGTATACATTTGAAGTGGACATTCCCAATGAAATAGAGGGTTGGTGATAACTTCACTTATCCCCTGTTTTCAGGTATTACTTGTCTTTTGAGTAAACTTCATGGATATACTCATTCAATTGCTTATATGAATATGGATTCACCCATGTTGTCTACAATCTGGATTTAATTATATTACTAGCCTGGTACTAGAGCATTTCTTTACGCTTCTCATCTGTACAAACCATCTGGGACTGTCCGTGACAAATGGGTAGAACACAAGAAATGCATCACGGGTATACTGACCAACTCTCCCTGTTTATTAGGGAGGCTCCCTGACTTTTAGCTCAGAAATATGCGATTTTTCTCGTGTCTCCTGAAGAATAATTCCCTAATCCCAATGCAAGTCAATTGGAGTTTTAGAAAGCTCTCGTGTCTTCATGCCAAATCTCCCTGAGAGAAGCTCTCAAATTTTGATGATAACAAAATCTGACTGCAAGCAGATACCATATCTATGTATAAACACATTTATACACAGACCCTGTGTATAAATATATATATATATACACGCACATATATATGAACAAAGAGACAGAGAGCGAACGCCCCATAGTGTAACACTGTAACATTTAATATGGGGAAGGAAAGGTGGGGGGATTAAAAAAACTCACAATGTACAAGTGTAAATAAAGCAGTATGTGATATATAATCACCACCAAGGCAGGTAACGTCTTGTATCAAGTAAGCAGTCCAACAACGACTGGAACAAGGCTCCCGACAGCGTTGATCCCTCGGATTCACTTGAAATCCCCCATTCAATGTGGTATCAGAGCTGGCCTCGATATTACACCATGCACTCCCCGGCCGTAAAGGGTGCACGCAACGTGATGACGCGTTTCATCGCAACAAAGGCAACTTTGATATATACACATATATACATACATACTAATGTAGGTTTACATCTGCACTGGCAGGCGTTTTTAATCCCATTATACAGATATGCATGTGTACTCCCTGGTGAAAGATAAGTGATCACCAATCGAAAGACAAACTTAAAATGTGAAAAACTACTATACGTGAAGATAATAATGATAAGAATATCCGACTTTTTTTTGTGTGTGTGGTTGTTTCTAAATGTGTTCCAGGTCCCTGGGAAAATAATTAGCTGTGAGCGAAGATCTTGATAATGACAAAAGCAGAGCATGCCACCTGCTTTGGACAGCCCCTTTGTGAGCCTCTGGAAGTCCCGGCACAATGCACTAGAAATGAAAGTGACACCTGTTTAAAGCAGCCATCTGTCCCTAACAAGCTAGATTTAGTCAAATCATAGTCTACCCACTCGTTTGGATGCTTACGACCAAGGGGTCGGGTGCACCTGTAAGCACAGAGTGGCTCAAAATTGCTGATCACAACAGTCAACCACAGAAAAACATGCAGAACACACAGGACTGCAGAGTATTCAAAGGAAGACACGCGCATGTTTTGTATAAAGCACACCTACTACCACCTACAAAATCCAACTGCAG
Source organism: Ascaphus truei (assembly GCF_040206685.1). Lineage (NCBI taxonomy): Eukaryota > Metazoa > Chordata > Amphibia > Anura > Ascaphidae > Ascaphus > Ascaphus truei. Next base: position 161,648,237 of record NC_134483.1, on the reverse strand, counting down.
ATCAACCCAATGTAAAGCAATAGTTTTATGTTGAAAAAGGAGAATTCTGCCATCTGAAATAATGACAAGTGTCATTTTGCACTCACCACTCTCTATACGCCCTTCTATGTACGGGACACACATGGGGCTATGTTTCAGGGCAATTTTGTAGCAAAGACAGTGTACCTGTCTCTCTAAAATGTTCAACTCGCCGTTTGTAAGGACGCTTAGGTTGGTTGTGCAAGAAATTAGAGGTCTGGGAGAGTGAGCATCACACTAACTTGACATGGCAAGCGATGGGGCACCTGGTGAATATCTATGTATTACGAATACATCATATTTTCTCTATGGCGCTAGATATAGGGACACCCTATATATATGCAAAAGGCTAAATGCTCAGTATAATTTTATAGCAAAGCAAGTTATTTTCAAGGAGAAAGGGAATCTCCATTTCCGACCATGAAAATCTGTTTCAGTGATGGAAGGCTTCCAGCATAAATATAACATGAATAAAGACACTGGTTTCTTATGTAGTGCTGACAGTGTACGCACCGTTGTACATATGAGTTTGCAGGCACAAAGAGTTCACGAGGAGCTTACAATATAATATTGGTGCCTGGAGCACGGACAGATAAAGTGACGTGCCAAAGGTCACAGGCAGCGTGCTCCTTGAGAATGATCTCTTACTTAATGCACATCTGTAGCACTAGCAAGCACAGGACAAAGAAAACATGACACGCCGAGCAGGGAGCGCGGTGTTTTTACAATTGCTTTCTCCCCCGTCCGTGCTTCGCACATTTCGTTTGCTGCACACGGATTGTAACATAAGTTCACATTTCTGTGTTTACTATTTACACACACGGAGGGGGGAACAGATGGCTGCTATCTCTGTGAGAAACGGAGTGGATACCTTTCAATATGAAAACGAAGGAGTAAATGGAATAGGCAGCAGACTCCTCGCTATATCCATCACAGCTGTCCCTGTAAGTCTCTCAACATAGCATCAAGATACGCACGGGGCCAGGGCTCCTTTGTGCCAACTCTATCATGTTATATAGCTGCTGCTCCTATTCTTGTAGTGTATGATATTTGATTTAATTCTGACAGTGATATGCCATGTCTGTGAAGCAATTACATATCTTGTGCTACATGAATGAGAAAATACACACATACTGTACAAATAGCCCAAATTTATAGATACCGAAAAATATCACTTACACTTGTTATGGTTTGGATAGTTTGCTTAAAGCTGCAGACCAAGCAATATCCTACGTGTTTTTTTTTGTTTTTTAATAAATCTGTTCTGTACTATGAAAAAATAGTTGTGGCATTTATTTTTTAAAACCCACTGTGAATGACATTTTTAATGTATTATAATGTAACAAGCATTTTTTGTTTCTATAGCAACCATTTACAAAGTCACAACCTCTTCTGAAACAGGCTCTGGCACACCCCTTTTTGAGCACTGCCCTCTCTCTAGCAGTGCCCCATTTGTATCTAGCGACAGCCTGGTCACATGATCTTCCCCACAGAACTTTGCATCTTTGGTCCTCTTCTCCTGCACTGACAGCCATTTAGTGAACCCCCCTCCCCCCCGAGTCAAATCTTCACCGATCGATCGGCAACTTAGCTAATTACTTATCATTGTGTGGATTGTATTGATGCACATATTAAAGGGAATTTAAAAAAAAAATTTAACGGCAGCGTGACTGCTGCTTTAAGTTTATCAAAGGAATAGCACCGGTTATACTAATTTAGCAGTGGGTGTCTTGCTGTAAAGCAAGTTATATTACCAGGCGAATGGAACTTGTGGCTATATCTCTACTCTGTAATAATATAACCCTTGAGAACGTACTGAAGGGCTTTGCTCACATATATTATAGTCAGCCAGTAATTCATTATTTTCTACAGTGCAGCTCACCAGAGAATCTAGAAGGCACAAACCATCCCATATCCAGAAAACGTTGAATTCTAATTTGTATTGCTTGAAATATAGGGGATAAACTGATTTATTCCAGGTTTACAAAAAAATGACAGGTCATAAAATACGTTATGCAACTCTAAGGATGTACTGTAGTTCAAAATGCAAGTGGCCAAATAGGCCCTGGAGAAATATATATAATTTTTTTGTAGGTTGCAATACCTTGCAGGCGACCAACATTACAGTTCTTCAGAGCTGACATTATAGTCTACCGAGCTTTCAGTACACTTAAAAAATATCTATGTGCTTTCAAATGCTCTGTACACTATCATTTCATCTCTGAAGAACTGGTTGTCCCCTAAAAAGTAGCAGAACCAGTACAGCAAATCTACATTCTTTTATTACAAGGGTAGTCCTATATCCTACTACAGAAACTAGTTCTAGTACCATATAGGAGGTCAGGTAAGGACCATATGAACCACCCAGAACTCTTTTTAATATGGTGTGAAGCAGTTTTTCTAGTTTTCAGGTACGCTTTAGGACCAATTCTAATAAACAAGGGAAAAATGGCTTTCACAACATAATTAGCAGATGGTCTAGTTTGCTTACAGTAAAGACCCTAGAGCTTACTTATCTTCTAGCTTATTTAGGGTTCCCTCGTGTCCATCCCTGATACCCTTCAGGAATTAGTGGACTTGTAAGAGTCATTGCTAGCAACATTTAGAAGAAAATGGAAATGAAACCAAAAACTAATTCTAAGCACACAAAAGGCTGCTGTCCACCCCCATTGTACTGTCAATCCCTTACGTGTGTAATGTGAGGAAAGCATCTGTACACCTCGTGCCGGGGTTTTCTTTTCATCGTTCTCTACAACCACAAAAGCAAGTGGATAAAAAAAAAAAAGTTAGAACATGATGTCAAATGAGTGTCAAGTATCTTGAACGCCTGTTAGTCTGATGATTGAGATATATTTAAATATAGATATATAAATATATCTATATACATACATAGAGAGATAGAGAATGTATATATTGCATTATTCTGTTTATGCCAATGATTTCCTGAGGCATGTGTATATATATATTTTTCTACATCTCTCTCATATATATATATATATATAGAGAGAGAGAGAGAGAGAGAGAGAGAGAGAGAGAGAGAGAGAGATATGTACACATGCCTCAGGAAATCATAGGCATAAACAGAATAATGCAACCCGTTGTGTTACATGGACACGGTAACCTTGCGGTACTTGAAAAATAGCAAGACAGGCACCCCCGTAAAGGTATAGCACGCAAGGTGTGCATTTAGCGGCTGTACACCATATCTCCAATTATTGCAGCTATGCGAGTTAACTTTAAAAAAATATATTTTTTTAATTACAGGTTTGAAGCAGGGGGTCTCCGGAGCTGAACCCCATTAAATTCAGCTCTGGGGACCCCCTGCTTCCGGAGATACTTACCTCCGTAGTGGTGCTGGTATCCCTGCTAGCAGAGAAACTGTGATCCTTAATCTAATGGCGGCGTTTACATGTCACACGTTACGCGGGCCAATAAGAAGCCGTGATGTCATCCGGTGCGGCTTCCAATGGGCCAGCGTGACCTGCACCGTTAAACTTCACCGCGATACCGGCATCCGCTACGGAGGTAAGTATCTCCGGAAGCAGGGGGTCCCTGGAGCTGACATTAATGGGGTTCAGCTCCGGAGATCCCCTGCTTCAAAACTGTAATAAACAAATATATTTTGTTTTCCAGGTTAACCTGTACTGCTGCTTTAATGCTGTAGAAACACAGATTTCCCATCCTGGTCAGCCCCTTATTGGAAGCTCTTGTGCCACTGAATGGATAAAATAAGGATTCTTTGGGGGGGGGGGGGGTGAGGGGGGTCTCACAAGTACTTTAAGAAATAGGCTACTATAATAGTAAAGGGCTTATGTCAAAGGCAAGGAACCAGAAGTCTTGGCTAGATCTCTGAATGTATCAGTTAGCAGATTTCTTGGATTTATACCTCTTTCAGGTGGTTTCATCACACGTCGTTTTTAATGTGTGCATGTTTTTCAATAATTACATATATTTGCTTTCTGTCAAACCCAAGTCGCTGACTAAAAAAAATATAAAAAAAGTAATTGTAATTGTAGTATCCTTACAATGAAACAGCAGGAAGGAGCTTTGTTATCAGGGTGTGCGGCAGCGACGGGACATACAGTACAAACCCACCACACGCTTCTACTTCAGACACAGGTCTGCCAACTGTACTATCTGGGGTGAAGTTCTTCAGAGAGGGATGGCAAGTAAGAAGTCCCTACCTTGCTTTACAGGCAGGTGATTAACTTCTAGGTGACCAGCAACTGGGAGCTTTAAAAACCCTGGAATTATGTAAGGGGCCTCGCTATAACCTATCAGTATAAATTACTTTGTGCTGCCTGGGAAAATTACAATGTGAAAGATAAGTGCAACTGGGTACTTGAGAAAAAGTTCCCTCTACGGCGCACCAAAGTAAATATAGGTAAGTATACGTTAGTTAATTAAAACGCAACTTTAATTTGACTTTACTCTAAAGTAGAATGGCATCATAATAGAACATGGGTATAAAAAAGTGCAACTTATAAAAGAGCCAGATCTAGGTATAGGAACTAATTAACCTGTCTGGACACAAATTCACAACTAAGGGTTAATGTAGTTGATAATGATAGAGCCACCTGTATATGGAGCTTGCAAACCTCCTCTGGGCTGTGTGTGATAATAAATTAAAAGTCCTTTGAAATGTCACAAGAAGGACTACCTATATCCTCTTAATAACAGGGTGCAGATATTAGATACTATTGTAATCAAACCCAAATATACTCATGCATTTATACCATAGTATCAAGTATAATTGGTTTAGAGGTAATCACTGCACACGGTAATCATAGTCTCATGATGCAAATAGAGAACATATTGCGACAGGTCTAGATACCACATTCAGGAGACGTATAATACATCCGGTGTCTTTATTCTGTGTTATGTACCTTCTGGTGTAACTGGTGTGCAGTACAGAATATAAGAAACCGTTTGTTCCCCAATGATTATGGGTAAAGACCATTAGCTCTCATAGTATAATATTCTGGGAAAAGTAAAATCAACCTCTAGGATAGCCTCTATTGTGTCAATTCAAACGCTAGTACACTGGTGTCTAAATGCGCGCTACAGTAGTGATTAGTCTCTACCTAATATTTAGCTTAGATAGCTATTAGAATGAAGTACCCTATGGATCAAGATTGCCCCCGTGAGTGGTATTAGGCTGCAAGAAGGGTAGCAAGGATAACCTATCTTGGTAATTCAAACTAACGTGTCACCTAATTCTAATAAAAAGGTACCACGTTTAAGGCACATCATATTAAACTGCTATCATGTCACCTCTTACAGCAAGTTTAAACAAGAGCCAACAGCATCACGTGTTTGTATTTTTATATAAATATTTTATTCACTTATCACCTGAGCACTTCACATTATGTAAAAAAATGGATTAGTTTGCTGTGCACCAATGTACTTTCTGTAAAGGACTTGCTGACTGTATCAGTCAATCCTCTAATTTGTAAATATTCATTCAACAGTACATAGGTTGCACCCGTTGTCATTCAGAGTGAAAAAGACATTGCAATAATTGAGATTACTTAAATTATTGAGAGCGGTGTATAAACTGGTTGTGTAGCATAGCTACTAGCTCATAATGAGCAATAATCCACCTCATCGTTTTTCTACATTACACAATAAAATATCATTTAAATTGAGGTCAAATTATTTTACCTCTTCCCCAATTTTGAAATATATATATTTTTGTCCTTCAATCACACTAGATTCCATTCATTCACCTGGTACGTACTGTTATTATTCAATCTCCCATCAGGAGCAGACGCATTGTGAATTCTCTCATTCACCTTGTGCAGACTCTTTTATTCCGCCTGTGATTTTATTTGTTGTTCCAATATACATTCTTGTAAAGAAATGAGTCTGAATTTCTATAAATAAAAGGCTTCCCAATATCAAACTGTAAAGGCATTTAGAAACTTCCTTGTGCATACCCGCAACTGTGTTATTTAATGACTGAAGTTACTGTCCAAGGTACTAAACTACAATTTGCAAAACTAGCCTACATACAGTACTGTACATTGCATCATATGCCACAATGGGTTTCAATGGTGTAGATTTAGCAAAGAAACATGTTAGAAGAGATTCCAAAACATTAAATTGCGAGATTGAACATGTCCAAAACTACCTCAATGTTGATATCGCAAGTAACTACAAAACTCCCTTAGAGCTTCTCAAAACCTAAATATAGAGACTGTTGAATGCAGCAAAGAACCATTTATGTTCTATTGCATTTTCATTATGTGAACACTAATTGCAATGCAAATCGGTGTAAAACGTTTTCCCTAATTGACCAATGTATCTTTTCCATATTTAACCATTCTAATCCAGGAGAACGTATATGTTGGATTTTGTATGATAATCACAATACTTACAAACAGGGACACCTTTGGGACCAGGTTTGTATACACTTAATCACGTTACTTGTTACTGTATCAAAATGCAGATGATTACGAAACATAAAACTAAATAGAATGCCCTACCATGCTGCTTAAATTCTCAATAAAATAAAGCTATGGTAATCAGCTTTATTTCACAGGGCCAATGGAGTGGAACAGCAATACACTTCAGTTTAATTACTAAACAAAACAGTCAGATCCTAGAATATTTTCACTCCTACAGCGGACATTGCATTTCACCTAATTAATCTCTTTGGGCCTTGTAAGGATTATAATTTGTGAAATGACACTGTGAAATCTGAGATTGATATATATGTTTTCACAGCGTCATTTCACAAAGGCTGCTTTAGAGACTCTTATTGCAGACATATCCTACATTATGGCTGATAGTTATATATATATATTTATTTATTTGGCAGCCATAATGTAGGGTATGTCTGCAATAAGAGTCTCTAAGGCAGCAACACAACTTCATGAAGTGTTGCAGCTGTCTTGTTATAAATCACCTAGCAATGCCTCAGCTAAAAAGGTTATGTAATTTGCATTGCACTCCACAGAAAAGAAAACCCCTGCACAGCTATAGAGACCTTTGAAGCATTGTTCTGAAATAGTTCACAGTACTTCCAATACCAGAAGTGTTACTTCAGTCTAGTGACCCTGCTCTTCGCAGAGAGAACATGGAATATAATGTCCACCCACATCCAACCTTGTTATAAAAAATAAAAAAAAAACCTCTTCGAAACATACCCTCTGCACTCCTCCCTCCCCTCCCCCTTCAAATAAAAAAAAAAAAAAAAACTACTGCTTCTCAATTTGCATGCCCAGCGCAATTAATTCAGATGAGCTCTTTGTGTGAGTTCCAGGAAATATGTTGTTGTAACCGCCTCTATAAAAAAAAAAAAAAACTACGGAGGATGAAGTGGATTTTAATGAAAGAAGTAATCTGCGTGTGAAAGTGCTCAAGAAGGAAACCTGGAAAAGAAACAAGCAAATCATCTTGAGATTAGCTTTTAAAAAAAAAAAAAAAAAAAGCTCTGGTTGTGATCTAACCTATTCTGCACTTGATAGTGCCTAGGACAGTATAATACAGTTGCCGTTTTGAGAGGCTGCACAGTCAAATTGATCAATAACTTATTCAGAAAAAACCCAGAAAATATTTACCTCTAACGTGTGATGGTGGAAATATGACTTTTCAACAAAAAGAAAAAGTATGCTCAAACTACAGCATAATGTATTATTGCTGCTATACCATCACGTACAGTACATTGGCATCACGCTCCAGCGATGCTAGCATGCCAACGTGTGTGAAACTTTTTGTAGTGAGATGGTTTGTGTGGTTGTAGAATAATATACACAAGGGATAGGTATATCTCATGGGAGCAGCTAACGCAAGCTGAGGAAGTCAAGGCGACACTGATCTCCAATCCCATGCATGAAAGGAAAAGTTATATTTCTTCTGCAAGGAAATATACAGTGTACGTAGCATAAAGAGAGAGAAAAAAAATAAAATAAAAACATAACTGATCAACAGTAAATGTTTTTTTCTTCATACCTAACAATAAAATGCACACATCATATCTTATTGCTTTATATAGAAACAACAAATAGGTATCGTGTCTTCCGGTAAAATCAATCAGAAATGTAAAACAAAAAGAAGAATATTTAATTATCTAGAAATTAGTCAAGCAGATTTCGTGAATTATACTCTATTACCTTCCATCCAAATAGAGCGAAAGGATCATAACCCTAAACTAATTCGGCAAAAACAAAGGCAAGCCCAAAACAAGACAAAAAGAACTGAATTAACATCTGCAGAACTGAATCCCCAGAACTGAAGCACCTCCGCGGATAATATATACATAGGCGGTTTGAGTTCACAGGGTTCATACATTCTTTATGATCAACGTGTCTTCAATTTCAGCTTTCAGCAAAGAAAACAACAAAAACACAACTGTGAGCCGTAGGAACACAACAGCTTTGGGAAAAGGCGTTATTCCAGAAGCAAGCAAAACTGATCGGTGATTGGCAAGTGGTGGGGGGCTCCTTGTGGTCTCCCACAACCTGCCAAGCGTCAAGGTTCCTCAGCCTGAGGAGGATACTAAGCTGATGGAGGCATGAGGAGTTTGTAACACACTAAAGCAACACTGAGATCCCATGAAAGCAATATTGCATCAAGATCCTAACAGCCGCGCTGCCACAGGGGCTGGCAAAGCATTGCAGAGCAGTGCCGTGCTAAAGGGGGATAATAAGGGATCTGGTCAAATGAAACATGCACCTGTAAAAACTCCCAACAAAGCTTTTCCCTCCCCCTAGCATGGTGAAGCAGAGTCAGGAAATAGTGTCCTAGGGGGTGCAAGTGCTGAATGGATTCTTGCAGCACAAAGAAAGATGCTGTTAACTCGTTCAGTGCTAGGATAGCTACGGGTTGCAGGCCCATAGGAAATCACAACCTTCTCATACCCACAAATACAAAAAGGATCATAGTTTAGCCACATCTGACAATATCATCATAGCAATCATTTCAAAAGCAGCACATCATCACAATGCATGATGCCCCCATACCCCCCCTCCCTTTTTCATTTGGTTTCCAGTATAGTGGAAGGATATGACATAAAATGCATTTAGAGAAAGGATGCAAGCTAGAGATCCTTCATGCTAAACCCATCACCAACCCCACTGTGTCCCCCCAAATCCTTTCCAGGGGCTTCTTGCACAACTAGATCTGCAAATAGGAAGGGGCACTTTGCACAGGGGGAGTGTTTAACCCAATAAATACCCTTGTGTCTTCAAGGAAGGCAGAGACAAAAAGACAGGGGATGAAATGGAAGGGGGGGGGGGGGGGAGAGAAGAACCAACACAATATTATATATATTGATACTTTTTTCCCCACCTGCTTTTGATATTATGCATTTGATAACATCACAGATTGATTTATTTTTAATTTTTTTTTTTTTTTAAATAACATTACACAGAAGGAATCTCAGCAACGTGAAAGGGGAATAGTGGTAAGGGAGGAGAGCAAAGAGAAGGAAGCACCGCTGTATGAATTCACTCACACACACACACACACACACACACACACATAAAAAGAGATAAACATATACACATCATAGTAGTAATAATAATAATATTCACCTTGGCTGTGGATTATAGTGTTGTTGTTGTTGGTTTTTGTTGTTGTGGGTGATGGAGGAGATGATGATGATGAGGGTGGAGAAGAGGAGGAGGAGGTGGTGGTAGTAGTGGAGGAGGAGGAGGTAGTGGTGGTGATGGTGGAGGAGGATGAAGAGGAGAGGAGTAGTTGTTGTTGATGGGTAACAGTCGCCAGGACTACGGTGGCTATGGCGCTGGATTCACAAGGCAACAGTTGCTATAACTCACAAAAGAGGGAGGCAACCTAACCTGAGAGGAGGAAGAGGAGGGACTGGGAGGCTGACACTGACACACACATACACAGCCTGACAGCCAGGCATGGAGGAGAGGAAGGAGGAGGGGTTTCAGGGTTTTTTTTTTCAATCCTCAAGAAGCTTTATTGCAAAGCATGAATACCTACCACATATTGCATTTTTTTTGTCATATGCTTTGTAAGAACAGATGAATTAGCTTTCTCTTTTTTTTTACCCTACCTCCAAAAGAGCTGGCTTGCAAGGGTGTTTTTTTTGTTACTGTACATGCACAATGTGTATGTGTGTGTGCGTGTGTTTCAGAACAGGAAAGCTCCATTTATCCATTGTCTGTCTGCTTCTATGCAGTGGATGGAACCTTGTGCTGGTTAAGCTATCTACAGCAGGGGTAGGAGATTGTGATGTATTAATTGCATGTACATATCAATGTTGTATAGGTACTGTATTAGATCTGACAAATTATGTATACTACTTAAAAAAAAATATATATATATATATATAATAAAAAATTAATAGACGATGCCGTTCTGTGGCTAACGAAATGCTTTTATTTGTGCGAGCTTTCGAGATACACTGATCTCCTCTTCTTCCGGCGTTGTTACAATGAATAAAGCAGGCAAGGGTTTTACTTAAAAACAGTGCATCTTGGAATGTTATCTGTGACTGAAACCTATTCCTCTCCCCTGTGCAGTATGCGATTTATGACTTGAGGTGTTAAATAGTCCCTGAATGTTAATGATGTAAGAAGAGTGAGTGTGTGTATGTAGCCAGGTCCCCTTGCGTGCCTGCTGCCCCCTCGTCTCCTCCGCTGCCGCGGGTCACTCGATGGGACCGCCGGCACTTCTGGAGGGTTGGGGCCAGTGCAGGGAGCGTTTGGGCGTCCCGGCAGTTCTCGGCGGCTCCCGAACAGGGCACCGCCGCCTTACTGTAGATCGCGCATGCGCAGTGAGTCCCGACGTCCCTGCAGAGTTCGCGCATGCGCAGGACAAGCGTGCGAACGCTAGCCTACCAGGGAAGGCTCTTGATCGGGACTACAAGTCCCATGAGCCTCGGGAGCGACCCCATGACGCCAGGGAGCCAATAGGGCTGCGGGAGCTCCCTGCAGGGAATTGATACATTTCGCGCACGGGAGACAGTTAGTGCTGGACCAGGAGAGCTAGGGGAAGGAGGTGAGTGCAGGGGTCTGTGACCCACTGCATTAGGGCAGTAACCCCCCCTAGGCCCCAGATAGGTCCTGAACCCCCCCAGCTTGTGGTGCTATAGGGACAGGCCCTAGGTTAGGGACTTTGTCACATTAGTGCCAGTGATAGATAGGGACACAGCGGACGCTGCGCTTCCTGTGAAGACACTTGGGCTCAAGTCTGTGCCCAAAGAGACAGAGACTATCTCCAGGGTGGGATCGCCCCTGGCAGGACCCTCGTGCGAGGAAACACCGGATCAGACGGGATCACCAAGCGGCAGATCCTTTTCGAAGTTGCTTGCAGGCCCGAGTGCAGGAGCGCTCGGCAGGTACCTTCCTAAGTGCACCAACGTCTCCTATACATATTATCCTTACACATAGTGGCAGCGCTGACCACGGGACAAAGGGGTTAGGCTGTGGACACGGTGTGGGGATACACGGTGGTGGGTAGGTACACTCCTAGTGCAGTGAAAGACATTTTGGGACTGCGTTATAAACTGTGAGTTACCCCCTAAGGGGAGTATATTATTAAAGTGTGTTGTTATTTCCTGCATATATATATATATAAACTGGTTATATACATTCCCGTGTATGTACTTATTGTATATGTGGGTCCTGTGTAGGCAACCTTCTACATTTCTAGAACCCTGCACAGGTGGAGGCGCTGTAACTCAGATCTAGCTGAAGGACTCACCCCAGGTTCCCACCAAGCGGAGGCTCAGGCCTCTTGTGAACCTACAGGTATATGCACCACACTTGGTAACATAGGTTTCCACCTACACACACTGTATCTGTGATTGGGATAGAGGGAATATCCGTTACATGTATATGTATGTACAGTAAATATATAAAGCGTCCACAGTGTATACAGCGCTTTACAAAAGGTGTGTGTGGAGTGGGAGTGTATATCAATGGTGTGGGTAGGTGTGGAAATGTAAGAGGGTGTTGCATTACTAAAAGTGTGTGTAGATACTATGTGGTACCTATTGGTATATAGAGATGGAATTACATAGCGTATTAGAATGTGTAAGAGACAGCTGTGTGTGAATACATATAGCGCAGTATGTATAGAGATGGCCATTCGTACTCATGGGAAGAAACTTCTTGTGTCAGTAGTGACTCAAAACGGCGGACTCGGTTTAAGCCACCGCTAAGTGTCCCGAACAGTTGCATAAATTTGTATTCTTGCAACAGTCTCTCTTTCGGTGTTCTAAGATTACCTTTGAGTATGGCCACCTTCAGATCGTTCATCTTATGGCCAGTCAGAGAAATGTTCGCCGACAGGACTGTCTCTTGTGCCGCGTGTGATGCTTTGACGATGCAGATTCATTCTCTTGTTTAGCCCCTGTCCCATCTCACCTATGTAGTAGCAGCCCCATGGGCATTTCATGCACATGATGACATATATATATATGTAACGGGTGGACCCCCTTGTCTGACCCACCCAATCTCACATTGGCCCGTGTGGTCTAACCGGTCCCCATTACGTGATCGTGTATGGTGGTGCACCTGCAAGTAACAGGACTCCTGAGTCTCCCGTATTAGGGGATGTCATCAGGACAGGTAGCTGAGGTAGTGGGTGCGAGTCCTACTTACATCATGTACAGTGCCTCCACCTCATCAGGATCTATGCTTCCGCAGGGAGATGGTCCTGGTGAGGAACTCCTTCTCGGTGGTGACTGCCACTGTTGAGTAATCTCACACTCACACAGTGGGGGTTTCTTTAACAAGAGCATCTTTATTGTCGATTTGGATGTAGCAGACTGCCCCATGCAGCTGCCGGCTCTAGCCGCACATCTCTTCGTGCTGTCCCTTTGCCAGGTACGCCCTCCCGTATTGAAGTGGGATTCCCTCTTCTCTTGGAGAGATCACTCCTGTGCCAGGTCCCTGGACACAGAGTGGCTTAGACAGACTTGATTGGTCAACCTGTACCGCTAGTTACTGCACTAGGGTCACAAAAGTGTTCCTACAATCCCTTATGCAGGAGCATACACTTTTCCAGCTACTTCACACACAACACTAACTGACAGTGTTGTGCCTTATATACTTCAGGAGGCAGGCGCATCTCTGATGTCACTATCCAGGGACTCAGAGCATACAGCCACTACCTTCCATACATAGGGCACCTCACCAGGTGTGGCTTTTCCTCTTCAGGCCCACCCGAAGATACCCCTGAAGTACCCTCAGAAGGCGTAACCTTTCCCCGGTACCGTGATGTGCTCCCAACTGTAACATTTAATACACTAGGACAATCATTAGATACCGACACTTGTCGGGAAGTCCTCCCTCCTCCCTCCGATCCATCATCCGAAGTTCCCCAGTCCAGGCTTTCAGTCCGATCCTCGGAAGGACCCCGGGAATCCCCTGACATCCCTATGCTAGAAGTGGACCCGAATGAAAAAGTGACGGGGACAGGGGCTTTAACTAGGGCCTTGGGGCTAACTCTGGGAGTGGACGGGGTTGGGGGACGAGGCCGGACTGTAGGCATTGGCAGGGTTACGACCTGCTCCCCGGCAATACCTGACTCAACTCCGCCACAAAGTCCCTTCGTTTCTCCGGTAGCTGGGCTTCTTGCTCTTCGGCTCGAGCGCCCATTCCTTCTGGCAGTAGGGGATCGACTTCCGCTGCTCGACCGCAGAGGCGCGATCATCTCCCACTCGATGCCGCTCTGGTCGTCCGGAACTTCCTCCGTGCATGCACGTGTCTCGCCGCCATCTTGGGTTGGGTCCCCAATCGAGACCTCTTCCTCCACGAGGACATCCGGCAAGGCCGTTCGCTACGTGATCCAGCCTGGCCCTGGATCCGCTCTTCTTTTACTACCCCCTGGGTCTGCGACGAACACTGCGCTAGCCTACTACTTCGCAGTGTCGGGGTGGATCGACCTCCTTCCGACCCGCTAGTCACCACGGCAGTGGGACTCCGGCGATCGGGTTGTCGCGGTACTGGGGACACTCGACTCCGTGTCTCCACACCACGAGGAACAGCATCTCGCCAAGGCGTACCACTTGTATGGTGCCCTGACAATAAGTCCTGTGCATCAGACCATCGTGCACACTCCTCGTCCGAGGACTCCAGCTTACAGTTCGGGCGGGGTATTCCAGTAGGAGACCGGCAATGTACCCCTTTTCAGTCACCCCTCCGATGACCGGTTTTCTCCATCTTGAGATCCAGTCCGGATCCCTGTTCTGCGGGACCTGCACTCTCACTCCACAGTGCACCCGGAAGCTCAGCTGCCGACATTGGGACAGTTTATTTCACTCCCACGGCTTATACTGGCACAAACGTCGTCATGGGCCACATACTGCTGCGACACACTTTATTCGAGCAAATACCCAGTATGTACCTGGCAGATACCTGGAATGCGCCGCTCCTCACCTCAGACAAGCCCCGTTGCGTTTGCCTTCCCAGCCATGGTTCATGCCTGGCTGACGGGCGGCTGATCTGTTAAATGATAATGATTAGGATTTAATAGGCTGCAATGCTTCGAGTGTCTACCAGATGGCATAAATTCATGAATTGTAATGCAGTATATATATATATATATATATGTACTGTGCAGTATTGCAGCCAGCGGAAATAAAATGCTTCAATCCCTGCCTGGAAAATAACGCAATGCACTCGGGCAGAAAACAGTCACAAACCTCAATACACCCGAGTATACCCGAATTCGTGGGACTAGCCGAGCTCGAATAAAGTGTGTCGCCAGTGTATACTGCAGTCCACAGTAAGGGCATCAAGCCTCGCTGCCCACGGCTCCGCCCGGCAGTCTGCACTGCAGGCAAAGACACGCCACAGTCTCCACACCCTCTATCCGGATGATCAGGAAGCCTCCTGGAGCCAAGTAGGGATGTGTAGAGATCAAGGGACTCTGTTCCACTTTCTCAGAGATCCCAGCCATATTCACGAGAGGAGGCACTCGTTTCAGAGGTCTGTACTGGTCAATGGCTCTTCGCAACTGGAGGGCAGGGGCTGGTTTAGCAACCCCTCCTCCTACTTTCTCCATCGGCATCCGGTGGAACTGCAAACCACTCCCCCTGGTTGAAACTAGGGGGACGTCTCATAGACTTATAGGCTGACCCAGCACAGGTGCAGAATGAGTCATAGTCCATGAGGGCGCGGCTCCAGCTTTCGCGCCAAACTCCCCAACAGGGTGGGGTTTTCTCGTTGGCGCCAATCCTGGCCAACAATTAGCAAACTGCAAAGTTGCAAGACTTTCTGCAGCTGGCCCACGCGGTGTCCCGGGAACGCGGGAACCGCCATTTTGGTTAGTACTGTCTTTCTGCGTCACATTGGAGGTAGCGGTTGGCTGTTTGTAGATTGAATTATAACAAAGTCCATTTCATTCCTCCCATCTAATAACACTGTCGTCGTCCTCACTAGTCTCGAGGGTACTTTCCCGAGAACATAGACAGGACAAACACGGCGCAGCCATGGCTTTCACGCCATTCCACAACAGGCTCACAAAAGTCAGGTCATATGCGTGTTCTTCCTCTGTCCGCCATCCTGGACCTTCTGCGCTCTGCAGATCCTCCATTCTGACGGTTCTCTCTGGATCTTCGAATGCGGGGTTTTTGTACATGGAGCTCCGCTCTGCGGGGCAGCTACCACATCAGTACAATAAACATGTCTTGTGCACCACCTTGTGTACCTAACGTAGATCTGACTCGTGTTTGCACTACCTCAGGCTAGGCTCACTCTTACTGTGTCTACTGTAACGCTTTCCTCCAGTCTGTGCTCCTTGGTCAAGCGATCTGGAATGGAGACTAGAGTACTCTGGCTCTTCCATGCAGTACTTTGGGCGTCTACCTACTGTTGGCTAGCCTAGTGCGGACCCTTCCAGAATTCCTGCCCTAAGTTACCAGTTTATCCCTTCAGGCGTCCCCCGCTAGCGCTACCTCAAGGTGACTAGAACAGCAATAGCCCCCGGCTCCAGACTCACTAACCCCTAGCAGGATCCCAAGGCGTCTTTGCGGCCTGCAGCTCCAGCAGCTCCCTGACTACCCCTGGTTCCGTCCCACGCAGCACAAAGTAGCAGCAGACACTCTCCCTGTTTCCTAATGTGTGCCTAGCAAAAGCCTGTCCTGTTAACAGGTCTCTCAGCAGCGCCTCCAAATGTAACTGGTGGACCCCCTTGTCTGACCCACCCAATCTCACATTGGCCCGTGTGATCTAACCGGTCCCCATTATGTGATCGTGTATGGTGGTGCACCTGCAAGTAACAGGACTCCTGAGTCTCCCGCTTGATGGTATTAGGGGATGTCATCAGGACAGGTAGCTGAGATAGTGGGTGCGAGTCCTACTTACATCATGTGCAGCGCCTCCACCTCATCAGGATCTATGCTTCCGCAGGGAGATGGTCCTGGTGAGGAACTCCTTCTCAGTGGTGACTGCCACTGTTGAGTAATCTCACACTCACACAGTGGGGGTTTCTTTAACAAGAACATCTTTATTGTAGATTTGGATGTAGCAGACTGCCCCATGCAGCTGCCGGCTCTAGCTGCACATCTCTTCGTGCTGTCCCTTTGCCAGGTACGCCCTCCCGTATTGAAGTGGGATTCCCTCTTCTCTTGGAGAGATCACCCATGTGCCAGGTCCCTGGACACAGAGTGGCTTAGACAGACTTGATTGGTCAACCTGTACCGCTAGTTACTGCACTAGGGTCACAAAAGTGTTCCTACAATCCCTTATGCAGGAGCATACACTTTTCCAGCTACTTCACACACAACACTAACTGACAGTGTTGTGCCTTATATACTTCAGGAGGCAGGCGCATCTCTGATGTCACTATCCAGGGACTCAGAGCATACAGCCACTCCCTTCCATACATAGGGCACCTCACCAGGGTGTGAGGGAAAACCTCCATAACTACTGCTGGCATACCTGTACTTACCAGGACTTACTGCCAACAGAGAGGAAAGTCGTATACCATTATTATGCATGGCTATATATATATATCCACACTATTGGTATACACTCCCACTCCACATACACCTTTTTGTAAAGCGCTGTATACACTGTGGGCGCTTTATACATTTATATTTTCACACATACATACATATGGCCAGGTCTCCCCTCTGGGCACCCCCCTGGGTTCCCCATGTTCCCCTTACCTCCGATAGCGCTGCGGAGGGGGGTGGGGGCCTTTCGGCAAGTGCCGGTAGGAGCAGAGAGGTTGCGGCAGGCGACCCAGTCACTGGAGGCTCTCGGCAGCTCCCGTAGCAGGACGCCACAATGTTGGATATGCGCGTGCATGCGCAGATGGGTTGCGCATGCGCAGGTGATAGGGACAGGGCAGCCATTACTCACATAGGGCTCAGCGGGGACTACAGCCCCCAGAAGGCTATGGGGCTGCTAGATCACATGGCAACAGCAGCCAATAGGGTGCTCGGATTGCCCTGCAGGAGAGATGATTAATTTGGCGCCCTTGGAGAGCTAAGCCAGTCGGAGCTGGGACAAGGAGAGGGTAGGGTGTGTGTGCAGGGTGTCAGTGGCCCCTGCACTAGGCCAGAGACCACCTTAGGCCCCGACTCCCCTAAGCTTGTGTTTTCTGCAGGGACAGGCCCATTAGATAGGGACACTGCCCCTGTAGTGCCAAGTGTGGAACACAGCGGCAAACTGTCAATCCGGTGGTCTGGGACCAGATCACACCACAGATAAGACACTTTCTTCATGGTGGGACCCCCCAGCTGGACACCACCCCACGTGGAGGTGGACTCATCGCTGACGACGACGGCGTGGGACCGGATGGCCCGGTTATCTTCAGTCGGCGCTACCGGGTGCTGTTGTACCCGGCAGGTATCACACCCACACTTGCACCAACTTTAACACGGGTTGTGGGCAGCGCTGTCACACACACTTTGGGTGGGTTGACTTGTTCACACCAGGGGTGTTAGGTGCCATGGGGCAACTTAGTACATTGGGGAAATACCCCATCCAAGTGTGGACACTGTGTTGGAGGGAACTGTGGGGTTACGGCTGTGCGTGGCCTATTTGGTGTGGGTGGTATATTGTTCTTCCTTGTTTTATATGCATGCAGTAAACTGTTATCTATATAATTGTGTGTGCTATTGCATTGGGTCCTGTGACGGGGTTATCCAACAATGTAGGATCCCGCACAGGTGGAGGTGCTGTCACCAGACCGATCAGGCACACCCCAGGCTCCCGCAGCGGAGGTTAAGGCATCCTGTGAGCCACAGGTAACGCACAACACACACAGTAGCCACTACAGCTCCCATAGGGTGGGGGAAAACTGCACTACATACATACATACATACATACATACTGCTGCGGCCGAGTTTATTCGAGCATTTGCCCGGTCTCGGCCGCAGCAGTAACCTGGCGCGCGCCGGAGGGTGCCCGGCGCGCGCCAAAACCGCGGAGGAGCGCCCTCCGATCGGGGCTTTCTTCCTCCGCTCGCCGGGTCCGCCGGGTCCCCCGGAACCCCCTGCCGCCGTCCCCCACATCGCGGGACACCAGGGCTCCCTCGGGGAGCCCTGGACGTGCGTGCAGGGGGCGCAGGCTCCCGATGACGTGTGACCGCGCATCGGTGACGCGCGGCACGCCGAGGGAGTGGGGCTAGCAAGCCGGGACATGTCCCGGCTTGCGGTACTAGCCCTACTCGAAATAAACGTGTCGCCAGTGTACATATACACACTGTTACATCACTAACATTCAGGGACCATTTAACACCTTAAGTTATAAATCACATATTGCACAGGGGGGAGGGATAGGCTTCAGTCACAGATACATTCCAGGATGCACTGTTTTTAAGTAAAAAACCTTTCTTGCTTTATCCATTGTAACACCGCCTGAGGAAGAGATCTGTGTATAAAAGCATTTTGTTAACCACAGAACGGTAGTCTATTCGTTTAAGAATATATATATATATATATATATATATATATATATATACAGGCATACCCCGCATTAACGTACGCAATGGGACCGGAGCATGTATGTAAAGCGAAAATGTACTTAAAGTGAAGCACTACCTTTTCCCACTTATCGATGCATGTACTGTACTGCAATCGTTATATACATGCATAACTGATGTAAATAACGCATTTGTAACAGACTCTATAGTCTCTCTGCTTGCGCACAGCTTCGGTACAGGTAGGGAGCCGGTATTGCTGTTCAGGACGTGCTTACTGGCGCATGCGTGAGCTGCCGTTTGCCTATTGGGCGATATGTACTTACTCGCGAGTGTACTTAAAGTGAGTGTACTTAAAGCGGGGTATGACTGTATATATATATATATACATACACTGGCGACACACTTTATTCGAGCTCGGCTAGTCCCACGAATTCGGGTATACCCGGGTGTATTGAGGTTTGTGACTGTTTTCTGCCCGAGTGCATTGGGTTATTTTCCAGGCAGGGATTGAAGCATTTTATTCCTGCTGGCTGCAATACTGCACAGTATATATATATATACTGCATTACAATTCATGAATTTATGCCATCTGGTAGACACGCGAAGCATTGCAGCCTATTAAATCCTAATCATTATCATTTAACAGATCAGCCGCCCGTCAGCCAGGCATGAACCCAGGCTGGGAAGGCAAACGCAACGGGGCTTGTCAGAGGTGAGGAGCGGCGCATTCCAGGTATCTGCCAGGTACATACTGGGTATTTGCTCGAATAAAGTGTGTCGGTGCAGTATATATATATATATATATATATGTATATATATATATATATGTATATGTATATGTATCACAAACCGCATCAAAAAAACAGTATAAATAAACTGGATCAAAGTCTACAAGTATAGAAGTTTTTTTTTTGTGTTGCAATATATATATATATATATACACATATATATATATATATATATATACATACATACATACATGTGTGTGTATATAACATTATATATATATACAGTGTTCGACAAACCTATACATTTGCACGCCCCGGGTGAGTGGATTTAACATCGTGGCGAGCTCCTATTGGCCCAAGCAGCACACGTGTGGTACTAGGTAGCGAGTAGATTTTTTTGTTCGGCGAGTAGATTTGTTGGTGATTTGTCGACCACTGTATATATATATATAATTTGTAATGCGCCAACATATTCTAGAGCGTGGAACCATGGAGTGATCTAAATTACATAAACAGAATGACATACTGGACCATAAGGACAAACAGATACAAAAGCTAACAAAGCCCTGCTCGTGAGAGTTTACGATATAGCGGGAATAAGGGACAATTGTGAAACAAAAGGTAAAGTTGCTCATTGTAGGACAGAGCATACCGCAGGATGGGGTATGGTCCAGCCACACAGCTGATCCTGTGTATGTTAGGGGGTGTTGGATAGCTTCGAGTTTGGTCCAGTTGCGCAGCTGATTCCATTTGAGGGGCGGGGGAGGGAGGGGGATCCAGTGCTGCGGTTTGGGGGGGGGGTCGGTCCTGTGGAGGGGAGGCAGGGGGGCCAGGTCCTGTGGGGGGTGGCGGGAGGGCCCGGTCCTGTGAGGGGGGGAAGGGGTGGCGGTGCTGGGGGAGGGGGGGTAGTGGTGGTGCGGGGGGCCCGGCGGCTGATCACAGCAGTTGCCGCCGGCCCCGCTGCAGGCACCTGTGCCACAATGCTGTTCCCTCGCGCCGGAAGCTTAACCCACTTGACTTCCGGCGCTGCCGACAGGGATTCCAGTGCCGGGTGCAGTTTTTTAAAAATATATATTAAATTAACGGGCACGGCCGGGCCCCCCTGGCCCACGGGCCCGGGACGCCAGTGCCCATTGTCCCCCCCCCCCTGTTGGCGGCCCTGAGTGTAGGGATTTGCTTGGTGGAACAGTGAGTGAGGTAGAGGAGTCTGGCAGCAACGTTTTGCATGGATTGGAGCTGGGACAGGCGGACGAGGTGAATGCCAATTAGTAGAAGGTTGCAGTAGTGAAGGCGGGATTTTAATTGCGTCATGAGTGAGAAAAGGGGCTTATCCTGGTGATATTTTGGAGGGTGAGATGACAGGACTACGTGAAGGATTGAATGTATGGAATGAAGGAGAGGGCAGTCAAAGATGACCCCTAGGCAGCGGGCCTGTTGTGGTACTACTGATAGTGAGGGAGAGTTTGGGTGTAGGGGTGACAGTAGAAGGGGAAAGATTATTAGGTCTGTTTTGAATATGTTAAACTTCAGGTAATGGTGGGACATCCAGGAGGGGGAGAGAGAGTTGGTAACATGGAAAAGATAAGGGGAGGAGAGGTAAATGTGGGTGTCATAAGCATAGAGATGACACTGAAAATCCAAAAGATTGTATTAGTTCATGAAGAGGATAGGATCAAGAACATAGCCTTGTTGGACCCTGAGAGAGAGTGAGTGAGAGAGAGGGTGTCAAGAGGAGGAGACTCCAGAGAAAGAGCGGACAGATAGGTAGGACATTAACCTGGAGAGGGCTGCGCCACAGAGACCAATATAGTGGAGAGTGTTCAGGAGAGTCAACGGTGTCAAAGGCAACAGAAAGATCTAGGAGAATTAGTAGGGAGAAGTGACCCTTAGATTTAACTGTGAGTAGGCCATTGGCCAATTTTGTTAGTGCTGTCTCTGTGAAATGTAGATGGCGGAATCCAGATTGCACAGAGTCAAGCTGTGAGTTTGAGGAGAGAAAGCGAGTCAAGCACTTACAGATGCAGTGGCCGTTATTCGAACAAATCACGGCGCTGTTTACGTGTGCGCTGCTGTACTCCACGTGGTATTAACACGGCCAATCGCCCCAGGAACACGTGTTTATCGTGGTTGCTTTGTTTGAATTTCATGGATTGTGTGCAATTAAATGCAATGAAATGAATAAATTGTAATGTGTACAGTACTGTGCTACTGTGTCAATTTCAGGTGTTTAAAAACCAGAACACTAAAATGCCATTTTCTGCACTCGCGTCTTAAGGCGGTACGGTTGGGAGAAATCCCGAGCCATGACATGGGTATTCTGAGGTATTCAACGCGTGAAGTGTTCGAATAATGGCCGCTGCATCTGTATATACAAGCTGCTCAAGTAGCATGGAGGCAAAGGGGAGAAGAGAGATAAGGTGCTGGTTTGAGAGAGAGGCTGAGTCAAGATAGGGTTTCGTCAGAATGGGCAAGATGAGTGCATGGTTAACCCTTTGAGTACCAGAGGGGCAATGCAATCAGAGTGTCATGGCCCCTCCGGGACAGCACAGTAATGTGGCCCAGAAATGGAAGGTTGCATCCTGTACTCCATGGGACCGCAGGGCGCTATCTAAGCTGAAAAATTAGCACTCCGCAGGCATGAGAAAGCCACTAGGTCATGAGGCCCCTGGAGTGCCACACCCCATAACGTAGTGATTACGTCTTGGGGCACTTAAAGGGTTAAAGTGAAAAGGGAATGTGCTGGAGATGAGCAAGAGGTTACAAAGTTCAGATAGGGTGGGGCTTGGTGTGCCAGGGAGGCAGAGGGAGTGGAGGAGACATACGGCAATAGGGTCAAGGTGGCAGATGAGAGGAGCCGAGGGTGGATTTAGTTATGCGAAGGTAGGTTAGTGGCTCGTGTGGAGCCTGACATGAAGAGATGTAAAGTCTGATGGTCTCAATTTTCTCTTTGAAGTGGGTGGCAAGTTTTGGGGCCGTGAGGGTGGAAGGGGGTACAGGTGTATTTGGGCAGAGAAGGGAGTTAAAGGTGGAATATAGCCATTGAGGATTAGAGGCAAGGAAAAGCGCAGTGTTATAGGAGGAGACTATGAATTTACAGTGGAGGAAATCGGCTGTATAGCATGATTTCTTACAGTAACTTTCTGCAGATTTCTGGGGGGGTGGGGGGGGCGCTGTTACAGAGGCCCTGTGTTTCCTCGAAGGCATTTAAAATAAGTGCCGAGGATCGCAGAAGGCCTCTGTAACTTAACTTAACTTACAATGACGGGTCTCCATGGCAACCCGGCGTCAAATGATGTCACATGACATCATATGACCTTGTGACATTATTTTATGCCAGAGCCGTGCAGGGTGGGGGGCGCGAGAAGGACGGGAAGGGGAGACGGGGGGCACATGAAGGAAACTTTGCGCACCACTGGTATAGAGATTGCTAGGTCTGGGCAGGAAAGAATATAGGTATAAAATCAGATTTATTGGATCTTTACCTCTCTCATATGGTCTTATCATTTCTCTTAATATACATAAAAATATATGTATTTATTTTATTTTTTTAAGTGAAGGGATAAAACTATCTGAAAGAGGTAAAGATTGTGTGTGTGTTTGTGTGTGTGTGTGTGTGTACACTCTGACCAGGTTTCATTTGACTCCACTATTGTAAGACATCCAGGATGTACAGCCCCGTAGAGAGAAATATATTATACAACTAATATATTGTACATTATATAACGCTCGTCTCCTGCGTTCTACCCATAACTGTCTTTTACCAACTCTTTCACCTCTACTGCTCTCTCTTGCCTTGCTGCAAAGGAGGATTGAACGTAAGACGGATATAAAGTCAAATATAAACCTTTCCATTAAAGGAGCAATCCAAGCGCCTTTTAAAAAAAATGTTTTCCCAGGATTTCAGAAGGGGGTCTCCATTAACCTTAGTAATTTCAGCTCTGGGGACCCATTGCTACCGGAGATACCTCTGTAGTAGGTAGGGAACAAAAAAACAGCGCAAACCGCATAGTGAAGTACATCAAATTATATTTGATTTGTGAAAAAGGTAAGTATTAGGCGTACATCAGATTAAAAGAACAAACGCATTTAGTGCAATCAGCACAACAGGTTACCACTCAGCGACAGGTGTCTTGCAGCACTGGAAGTCACAGCTATGGTGATGCATGGGATCCTTCTCACGCCCTCGATGCAGGATGTTGTAGGAACCCAATCAGTTTGGTGGATCAGCTTCAGTGGGGGAGAATCCTTCCCGATGGTATCGGCATGTGTGGTCTCACCGGAGTGCCACGGCGCATCCAGGTGACGTCACAGTGTCGTAAAACGGAGTTCCTTCCATACACGTTGTACGTAACACTAGTCCGGTGCGGAACAGAGTCCTAGTCTCGCCAAATCAATGGGGATAGTCTTAAAAGTCACAATCGCGGTGACTTAATAAGCCGCCGAGCAGGAATTCAAGGACTAATATAAATGTGCAAGGAAAAATCAAGCGCAAATAATATCACAACAGATCAAATTAACACAGATGATATACTATCCTTAATGAGTGCAGCTCCTGACGTAGAATTCAAACCAAATTCAATCAGCAAACGAAGGAGAAACAGGTGCGCAAATCACATCAGGACATGTAAGAGAGAGTAAAAACACCAAATAGTGCAATATTGTGTACTTCAGCAAATTAGCTTCAATGCTGGAAGTTCTATAAAATTTGCACTCACGTTTTTAACGTGAAATCAGAGTGTTGTGGTTA
Organism: Ascaphus truei; assembly: GCF_040206685.1. Lineage (NCBI taxonomy): Eukaryota > Metazoa > Chordata > Amphibia > Anura > Ascaphidae > Ascaphus > Ascaphus truei. The sequence goes on along the minus strand of NC_134483.1, from coordinate 161,623,883 downwards.
TTCAAAGTTACCAACTTATGTCTCCAGACAGGTACTCCAGATCCACATAGAGAGGGGGAAATTCCATATACAAAAAGAGGGGAAAAGCAAAATAGTATAGTACTGTTTTTAATGTTAAAAACACAAAGTATTCCACTTACATAAGTGCCTTTGAGAGCATTCAGACCACACTGGGTCACAGGGTCAGACAAAATATTCACAGCAAACAGCATCCGCTCCACGGCCGTCACAGCAGGTACTGGGCTTATTAAAGTTGTCCTCCACTCCAGATGTCATCAACAAGGGCTCCTTTAGTGGTCACTGATATCACCCTGAAGGGTACTATACTATTTTGCTTTTCCCCTCTTTTTGTATATGGAATTTCCCCCTCTCTATGTGGATCTGGAGTACCTGTCTGGAGACATAAGTTGGTAACTTTGAATAACCACAACGCTCTGATTTCACGTTAAACACGTGAGTGCAAATTTTATAGAACTTCCAGCATTGAAGCTAATTTGCTGAAGTAGACAATATTGCACTATTTGGTGTTTTTAAGGGCTAATATAAGACAATATACAAATCACTTATCCTACGCGTTTCGTTGCTAACTCTACTTCATCAGGGATAGTCACCCTATTCCCTGATGAAGTAGCGTTAGCTACGAAACGCGTAGGATAAATGATTTGTATATTGTCTTAGCCCTTGAATTCCTGCTCGGCGGCTTAGTCACCGCGATTGTGACTTTTAAGACTATCCCCATTGATTTGGCGAGACTGGGACTCTGTTCCGCACCGGACTAGTGTTACGTACAACGTGTATGGAAGGAACTCTGTTTTACGACACTGTGACGTCATCTGGATGCCCCGTGGCACAACGGTGAGACCACACATGCCGATACCATCGGGAAGGATTCTCCCCCACTGAAGCTGATCCACCAAACTGATTGGGTTCCTACAACATCCTGCATCGAGGGCGTGAGAAGGATCCCATGAATCACCATAGCTGTGACTTCCAGTGCTGCAAGACACCTGTTGCTGAGTGGTAACCTGTTGTGCTGATTGCACTAAATGCGTTTGTTCTTTTAATCTGATGTACGCCTAATACTTACCTTTTTCACAAATCAAATATAATTTGATGTTTGCGCTGTTTTTTTGTTCCCTGTCTATCTAGTATTGTTGGAGTGTTGAGCCACCCTGACCCCAAACAGCTGCAGATATTGTATGATTATTCAATACACCCTATGAATGGGGGTGATATTTATTGCACTATCTCACTATTAGTGGGTTTGAGTTAAATGGTTTACTAGTTGCGCACTTTATTTATTTTCCTCTGTAGTAGGTGCCAGTAGCTGCTCTGCTTGAATCGGTTTCGGAGACCCCCTGCTTAAATCCAGGGTAAAAAAAAAAAAAAAAAAGAGTAGGGATTGTTACTTTAATACAGATAGGACTGATTTATTAATTTATGATTTTAAATTAGCGCTTTGTCCTAGTCTAAATTATATGTTCATTTCATACATTATTTACTTGGTTAATGTGTTCATAGTTGTCACGGCTGTATGTAATTAATGTATGTTGATTTCTTTTGTCTTGTATTTTGGAAAAATTAATTTAAAAAAAATAACAATGTCAACGATAAAAGAAAAAGGCTTGGTGAAACCGTAAATTTTGGACGTAAATGTGTGATTTTGCTTATTTTCAAGCAATGCAAAGTGTTGCGACTTTGGCAAAATTTATGAAAAATATGTAAGAAAATCGGTGAACCTCTTTTGGACACATTCGAAGATCTCTGGGACCAATACAGCTTTTGTAAAAAAAAAAAAAAAAATCTTGCAGCTGCAATGTTTTTTAATTTTGTAAAGGCCTTTGACATTAAAATAATCATAACATCCTTATTTACGAGTAAGAAAAACAGTACAATAAGACATAGGTTGCACCAAAAAAAAAAAAATCTGCACAAATTAAATCTCCCAGGAGGAAATAGCAAATTGGCCACTGTGCTCAACTAGTTTTAGGCTTCCACAGGCCCAAAAGGCTGAATAAGAAAACAAGAGGAAAGATAATTAGGGTAAAAAGGAGTGTCTCCTGTGATCAGATGTATGATCACCATTAATGAGCAATATGTGCCCATGATACCATAGGATAACACCTGGGAGTGAGTCTGAAACCTTGCCTCAGGTACTGTACCCGCAGCCTAACCAGCATTCATTAATATCTTATATACTTGCACACATTTCAATGCATTTAATGTGCATACATGTAAGATGTTCATTGATTATCCATTAAAGGAAGCGGGTTATGCTTGTTTAGGACCCTAAGGTGCCTGTTGACTAAACTTCAATAAGTGCATTAATGCTGGTTAAGTGCCCTTTTCAAGCAATATTGCATGTGTAACTATTCACAAAGCTTGGATAACATGGCAATCACACTGAAATGGCCTTGTAATGAGCTTTAACACTCTGGCTATAAGAAGTAGTGCGGTAGCTGAAAAAATGCCCAAACTCGCACCATAAATACTTGCATTCTTTTCGCGCCATCTAAAGGGTGGCAAGATCGGAATCCCGATATGCATATCACAGAGTTTATTTTATTCTTACTGCATAGGATTGAATCCGGGGGTCTCCGAAGCTGACCCACATTCATTTCAGCTCCGGAGACCCCTTGCTTCAATACTGTGTTATTAAAATTTTAATTTAAATTGTTATCGCCTGTAAGAGCTGTGCAGGGAGAGGCAGTGTCCCTCTGTGTATCTCTCTGTGCAGCTCTAAGGCTGCGCTTAGAGTCCTGGCTATGGTGACGCGAAGTCGCGTCAAAACAAGTTTACTTAAGCCGTCGCGTGCGCCTATAGTAGGGGCGACGGCTTGGTCGGATCGCTGTAAGTCAATGAAAATTGATTTTTTGTTGGCGACCGTTGCAGGACGTCAGCAGGCACATGATCGATTCAGCCATTGAGGGCGAACCGCTCACGGCCACGCCCTTGCCACGCCCCCTTGGTCGCCATTTCTTGCCTCCTACACTATAGGCAAAAAACGCTGCTCCAACTGTGACGGATGACGTCACGACATCACCTGGACTATAAGAGCGTCCTTAGGCTGTGGCCATGCACTCATTTTGCTCCGGTGATTTGTGTCCTGATAGTTGCGCGCTGCGGGTCATGTTGGGGGGGCACGGCCGTGATGTCACAAAGCTGGTTCGCCCTCATTGGGCGAACCGGTCCTGTGACGCATCAGTGAGCAGCAAAAGATCCAGATCCCAACGGTTTACTATCAATAGAGGAGATACCAAAGTGCATGTCCTTTCTCTGGAGAGGAATATTGACTCGCTGAGTGAAGGCTTTATCCATGAACATAGTGGTGGCTCCAGAATCCATGAAGGGCTTGGTAGTTACCGAATGGTTCAGCCAAGATAAACAGATGGGGTTCATCAGGCGATTGGGAGATGGGGATATGGCGCATATTCCCAGAGGCAACTCCACTGTTTGTGTTGGGCACTGTCTGTCTCCTGATTTCATAAGACAGGCCCGTACCATATGGCCTTTCTCGCCACAGTAGAGGCACAATCCCATGGAGGGACGGTGCTGGTTCTCCTGTTCAGAGAGACGCATATTGCCCAACTGCATGGGCTCTGCTGATTCTTCTGAGGCATCATTAGGAGGACCCTCAGGAGGTGGGACCAACAGAACAGACCAGACCCTGTGATAACGGCTCTGCTCCTGGCGTCTCCCCCTCTCACGAAGATCGAGGGAAATGCAAAGTCTGATCAGGCCTTCTAGATCAGTGGGAATGTCCCTGTAAGTTAATTCATCCTTCAGTCTCTCCTCAATGCCTTGACGGAAAGCAGACTTCAGGTCCCCCTCATTCCAATCGTTCTCCGCTGCCAGGATCATAAACTCAATCGCATATTGCCCCATGCTGCAGGAGCTTGTTTAATCTGCAAGAGTGCAGATTCGTCAGAAGCCGCACGTCCGGGAGAATTGAAAATCATCTGGAAGGTCTGCATGAAGGCACCAAAGTCATCCAACAGGGCGGAGCCTTTTTCAAAGGGGGGACGCCCAGGCTAAGATGTCCGCTAGGGAAGGAGAGTCGGGGAGACCACAAAATGAACAAAATGTGCCTGTTTAGAGAAGCGGTCAATAATGATCAATATAGTACTCATGCCTTTGGAAACAGGAAGCTCTACAATAAAGTCCATAGATAAATGGTTCTAGGGATGATCAGGGATGGGTAGTGGATGTAAGAGTCCTTGAGGTCTACAGCGAGGAACCTTGTTCCGGGCGCAAGTGGTGCAAGCCTTGACAAACTCGCTGATATCCTTTCGCATGTTGGGCCACCAAAAGGTCTGTTCTATGAGGTCCGTAGTTCTTTTGGTGCCAGGATGTCCCGCAGTTTTAGATGAGTGGCCCCATTCCAGAATCTTCCTGCGGTAATTGGGAGAGGCAAAGAGACAACCGTCCGGAACCTCCAGACCCTCTGGAACTTTGGACTGATCCAAGAAAATTTTGTCCAGTACGTCAAAGTTGTTGGCAGATATGATGTACTTAGACGGGAGTATGGTCTCTGCTCTGGCCTCAGCTTTGTCCTAACTTAGGAATTGATGAGATTCTTGGACACAGGAATGAAAGAAATAATGTAATTAAAACGGGAAAAGAAATGAGACCAACGGGCCTGACGAGCTCCAAGCCGGCGAGCGCTCTCCAAATACATAAGGTTTTTGTGGTCCGTGAGAATAGTAATTGGACTCTCCGTGCCCTCCAACAGATGCCTCCATTCCTCCAATGCGAGTTTAATGGCTAATAATTCCCTGTTGCCCACGTCGTAATTCTGTTGTGCTGGAGAAATGTACAGGGGTGCAAATTGGAAGAAGGTGACTTTCTTTCTTTGGGAAAGGATGGCGCCGGCTCCAACATTCGATGCGTCCACCTCCTGCATAAATGGAAGCTTGGGATTGGGATGAATCAGGACCGGTGCTGAGACGAATGATTTCTTCAGAAAGTCAAAGGCTTGAACAGCTGCAGGGGGCCAAGATGAGACATCGGCTCCTTTCCTGGTGAGGGCAGAGATGGGCGCGACAATGGACCAGAAATTACGAATAAACCTTCTGTAATAGTTTGCATAACTGAGAAACCTTTGAATGCCTTTGAGGGAGGTGGGAAGTGGCCAGTCCAAGACGGATCTCAGCTTGGAAGGATCCATCGCGAACCCGGAATCTGAGATGATGTACCCCAGGAAAGTGGTAGAGGATTGGTGAAAGTAACACTTCTCCAACTTGGCATAGAGGTGGTTCTGACAAAGGCGTAGTAGTACCTGTTTGACTTGTACAATGTGTTCGGGAAGACTTTTTGAGAAGATCAAGATATCGTCGAGATACACGATGAGAAAAACATTGAGAAGATCCTTGAATATTTCGTTTACGAAATCCTGGAAGACCGCAGGAGCATTGCATAAGCCGAACGGCATAACTAGGTACTTGTAGTGCCCGTCGCTGGTATTAAAGGCCGTCTTCCATTCGTCGCCTTGTCGAATCCTTACCAGGTTGTATGCGCCACGTAGATCCAATTTGGAAAAGATGGTTGCCCCTTGGAGACAATCGAACAATTCGGAATTCAAAGGCAGGGGATACCGGTTTTTGGAAAATGTTGTATGGTGCTCAATAGAAAAAGCAATACTAAAAAAAAAATAAGCTTCTTGTTGAAGGAATTAACCCATTGATAGATATAGCAGATAGTTAAAATAGATGTAAGACTGGTTTAACTATATTCCCACACAGCACAGTAGTAAGGATATAATAGACACCTGCCGGTGACCAGTAGTAATAAACATCTAATTCTATGGAACACAATAATATGAACAATGTCCAGAAAATGTGTAGGTCAACTGGAATAAACTCACATGGGATAAATGTCCACTATAAACAGCAAGTCCAAATGTATCCAGCGATCCATGGGTTGTGTGCCTCCGCCTGTAGCTGAACATGATGAAGAAGAAGAGGAAAAAACAGAGCACTACGTCCAGTGCTGGCAAAGCCAGAAAAAACTACAAGGATGCGTTCCCACAATGAAAAATAAAGCTAGTTTAATGGATCAAAAACAAACAAAAAACACTCCAACGCGTTTCGGACTATAAATAGCCCTTTATCAAAGTGAATAACTACTTACCTTCTGGAGTGTTATTTATATGATACCGGGATGCAGTGTGCGCCAATCGCCGACACTTCCGTGTACGTCACGCGGCACGGACGTCTGACGTCAGCACGCCCGAACGCGCAACACAAGAGTCACAGCCCGGATACGCCAGGGGGGCAGCGAGAATACCCATCCGCCAATGCAATAAGCCCTGGCCCACGAGCACCAGTCACCGCTCCCCAAGCCGAAACCGAGCACGTGACGTCAGCGCGCTTGTGGGCGTGAGACGCGACGTCATCGCGTCACGCGACTGTTGGCGTGTGACGCAACCGCATCACGATAGTGATACAAAACCCAATAACTTTATTAAACCTTAACACTCCAGAAGAATAATACCAAAGACAAACAGACAAAATTAAAAAATTAAAATAAACATAAGAGAATAAACACAATGCTATTAAAAAACAATTGAACAAATTGTCAAATAAACATCCTTAGATATTAGGTATAAATATCGTAGTAACGAAGGTTGTATGCTTGACAGGGTATTTGTAATCATTGAATAAACATTCACATATTGAAGCACTAATTAAAGTGCAATCATTGATAAATGTAAATAAACAGCATAAAGCATGAATAATAAATTCACAAAACCTAATACATACAGAAAAATTGAATTGAGACTGAAATAGAAAAATGCTAATAATTATTCAAATTACAGTTAAAGATACACATTGTCACTTAAACCATGCTAATCAATTAGGCATAAATATACCACACAGAATGCATCACATAACCTGCATACTATATAGTTGTTAGTACATATGGATTATAAGTGAAAATGCATAAATATTCCATAATCTATAATCTAACATCCTGTACAATGCTATAAAATGTAACAATTGAAAGAGTATTATAAAGTATCATTAAATTTACTAGGAAAAAGGCTTCTAAATTGCTGTAAAAAAACAACAATTGAAGCACATTAAGGAGCATGTTTATGTATCATAAAGGAGGGGCCCTATATCCCAATCGGATTTTAAACCATATTGGATACGGGTCTGTAATGTAAAAATCCAATATAATTCTCTTTTATTAAGGATATTTAGTCTATTACCTCCTCTAATTGGACATGGTACATGTTCTATACCCAAAAAGGATAAATTGTTAACATTGCCCAAACTACAATTAGTGAAATGTTGGGACACTGGGTGGTTGATGTCTTTTTTGGTGATTAAACGTAAATGTTCAAGTACCCGAACCTTTAAACATCTGATGGATCTTCCTATATATTGTTTACCACAACCACATTTTAACAAATACACCACAAAAGTGGTGTCACAATTGATAAAAGAGTTTACATTAAATTTTTTACCAGTCTTATTTGATGAAAATTCAGAGGTCTGCTCCATAAATGTGCATACTTTGCATTTGGAGCAAGTATAACTGCCCTTTGGTAGATTTTTTAAGGGAGTTTTTTCTGTACAAAACATACTTGTGGAAACATAGTTGGCAATAGTCTTTGCCTTTCTGAAGACAAATCTAGGCCCTTCTTCATAAATTGAATGTAGGACTGGGTCCGCTGCTTGCACTGCCCAATGTTTCTTAACTATGTTCTTAATAATAGTAGCTTGATTATTATGTTGAACAATAAAGAATGTTGATTGAGAGTGTTTGTCCTGTCTCTTTTTAGTTCTGTCCAGGAGAACAGTTCTGTCCATCATTTGTACTTCCTTAAATGTTCTATCAAGATAATTTTTTGAGTATCCCCTGGCTTCAAAACGCTCCATCAGATCAAGGGACAGAATGAGAAAGTCAGCATTATTAGTACATATTCTTTTCAATCTAATCAGTTGGCCTTTAGGAATTCCTCTGATGAGAGATTTGGGATGGCAGCTGTCAGCACGCAAAAATGTGTTGCGTGAGTTTGTTTTACGATAAACGGTAGTAGTGATATTTTTGTTCATGTCAATGAATAATAATAGATCTAAAAAGTGAATGTGGTGAGAATCATAATTGATGGTGAATTTCAAGTTTAAATCATTATTATTATGGTGCTCCGTGAATAATAAAAGTGAGTGCTCATCCCCATTCCAAATAAAAATAAGGTCATCAATGTACCGTTTATAAAAGGTGATAAAGTGTCTAAAAGGATTTTTATCTCCAAACACGTGGATCGACTCCCACCAACCTAAAAATAGGTGGGCATAGGAGGGGGCAAAACTTGTGCCCATTGCAGTACCACGTGTTTGGAGATAAAAATCCCCATCAAACATAAAATAATTATGTGTTAACAAAAATTGAATTGCATTTAAAATAAAAGTTCTCTGTGTCGGTGAAAGATCAGAATGTTGTAAATAAAATCTGACAGCTGCCAACCCATGTTCGTGTATTATAACTGTATATAATGATGTAACATCAAGAGTAAGCCAAACAAAGTTACTTTCCCATCTGATGGAGCTGAGTTGGGTCTGGAGATCTCCACTATCTTTAATGTATGAAGGTAGTGTTTGGACCATACTTTGTAAGAAATGATCAACATATCTTGAAACACCATCTCCCAAAGATCCAATACTTGAGACAATTGGCCTCCAGGTGGGGAGACCAATGTCTTGTGGATCTTTGGGATATGGTGAAAGATAGGTATGATAGGATAAGGCCGGAACAAAAATTCCAATTCTTTGGCATCAAGGGCGCCTAACACAGAGCCATCATCTAGGAGGGATCTTAACTCCCTAATAAAGATGGCAGTGGGGTCTCCTCTCAGTAAAACATAAGATGATTTATCATTTAATTGTCGAAGAGCCTCCATTCTGTAATCAGTTTTATTAAGAACAACAATTGCTCCCCCTTTGTCAGCCCCCTTGATGACCAGGGACTTACTAGCCTTAAGTGTATTTAATGCCTATCTTTCAAATTGTGTGAGATTATCTAATCTATGTTGTAATGGTGCAATAGAAAATGTATAACCCCTGGACAGAAGGGACAAATCACGTTCTATACGTTGCTCAAAGGTAGCAAGACAATTGCCTTTCATATGTAACGGATAGAAAACTGATTTATTTCTGAAACCAGAAGTCCGTCTACCTAAGAAAGAAGAAGGAACATCTGTATCATCAATATTTTCAATGATTAAATCTTTCATATCCTGTGCACAACAGTGCTCTTGAAAACTGAATTGTTTAACCTCTAGAACATTATCAGAAACATTAGAAAAAGACTCATTCTCATTGCTAACAGAAACAGGTTGATCAACATTTTTCTGGTTATAAAACCTTTTCAAAGTTAACTTGCGTATGTATTTGTGAAGGTCAATTATAGTGTCAAACAGTTTAAAATCACTACAAGGAGCAAATTTTAAGCCTTAATCAAGGACTGACAACTCAGCCTGACTGAGAACAGTGTCAGATAAATTGATAATTCCAGTCTGTTCAATTAGAAGTTCTTCTTTCTTTTCTGTGGATTTTTTATGTTTCCTTTTTTGGCTCCTCCTTGTGTGTCTGTACTGACCCTGTTTTTTGACCCGAAGAATGTTCTAGATTCATAATTAGCCTCCCTTTGGTAATTTTGGTTAGATGACGCACCTCCCTTATGTCCATTTTGCCTCTCTGTGGGACGATCAAAGCATAGATTGTCTCTACCATTAGTTGACATTGCTCTTGGGAAGGAATCAGTATCAGAACCTTCAGATTCTGCACTAGCTGAATGTGAAAATGAGATATTTTTCTTCAAGATGGATTTTTGATGTTGTTGTCCCTTGGCTTTGTTGGATTTGTGAGGTGTTGAGGAATTGAAATTCTTAAAACTGGGGGGTTTCTGCCAAACATAGACCTGGTTACGGGCGTAATCTTGTTTGTCCCTTTCAAATGTCACTTGTTTTTTGGACATGATCTCTTTCTCCATGCTTTTTATATTATCAGACAAGATAAGATCAAGGTCATCAAAACCCTCCATTTCTTTGTATTGACGTAGATCTTTTTGAAGAGATGTTATTTCTTCATCTAGGGAGGTTTTCTCTTTCGATTTAGCTTTAATAATGAGATCAATAAGGGTAAAGGAACATATATTGAGTGCTTCCTTCCACTTGGTCTCAAACTCTTGATTAATAAAACCAAATGTAGGGGATTTTTTTATACGTAAACCCCTTGGTAACCTCTGTGTTGTTACATAATTTTGCAAAGAAATAATATCCCACCAAAGTCGTATCTTAGTAGATAAGATTTTTTCTAGCTTTGAAAAATGAATTTTCAAGTCAGACACATCTTCGCAGTCTAACTTTAAGGTGTTATCAAAAACTTGTTGAGCTTTTTTGACTCGTTGGGAATTATCTGAGCAGTTAAAAGCAAATTGAACAGGAATGTCCGTATCAGTCTCATATTCACTTTCTGTAATGTTCTGATCCATTGTGTAGTTTATAATGAGATGTTGTGATAGCAACAAAAAACTACAAAAAAGCTGAAGGGATTAAACGCACCTTGTATTGTATAAATGAAGTAATGCTAATTCGAGCTACCCCACAACTGTAATATATTGGAAAATATTGTATGGTGCTCAATAGAAAAAGCAATACTAAAAAAAGAAATAAGCTTCTTGTTGAAGGAATTAACCCATTTATAGATATAGCAGATAATTCCAATAGATGTAAGACTGGTTTAACTATATTCCCACACAGCACAGTAGTAAGGATATAATAGACACCTGCCGGTGACCAGTAGTAATAAACATCTAATTCTACCGGATACCGATTGTTGATGGTAATCTTGTTTAAGCCACGGTAATCAATACAAGGACGAAGGGTACCATCCTTCTTCTTGATGAAGAAGAAGCCTGCCCCAGCGGGGGAGGAAGATTTTCTGATAAACCCCTTCTGGAGATTCTCTCAGATGTAGTCTGACATAGCCTTAGTCTCTGGAAGGGAGAGGGGGTATGATCGCCCTCTAGGAAGGACGGACCCAGGCAAGAGGTCTATAGGACAGTCAAAGGGTCGTGCGGAGGAAGGACCTCGGATTTGACTTTATCAAAGATGTCTCTGAAGGCCGAATAACAGTCGGGTAAGGAACACTGTACCTCCTCGGAATTCTTCACAGTACAAATAGTCTGCCATGGGGTGCCGCAGGTCGTGGAGCACTGCTGATTCCAGGAGATGGTTTTAGGTTTGACCCAGTCAATGTATGGATTGTGGCGTTGAAGCCATGGGAGGCCCAAAATGATCTCGGCCGACGGAGAGTGGATGACATCTAGGGATATCTTCTCTCTATGGTTCTGCTCTACCAGGAGGGACAGCTCGACGGTTTGTAGGACGATATATGCCGGCTGCAGGGGACGTCCGTCAATGGCCTCAAGTCCCACCGGGATCTCTTTCCTCTCTAGCGGAATATTATTCCTCCTGGCGAACTTGTGATCAATAAAGCTCCCTTCGGAACCGGAATCGATGAAGGCAGATGCAGCCACCGAGAGACCTGGAGCCAAAAGTGACACTGGGATCAAAATTCTGCTAGGTAGGTGTTCCCTGATGATAGAGGATTTAGCGAGCGTTCCCACGGAGACTCCTCTGAATCTCAATGGGAGCTGGCATTTCCCGACTTGGGTGCAGACTTGAGGGGGCAGTGTGGAACGAAATGACCAGGATTACCACAGTATAAGCAGAGTCCAGAAGATCGGCGACGCTGTTTTTCGGAAGGGGACAGCCTATTACTCCCGAGTTTCATGGGCTCTGGAGCGTCAATCGCGGGAACTTCTGGAAAGGAGGAATGAATAAGAGAAGTCCAGGGATTTACCTGACGGTGATGAGAACACTCGGACCTCCTCTCTTGTAGTCGTTGATCCACTCGAATGCAGATCGCAATGAGTCCCTCTAAGTCACTTGGGCGTTCATGTGCGACGAGTTCATCCTTCAACTGTTTGGAAAGACCCTTCCAGAAAACAGAAGAGAGGGCCTTGTCGTTCCACCCAGTCTCAGCAGCAACTGTCCGAAACTCCAGGGCATACCTAGCCACTGGACTATTTCCCTGTGAGATGTGGAGGAGGGATGAAGCTGCAGTGATTTTCCGACCCGGAGTATCGAAGACGTGTCGGAATTCCTTTGTGAATTGCCCAATGTCCTGTGTGAGGTCGCTTCTCTGCTCCCAGATGGGAGAGGCCCAGGCCAACGCATCACCTGTAAGCAACGAGACAATGTAGGCTACTTTGGTTCTGGATGAAGGGAACCAGGAGGGAGTCAGCTCAAACTGTATGAAACACTGATTGAGGAACCCACGACATTCTAAGGGGTCACCGGAGTACCGGTTGGGAGCAGGAAGTCGCGGGTCAGAAGAGCAGGGGTTAACCGGAGGAGTAAGCAGAGGAGGAGGAAAGGCGGGAGGATTAGCCAGCAGGTGTCGGGACGGGCCGAAGGTAAGTGCGGGCGTGCGGGACCTGCGTGGGGTCGCACAAGGGTCCGCGAGTCCTGACACTCCCGAAGGAGGGGCTGTGCGAAAAAAGCAATCCTCATTAGTTAAATTTTGCCTTATCGAATGCTTCCACTCACGATGGTTTGGTGAAAATTTGAAAAAAATTGTAATGCTCAATTATATAATCATATTCTGCTAAAGTCGCTTTCTTAACTATTGCAGCATTAATTGCAGAAATTAAAAATGCATAACTACAGATCGGTTTAGTATAAGGACTTGACATATGTTGAGTGTATGTCTATTCAGCAATTGTGCGAGCATAACAATTGAGAATAATGTATAAAACATTGTGTTTAGATACTTAAATTATGAAAACGCCTACATTTGATAACGTCTTCAGCGACCAAGGTCAATTTACAATGGGTCACTGTGGTAGACAGTTTTTATCTGGTTTTTAAACACCTGCAAATTGACTACAGTACATAACTGTACTATCCACTGGACAGTGCAAAGAGAATTAATTTTTGCCATCTGGCTGATACACGCAGAACAGCACCCAAACTAATCAGAACCCAGGTAATTCAAAGAAATCAACAACGGTAAACACAGGTGTGATTGTTGTGATTGGTGGCGTTCACAGCAGCGTTCACAGAAGAATAACGAGTGAATCCCGTGTGGAATAGAGCAGACTTTACGAAAACGGCTCAGAGAAATGATCGGATAACGGCCGTTGCATCTGTATATACAAATAAGTTGCATCTTCCATATACTTACTCAGTGTTTCATCTAGTTCTTGAACATATTTTTGTGTTTCCCTGCCACTCTTTTGCACTTGTTAATATCTGACTGGAGAGTTTGTTTCTGCGGATACAGCTTGATGTTATCGTGGTTTAAAATGGGTGGTGGGTCCAGCCTACTGGCTAGCTGAGCCTCTAACAGGTGGACATAGTAATATTGTACTTAATATGTCTATACTATAAGGGATCTGTTCGAATACCTAAGATGGCTGCCGACAGGAAGTGACTTCTCACCCTCACTGAAGCTGCCGTGGCCATCTTGCTTCCTGGCAATTCATGCTCCTCACTTCCTGACAGGAAGTCAGCCTCTCTCTGGCCCTCATTGCCAGCAGCTGCTTCTGGCCTTTAAATAGCAGGCAGTTACTCCCTGTAAGTGCTCGTGCAAAGTACTTGTTACCTTGTCCTGTCTGAGCTCTGTCTTGCCTTTGTTTTGCCTGCCACCTGCCTCGACCCCGGAACCATACCTACTATCCCTGCATCTCAGGCCCCTCTGATCCCAGGCCAAGGTCGCTGTATTATTCCCTATTTGTGCCCTGCGGTCAGCAACGTTACACATTGCACGAGCCACGCAATGGACACTGCAGAGTTAGCGGACACCATGAGCCGTCAAGCCCAGCTCCTTGGAACCCATACCACTCACCTGGCTATGATTGATCAAAGACTGGACTCAATCTCCTCTACGCTACAAACCATGTGCAGTCACCTCAGCCCTCCCAGTGTAGCTCCGTCTCCATGCTCGTCTTCTGATGGTCAAGTCGCGCCAGTAACTGTGGTCTTAAAGGAACCCCGTATCCCTACTCCCAGCCGCTATGCAGGCCTTCCCTCAGCTTGCAGAGGATTCATGAACCAGTACGAGGTTCAGTTTGACACGCAACCATCATCCTTCCCTAAATACCGCTCTCGGGTGGCATACATCTTCTCCCTCCTCACGGCTGTAGTGGAAGAACTGTATGCTAAGAGATAATGGGCAAAGGGTGGCAGACCTGTCTGAGATATGTGAATATGCTCACAAGTGGTATTTCTATTTGCTTTATTCTGGTAAGGAACACTGTTGATATTTTTTACCCCGAAAAAATACATTTGAAAAACTTATGAAATCATACTAGATAATGTAATCAGTAGAATTGCCAGTAATAACAAATCCTACATTCTAATTTTGCACCCTCACAAGTGATAATACATATAGTAGGGCCCCGCTTCTCTGCGTTTCGCTTCTCGGCGATCCACCAATACGGCAGTACCGGGAAGGAGGCCACCATGTCTGCGCATGCGCAGAACAGGGACGGCTGAGTTCACACATGCGCAAAACGGGGGAGCATCCGAGTTCGCGCATGCGCAGTAGGGGGGACTGCAAGTCTGTGCATACACAGAAGTGTAGGAGACGCCAAAATCGGCAGTTCCGCTTTTCGGCGATTTTTACTTTGCGGTGGCGCCATGGAACGGAAACAGACGTATGAGCAGGGCCCTCCTGTAAATTCAATATGTAAAATATATGCAGACATAATTAACAAAGAATTTGTATAAATAAAAGTATGATATTAAACAAATATGAATAATGTTCAAAACCAAAATGAAAATGAATTAATCAATTAGTGCATAAAACAAGTGAGAATAAGGAAAGGTCACTACTGTACATGAATAAATAAATGTAGTGAACCCTATATATATTAAAAACTTAAGGTGAAGTTTATGGTGAAGTGAACATATGTGTGAAAACGTAGGTACTCTGTAAAGTCCTATCTTAAGTAATTCAACTAGCAATAGGAAACAGAGTTCCAAAGATCCAAAGCTCAGCTGTAGAGAGTCAGTATCCAAAATGTATAATAAGATTTTGAATAATGTTCCAAGTTATAGTAAAGGACCTAATGACACCACTCTCTTGAAAAATAAATCCATGTCTCTTGGTATACTCCTAAATGTGGGGGACCTGTGTTGTAAAGGTATGGGTCAGTAAGTGATATCTGCCCCCCTAATGCACAGTAATTAACGTCCCCCTGGAGAGAGACAGCAAGCAAGAGAGATATAGAACCCCCAGACCGCAATAATCGGAATGGGTTTTACTCACAGTTGAGAGCTGGTAGTGTCCAATACAGCGTGCGTCACGTTTGTAGATAACAGCAGGAAGAATTCCACGAAGGAAGCAACGGAGCACAGCAGGAGAAAGGATGGGGCTAAACACCAGAAGAAGCTAAAAATCCTTTATTCCGTGATAGACATCATGGTATGGGATGTGTAAAAGAACTCTAACGCGTTTCGGGCCGTTGCCCTTTGTCAAAGAAGATATTTTACACTGCATCTGCCGCGGCTGATATAGGAGTCCCCCTCCTCCAGCTGATCAATGAAGTATATGTCAAAAGGCGCGAAATCGCAGTGCTACAATCTGATTGGCTCAAGGAGGAGCCAATGAGATGAAAGACATGCTAATACTATGCTCGAGTCAGGGGGCAGTCCCGATCAGATGCGCATGAACTGTGTGTCAGAAGGACCACACAGTAAGCAGTAATATTGCGTGATTGTTCATAAAAAACAGCAAGAAACATATTTCAAGAAAATAAAACAACATTAAAAAAGGCAGTCTTATAGGCAGTCTTATAGAGTGACATGGAGAGGTAGAGGAAACAAAATAATAGAACATGTAGTTCTGATCATTATTAGTAGACTTATCATAATAGTCTACACAATATAGAGTTGTAAGTAAAGATTATACAATAACAATATGTCGGAAAAATATCTCTGAAAAGATCTGAAAGGGATGCACTTGGAATACATTGATAGGGAATGAACAAGGATATAAATAATGAGTAAAAGATATACAGTATTAGTAAACAAATAAATAAATAAATATATCCTATTCTAATTATCATATAATAGTATAAGAAAACAATAATAGTAATGTAAAATACATAATTTAATAAAATAATACCGAAAAAAATGTCATAAAGAAATAAAAATAGAACAAAAAACAGAAAACAAAAGCAATAAAATAAGGAGAGAACTCAAATATTAATTATTTCAAAAAATGTTTTAATTCCCAATCAATGTTCATACCCCTGGGAGCCAAAGTCCCAAGGGTATAAATCCAGTGCATCTCACGGCAATTGAGGACTGATTCTCTATCTCCTCCTCTGGGATGGCTGGCTATGTGTTCAATAGCACTAAATGTAATTTTGGTCTACTGAACCTTTTGAACAAGTATTAAAGTGTCGGGCCACTGGAAATTTGTCATCTTTATTTTTAATAGTTCTAATGTGTTCACTAATCCTAATTTTCAAAGGTCTGATTGTTCTGCCAATGTAACTGGATCCACATGCACATCTTAAGATATAAATGACATATATAATATATATATTTATGCTGTCTCTCTCCAGGGGGACGTTAATTACTGTGCATTAGGGGGGCAGATATCACTTACTCCCCCATACCTCTACAACACAGGTCCCCCACATGTAGGAGTATACCAAAAGACATGGATTTATTTTTCAAGAGAGTGGTGTCATTAGGTCCTTTACTATAACTTGGTACATTATTCAAGATCTTATTATACATTTTGGATACTGACTCTCTACAGCTGAGCTTTGGATCTTTGGAACTCTGTTTCCTATTGCTAATTGACTTTGTCGTTATATCCGTTTGCTTGCTGTTTTGGGAGATCAATTATTTCATTCAATGAGATTCTGGGTAATTACATGCGAATGAGCGCACATTGTGTCACCTTTTACCAGAATAACTTACCTTTCGATTCTCTTATGGGCAAAGATTGAGAAATAGGAAAGTCAACCACAAAAAAAAAGAAAAATGCCTTATATTGATCTCAAATCTTTTCAAAACCTTGAGCCAGACTTTTTGGGGGCAACTAATTACCATTCTATTTATATGTAAATAAGACACTTTCATCTGTGCCTGCAGATGCATTAGTTATTCATAATACCTGGTGTCTGTAGCAAGAACTGCCTTGGAACCAGTGCATCCACTGGGTTTTTCCCCCCTATGTGCTGGTAAAGTATTTGTACAGGACTAACAGTTCTGTTCTGCCGAAGGAGGCGAATGGTGATATGATCTACACAAGAGTATTGCAATAATTTAGTCTCCATGGTAGGGCCGATGCTACTACTAGGCGATTTAGGCAGTTGCCTAGGGTGACACATTTTGGGGGGCAGCGGAAGCAGAGGAGGAGGATGGCAGGAGCAGAGCAGGGCAGCAGAGTGGGACGTCAGGCGGCGGGAGGAGGAGAGGACAGAGAATGAAAGGGATGGAGCAGGGCGGCACAGGAGGATGACCGGGGAGGAGCGCACCCCAGTGGTCCGACCCGGAAGTCTTCACTGACTTTCGGTGTCTGCCACTGCAACAACACAGCTCCTCCCCGGCCATCCTGCTCTGCTCCCGCGGTCCTCAGTTCTCTTCTCCCGCCACCGCCCACCCGCTTCATCCTCTGCTGTCCTGCTCTGCTCCTGTCGTTCTCTGTCCTCTTCTGCAGTTGCTGCCTGCCGCCCTCCTCCTCTGCTGCTCTGCTCCACCGAAGTCAGGTAGGTGACAGGTGGAGGAGGGGGTGATAGAGGAGAAGGAGGGAGTGAGAGAAGAAGAGGAGAAGAAGTGGGTGAGAGGAAGAGGAGAAAGAGGGGGGGGGTTAGAGAAGAAGAGGAGAAGGCGGGTATGAAAGGAGGGGGTGAGAGTGAGAGGAGGAGGGGGTGAGAGGGGTAGAGGGGTGATTGAGAAAGAGTGGAAGGGGGTGAGAGAGGAGTAGTTGGAAGGGGGGGAGGGCGCAGGGCTGAAGGTTCGCCTAGGTTGCCGAATAACATGCTCCCTGGAGCTACAAAATTGAAACATCAATTATCTTCTAGAAGTTTTATGAAACTGTTGTATAAACAAATACATTTTGGAACCTGTTGTCAAATTAATTTTTAAATAGGAAACCATTTTTAATTAGCAAGAACACTGTACACTGCACTTCTTTACTTCAAGCTGGAGCTATTCAAAGCATTTAATATTTATTAGTGTTAATGAGGGACATAAATTACTGAAGTGCATCTATGTGTCTCACACAGATTCCTCATAGATACATTTGTCTCAAAGATCACATGCTGTCTGGTCATATTCACTCTGGGTGTGGACATGTAAGTTAGAACAGAATTTACCAGAAAGTACAAAATAGACACATTGTGCCCCTTACATCTTTTTTGTACATTAATTTTTTTTTATTTCTGTAGAATGTGATATAATCTAGAATTTTAGTATTACTTTGTGAAGGTGATTAGGGAATTTCTACTCAAAGAGATAAGAGAGGTAGAATTGCTTCCCTTCTGGGTAGTTAAATTCCTCGTTAACAAATATATTCGGCTTCCAATATTAATTCCCTTCCTTTGACAATACAGATTGAGGTATTTAAACATGCCCTTTGTATGTACATCATGGATCTCCTTTACAAATCTCTGGGCATGGCCTCAGATTTATATTTGTTGATCTCCAAGCTGATGGATCCTTTAAAATGATATTATTTAACTTTGAAATATAAGCCCAAATCTCTTTAATACGTCAAATTTATTATAGAGCAGTAAAATGTTTTATTATGTTATTTTGCTTTTCCTTTGTCATCTAAAAAATAATACTCAAGAAAATCTACAACTATATTGTTACATTTGTACCTGTCTTTAGCACATTGGTAAAATATTAATGTCACAATGTCTCTTTAAATAGGAAACACTACAATAAACAGAACAAAACAGAAGAAACGGGAATATGTGTAGTCACAAATGGGCATTATAACAGTAAGTTTCATGTTGTGTTTTGAAACAAAACAATCAAATTGAGTCAATGCGGTTCAACTCCGGAGGCCTCCTGCTTCCTATATTTACATAAGAAAGGGGGAAAGCCCAGAGGGAACTGCTGCTCTAATGCTTGATGCTCTTGTAGCCAAGTGTCCCTGGCTATAGCCTTCTACTGGCCTCAACAATATAAGTCCTGATAGGAACAAGCAGTATTTGGTTTAAACTCCTGCGCATGGCCTAGTCTGCAGTTGCAGCCTGGAATAGGTACTATGTTGCCTTATCCAGGGATAGCCCTAAACCGGCAGTTGGAGTGTCCTACCTGGGGAGGGTACTGACTGGGTCACATGTATATGGTGTGATGCCTGTCAGTACCTGGAACTGCCCTGTTATGGGGCGGGGTTACAAGCCCTTCCCCCCGGGTATAAAAGCGACACTTCACCAAATTGAATGTGCTCTGAGGTGGATGGTTATGGTGCCGTGCATACCCTTTTCCCTATAAGAGGGTTGAGGAGATCAGGATGGCTCTTGGGGCCTCAAGCCTCGGGGGTTTGCTCCAGGGAAGGAGATGTCATCCTGTACATGCAATAAACCTACCGTTGGACCCAATATGCTGTGTTATTGGGGAGGAGTATGGCCTTTGGGGACCATCCTGCAATCCGCAGGATCCTCATGGGATGGAGTGGAAGTGCTGCACTGTAAGAACGACAAGAAAGTCTGCCCTGTTGGTGCTCCCAAACTCCAACTACGGAGCAACTCAGACCTCCTGAACCAGCAGGTCAGCAGCAGTACCAAGGGAAAACACCCTTGTAGTGGCAAGATCTTCCGTGGCAGGGGGGAACAGGTGCTACACTCTGTAATGCTTGTGCTCCTACACACAAGCGAGGGGAAAGGAGAGGGCCCGTTAGCGAGGTGGGGAGGCCGCAGTGGACATGAAGCGAGTGAGTTGTCGCGCAGCTGGGGATCGGCGCACATAGTCACGTGACCGCGCCACGTGCAGGATAATGCGTGACGCGTCCGGAGGTGCGGTGCCATGCTCAGAGACACGACTGATTCAGCTGCATGTGCGCGCATGCTCTGACAGCAGAGCGGAAGTGCGCGCGTTCTCAGGCACCAACGCAGGGGTTGTGGGAAGCCACAAGTGAGAAGCAGGGGAGGTAGAGTCCAGAGCACAAGGTAACAGTCACAAGGGAATTGCTTCTTGGAGGACGTCCAGCCTCCTTAAAGGCATAGTGCTAGAAACAGCAATGTGCAGCGAAATTAAATATAACATAAGGGTTCTTAGTCTAATCCATTGGCCAAGGAATTATAAGCCTGCTACCACGTCAAGGTGAACCCTACTAAGCAGGTACCTACACTACCCGACGGTAAACTAACCTCAGTAGTATATGAGTGACTGTCCCAGTCTTCTGGAATCCAAAGGAGATAAGTAAAGGTCCCAAGGACATCCAGGCAGGAACAACATGCAATGATAGTACTAGCAGGCACCAGGGCAGGCAGCAAATGACTAATAGCAAAGAGAAAGTCAAAGAGAGGCTTACTTCCTGTCAGGAGGAGGAGGGCAGGATTTGCCAGGAAGCAAGATGGCGTTGTATGCTTCAGAATCCTTAAAGACACAGGATCTTGACTCGCAGCTAGAGAGCAGCGATCAGAAGTAAACAGGTACGGAAGGAACACGCCGCAGGTGGCGTGTTCTGTGCATCGTTACACACTCTCATATTGTACTGGTTTACATGTATGCTTCTGCTGTCCTGAGGTTGGTGCTATATTTATTTATTGTAGAGAGAGAGTTTCAAAGATGGCCGTACTTATTAATAGTGCTTTACGGGTAGTGTTGCTACATTTATATTTCTATAATACGAGACGTCGAAATCCAGTATGAAAGTGTGACCGTGACGTCATAATGAATGATGAATGATTTGCAAATGCTTCGGGGTGAATGGTATCTCCGGCTTGATCACTATTTTCTTTGGTTTTTAACACCTCTGCTCTTGGCTGGGCTGGGAAAGACACGCACTGAACTAACACATACTGCTGCGGCCAAGTTTATTCGAGCATTTGCCCGTTCTTGGCCGCAGCAGTATCCTGGCGCGCGCCGGAGGGTGACGGGCGCGCGCCGAAGCAGCGGAAGAGCGCCCTCCGATCGGGGCGCTCTCCCTACCGCTGCCGGGTCCGCCGGGTCCCCCGGAACCCCCTGCCGCCGTCCCGCGATCGCGGGACACCAGGGCTCCCTCGGGGAGCCCTGGACGCGCGTGCAGGGGGCGCAGGCTCCCGATGACGCGTGACCGCGCGTCGGTGACGCGCGGCACGCCGAGGGGCGGCCACTAGCAAGCCGGGAAATCTCCCGGCTTGCGGAACCGGCCACACTTTAATAAAGTGTGTCGGTAGTGTAGCGATAGGAGAAAAAGGAACGCCTATAGGGGACGGTGTCCTGGTATTATGAAATGACCAGGCAGTGTCCTAACTTTATTATTTGAATAATTTAGAAAGGCGACATCTATCGGAAAAGGTAAGTATTACACCATTCACACATAGAAATCTATTACAGTACGTTTTTATGACTGATTTCATTACATTCATTTTAAGTTCAGACATTTCACGTCAAGGCACTAAAATATGTATCAAGATGTATGGAACCCTGGGAGGTAACATAAAACCCCACATAAAACCCCAAATACGTAAAAACTGATAAGGTGTATTGTTACACTAAAGTAAATAAGACTGGGAAAACAAAATGGAGTCTGCAACGTGTCTAACAAACAAAAGGCAGTGGGCAAATGGTACTAAGGGAAATAACAAAATAAACTAAAGTTAGCTGCAAGCATTGCAGTGCTACATGCTAAAAGTAATAGTAGCGGTGGACAAATAATGAACGGGGTTGCAAATAATCCAAGACAACAAACCAGGAGGCAATTGTAGATTTGCCGTACTGGAAGCCTGATAAAAAGGAGCAGGGAAAGATGTAGAGCTAGGGAACAAAAAATAACCTGACTTCTGACGGGTAAACCTAAAGTTTTACAAGAAAGGAACTAACATAGTGGGTGGGGGTTTAACCCCATACTGAGTTGAAGCTGGTCTCATGGTGGCCTATTCTTGTAGCTTCGATAACCAACTTATCGAGGCTTTTGAGCTGTTCTCGCAAGGTAGCTATTCAGGAAGCCCTGATAAATTGGTTAAATCGTGCGGCGAAAGCATTTTATCGCGATTTCCGACTCCTGGACAAACACATCACGCGGTAGCCGGCGAGAATCCCCAAATCGCAATTTTTTAAAAATCGTGCAATTCTAGTAGCCTAGATAATATTATTGGGGCTCTGGAATTGCGATTTTATCCTAGATTCATCTCACCAGCAAAATCTGCTGAGAAGGGATGAGAGACGGACTTAGAAAAAAATGCATTTTTCCTGCATCGGATTGATGCCGCGGGTCTCCAGAGTTGATACACATTAATACCAGCACCTGAGACACCCGGCATCAATCCGATGCAGGAAAATGCATTTACAGCAGCTTCATTACCTTAGCGGCTAACCGCAAAGGCAATGAAGGTGTTAACTACCAGTTGTTATGGTGAGGAGGTAACCAGGCTCTCAAATAAAGGTTAAGCCTGCTTGGTTACCTCTGATCCATGTTTTGGGGTTCAAGAGTGGCAGCTCTTGAGCCCAACCGTTGTATTTGCATAACCTGTAATTATGCGACAATAAAGATTTTTTGAGCTTTTACCTTTCCACGGGATGCCAGTGAGCAGGCACAGCTGCAGACGCTCTCCGATTTTATTATCAAGTATCACCTATCATACATTGGTATCTACCATCACTACCCACGTGGTTGGTTTATGGTTGTGTATATTTAAGTTGGACTGTAGTAGCGCACTTCCCCCACTCCCTTTTTTTCATTGCTAGGGTATGAGTTTCAAGTGAGGTTTGCGGAGAAAGTGTTGTCAGAATATGTCTAGGTAGTCGGGGGCCGAAGTTGCTGGATACCCCAAAAATGTACCCGAGAATCATGCTTGCTACCTGGATACATATAGGCACATTGTCCCGGCAATATCTCCCCTTGAAAACACTTGCACGACTCACCACTAGGGTTCCTTGCTTCAGCACAGCCCAGAAAGGTAAATGGTGCAAAGGGATGAAAAGTGTCCCTGTAACTATGAGGGGTCCCTAGGTTAAGGGGGATACCCAGTTACTGCCCATGTCACCCAGAACCTATATAGGGGTTCGTGGTTTCTCCAACCATAGATAAGGTTGAGAGGGGATTTTTAAAGTCCAGTCCAAGTTCATTGTATAGTGTGGGGAATATAGGCTAATTGAAAATAAAATACAGATTTGTATTCTATTCCCCATACCCAGAGACTTAGGACATGTAAAAGTATATTTTTATTAACATTTGGGTTTGATATAAAATGTACTGTTGTGCACGGTATTATGAGCTTGGACTTTCACAACCAATGTTCTGAGTGAGCCACTGGACTACCAACTTGGTGCCTGTGAGTCTACTCAGACATCGGACATGAAAGCCACAGAGGATGCCTGAGACCATTTGGGCAGGAGGGAAGGGTTCAAGTACCCACGTCCTGGGATAATGGAAGTCCCTTGGACTACCATTTGCCTCACCAGACTTGGAGGAGCCAAACCCCTGTGGGTGGCTTCTGATTCACTTAGCAAGTGGCTAAGGTGGCAAACTTGCGCAAGCCCATGGCTGATTCAGAATCCCCGCTTGCCTGGCTTCACAGGACTGGCATTACTATGAGGGTCTGGTAAGAAAGTTCCCACGGTCTCAGCCTCAGCCCATCACCCGAAAGATTCTCAAGCACCAGAACTGCAGCGGGAAATGTGAAAGGGGAAAAATATGGCTCTGCGCGAATATTAGTGCATGAGTGTCAGAAAAGCCAACCTGAAATATTTTCCAGCTTTTTGGGACCAAGTTCTCATAATAGAACGTAGTGGTCGTGGCTGGGATTTCAAGCCGATTTTAGTTCCAAGACGTTTGGAGCTAAGTCCCGTTCAAGCAGATTCAAGTCCTCTGGAGAGAAGGGAGCGGTGGCGTCTGTTATTTCATGCCGATTTGGGTTCCAGAGCAGTTCGGACTAAATCCCGGTCAACTAAAGACTCTTGTTTTAAGTACCATTTAGCTAGGAACGGTAGTTTTTTACCCCAGGTCCCAACTGTGTGTCTCTTCTTATGTAGTTTGTGTATCATTGTGTGTATGCCTTTTCCTGTGAATAAATGTACAATTTATTTCACTTTACCTGTTTTGCTCAATGTATGATCCTCGTAAAAAGATGTAAATGCCTGGTCTCCCGTGACACCAGTGCCCGGTTTATTGCGGGTAGCGGGATGGGTGAAGGTGGTATTTAACCCATGGTGGGTGTTTAGTAGGCCTTGCGCGGGGGGGGGGGGGGTTGCGGGAGGCGTTAACCCTTAAATAACCTTAGCGGTTAATACCGCTAAGATAATGAAGGGGTTAACCCGCCCGCTACCCACACGGTAGGTATAAACACCCACACGGTCCAAATACCACCTCCACCCATCTCCGCTACCCACAATAAACATTAAAACACAATACTAAACAATACACCCATTCATTGCCAGTGTGGTTACCAATGCCCTCAATGGGAGCGAAGATAACCCCAATGGCAACGAATGGGCACCCCCTCTACCCCAACTACCATTACATTACAGAACAGTAATGGGCAAAATTACTATTATCCAGATCTGGATAATTGTGCATTTGCCCATTCAAAATAAAACAATATACAGCATCATAAAGTAAATAAAACTTCTACTTACCCCTGCCAGGATGAAGGGCATCCTCATCACCATCCTCCGCATCCATGTCCTCCGTTAGCTGGGACACAATAATAAAAAATACAATCTAATGGCCCCTAACCCCTTAATCACCTTAGCGGTTAGTAACCGCTGTAGTAATTAAGGGGTTAACCCCCCTCCACCGCTACCCACCCGGGAGGCCTAAGCACCCTGCCTGGGGCCTCTATCCCCACCCTCTACCCATTGGTTAGCATAGTGGTACATCATGCCCATATAATATGGACATGACAAGCCACTATAGCAGTCAATGGGCAACATAAAAAAAAATCAACAGGCCCCAAAATACACAACAATAAAATAAATGTAAGCCCTAACAAACATAACAATTAAATTAAACACCTTAAAAATCCGAAAATTTCATTAAAAAATCCCTACAAATACTGTACATAACAATGACCTCAAAACAATAAACAGAAATAGAAAACATAACCATTTAATCAAAATAAGCATTTATAATAATAAAATGTTCTTGTATAGCGCTGCTAGTTTTATGTAGCGCTTTACAGAGACATTTTGCAGGCACAAGTCCCTGCCCCGTGAAGCTTACAATTTATGATTTTGGTGCCTGAGACACAGGGAAATAAAGTGACTTGCCCAAGATCACAAGGATCTGATATTGGGAATTGAACCAGGTTCCCCTCAGGTTCAAACTCGGTGCCAGTCAGTGTCTTTACTCACCGAGCCATTCCTTCTTCCTGCCCTAAAGGGGATAGATAAATACATTAGCAGTCAATGGCAAGCAAAAACATTAAAAAAAAAAAAAATACAATAAAAAAACCTGAAAAATAAAAATTACATACATTCAATATTTTTCTTACAGTACCTTTAGATGTCTTCAACCTACGAAATGTACTCAATACATCAAGGTAAGTACTCCAAATGCAGTACTCCAAAGACGCAGCAGAACAGCAAAGAGAGACAGCACTCAAGAGGTAAGTCAGCAAAACAGTGTATTGAAACAGACACAAAAATCTGACATTTCCGACGTGTGCACACCCCCAGAAACAAGATCCCTCTGGGGATCGAAACATTGGATTTTTGTGTCTGTTTCAATACATTAAGTACACCCCCAAAGTAAAAAGTCCCCGGCGCTAATAAGTCCAAGATACCGTGATCTGGAAGGCAGTCTCTGAACTAAGGCTCCTTCTGGACGGATTTATGGGCTTTGTTGAAAATGTTCCAGATGGGAAGGTGTCCTTGTTGTGGAATTCCACTGCTTCTGAAATAACAGATAACAAGGCACACCTGATTGCGTAGCATATTTCAACAATCAATCCCTATCTGGAGCTACGAAGAATCCTACTCACATAATGAACGCCTGCACATTCCGTGGAGAGAATCTGTAATCACTTCCCTTCTCCTCAGCTCTTCTCACGGACCCAACGTGGAATGGCTTGCTGGAGTGCTCCTCGATCAGCGATGGCGTTGGTAGTAATAACCGATGTGGCACCCCCACGGATAGGGAAATAGGGAATGACACAGATATGGTGCAATACGAAACAGCTCTACTAGGAGGGAGAAAGACCACAGTGGGTCTATATCCAGCAGAATGAGGCACTTGCAAAAACCTTGCAAAAACCTATCCGTCCAAAAGGAGCCTTAGTTCAGAGACTGCCTTCCAGATTCCAGATCACGGTATCTTGGACTTATTAGCGCCGGGAACTTTTTACTTTGTGTGTGTACTAACTGTATAAGATTTGGAATAGTCTGTCATTTATTGTCCCCTAGGTTGCTTATTTTCACTATTTTTTCACTTATTGATTATCACAATTTGTTCATCACTAATTGATTTATTATTGCACTATCACTCAGAAGTTAGCGTAGGTCAGCGCTTTTTAGAGGGTTTATTTCTGTTTGTTTCAATACATTGTTTTGCTGATCCCTCTCTCTCCCTCTCTCTCTCTCTCTCTCTCCCTCTCCTCTCTCTCTCCCTCTCTCTCTCTCTCTCTCTCTCTCTCTCTCTCTCTCTCTCTCTCTCTCTCCTCTCTCTCTCCCCTCTCTCTCTCTCTCTCTCTCTCTCTCCTCTCTCTCTCTCTCTCTCTCTCTCCCTCTCTCCTCTCCTCTCTCTCTCTCTCTCTCTCTCCCTCTCTCTCTCTCTCTCTCTCTCTCTCTCTCTCTCTCTCTCTCGCTCTCTCTCTCCCTCTCTCTCTCCCTCTCTCTCTCTCTCTCTCTCTCTCTCTCTCTCTCTCCTCTCTCTCTCTCTCTCCCTCTCCCTCTCTCTCTCTCTCGCTCTCTCTCTCTCCCTCTCTCTCCCTCTCTCTCCCTGTCTCTCCCTCTCTCTCTCTCTCTACCTCTCCCTCTCCCTCTCTCCCTGCGTGCTGATACTATTCAAGCTATGGCTGCTATTTCTATATAGTGTTATGCCCTTTCTTGGAGGATATTTATGAATGCCCCAATTTAAAATCCAAGATAATTCATAATGTAAGTAGTTCAAAAATTATGAATAGGACTTATCAAAATTAAATTCTATCAGCACATATTGGCCTATATTCAGATATCATTTAAAAACCCATCACTCAAAATCACTCAGCACAAGAAATCATCAGATGAAAAAATAACACAAATACAAACACAAACCCAGAAGCCTGTACAACAGATACATATAAACAATACAATGTCATATAAAAGACATATCAAAACATATACAGTACATATCATCAAACAGTAAATGTATAGATGTTTAATAAAACAGATGACAAAGCGCCATAGTGGGCGTGAAACATGTGGGAGGAGGAGTTTTGTCATTTTATGTAGTTTTCATTAAAGACTTTTTTAACCTTCAAATCTGGTGAGTTCCCCAACTTCTTTTCATAGCAAGCGG
This sequence comes from Ascaphus truei, assembly GCF_040206685.1. Lineage (NCBI taxonomy): Eukaryota > Metazoa > Chordata > Amphibia > Anura > Ascaphidae > Ascaphus > Ascaphus truei. The sequence goes on along the minus strand of NC_134483.1, from coordinate 161,596,194 downwards.
TAGTCCACTCTATCATTTTTTGTTTCTGTTGCTGCCTAGATCGGAGGACACCACCGGTTTCACCATTGTTGCGGGAGGAATGGATTAGTGGTGACACCTTGTGAGCGTGCGGCTCTACACCACTTCATTTGGAAGGAGACGGGGGTAAGGTGAAGCTTCTCAGGGGGTCACACAGCCTGGTGGGAATCCAACCTCTCTGTAAGTACCCCGCTTCTTATACCTTGCTTAACCCCTTGGTTTTTCTCCCCTCTCCCTGCATCTATACTTATATGTACCGGACATTGCTATTATCAATTTAAAAGACTGTTATTTGATTTCACTTACCTTTTTGCTTCTGGAGCTGATATTCATTTTTTGGTCCATCCCTACCCAGTAGTCTGTGTCTGTTTGAACCAGCAACATAGCTATCCTGGGACTCTGCTCGAGGAGAACATCACAAGCATGTACCCCCTTTACTGCAAGGACTTGCCAGCACCCTACAAGACTATATGCTGCGGAGGACTGTCCTGTGTGTTTAAGTTAAGCTCAGCCTATACTCAGCCTATACTCAGAATACCCATGTACCATTGCAGCCTTACTGCAACATATGGTGTTCACAGTGGGATTTTGAACGACCCCTGCATCAAAAGGGCCACAAAAAAAATGGATCGACTTTTAAAGAAGTTCCTGCACGAGCAGGCCAAGCAAAAAGAGTGTTTCTGCACAAACAGGCCAAGTAACCAGACTGCTACTTCAGCAAGCCCAGCACCAAACCCAGCAGCAGGTAGCTCAGAATACCCAAGCGTCTTTGTAACCTTACTGCAACAGGACCATTGCAATGTACTCTACCTAATCACTCCCAATGCTCACAATCACAATAAAAAATATATTAATTATTGCAACCAGTTGGTTGACAATCAATGTATAGCCAAATACTGTCCAAATCCTATTTGGAGTACTTCCTGTGCCAAGCACCACAGTGTGATTGTTTATAATGGTAAATGTATGTTAAGGGAAATATCACATGTAGCAGGGTTCCCCCTAGCCCCTCTCACCTTCGTGGAGTAGCGGGTATCCCTGCGCTGTGCCGTGGAGCTGCGTGGGCGAGCGCGTCGCCGGGGGCACCCGGCGGCATCTGCAGACAGGCGTCGCCATTTCGTATGCGTTCGCACATGCGCGGGAACTTGCGCATGTGCAGTGTAGTCCCGGGAGTTGCGGCGGCCATATTGCGACTGGCGCGAAGTTCGCGCATTTGCGGTGTGTATGTGGAGTCGTGGCGGCCATTACATGTAGTGCAGGGACCCCAAGAAGTAGCACAAGCACAGGTGGGACTAGCGGCGGCCATTATAGGGTTGCGCAAGCACAGTGCAGATAGTGCACGCGGCCCCAATGCTAAAGAGGTCCTGAGTGGACTACAACTCCCAGCAACCTCTGGGGACTGCCCTATGATCCCTGTCACATGCAGCCAGACAGCCAATAAGGCTTACAGATTCTCATGCAGCATTTGGATACATTGTTGTTTGCTGAGTCAGGAAGCTGACAGTGGAGCACATGAGTTAGTTCGAGATGGGATAAGGTAGGGGGAGGTAGTGGGTGTAGGGAGTCAGTGGCTCCTACACTAGGCCAGGTTACCCCCTAGGCCCCAGTTAGGCCCAACTCACCAGGTGATGTGTAGCTGCTGTAGGGAAGGCCCTAAGGTAGGGACTTTGCCCTTTTAGCAGTTAGCTTAGTCAGGGAGACAGCTGCAGTGCTGCATGCTCTGACAAGGAGGGAGCAGTGTGACAAGTGTGTCTGGGATCAGACCTGCCTCACTCAAGATAAAGACTATCTGCTTTGGGTGAGACTATCCAAATTGGAAGAGGACGCCATTGCTGCGGATTCAGCGTTGGACGCAGATGGGTCCTTTGCTGTTGTTTGCTGTACCCAGGTGCAGGAGTGCTGGGCAGGTACAGTCACCAAGTGCACCAACGTTAACCCTCCAACCGTTCCTTTCAGGCGCTGATCACGCCTAGTGGGTGGGTTGCTGGACTCTTGGGACACTTGGGTACATGTGTGGGGTTGAGGTCCAGTGAGGCTAGGTTAAAGGGTGACACGCTGTGTTGCTGTTATTAATGTGATGTGATGTTATTGTTCTGCATATAGTAAACAGTATATATGTATATATATATGTATATATAGATATATATATATATATCTATATATATATATCTATATATATCTATATATATATATATAGATATATATAGATATATATATATATATACTTCCGTGTATGTGTTTCCTATTTGTGGGTCGTCCTGTGTCAGGGGTCATTCTATATGCCTGGAATCCCTGCATAGGTGGAGGCGCTGTAAGCATACGTTCCAGGATACACCCCAGGCTCGCAGTGGCAGAGGTTCAGGCCTGCTGTGAGCCTATCAGGTATTGCACCACACTGGTAACATATGTAGATTTCCCTACATGGTCCTTATTTGCGATTGGGGGGGGGGGGGTGATATATGTGTTACACACATACAGTACATATCTTCACAATCTCATATAATACGGCATAGTTTGACATTCAGCATATACAATAGAGTATCTACTGGGAAAGGATACAAATGAAGTGCAAACTTCAAAAAGATTTTTTGAGGAACTTACTAGTGATTAAAAGATTGTCTGCCCTCTCAATAATGAGCACCCCAGCAACGGTCAGAAAGTAGCCCAAACCACCAAGCAGCGAGCAGGGAGCACAGCGCAAAATAAGAGATAGTTAGGAGAGAGATCAAATAAGCATATATCAAAAGAGGATATACTGTACATGTGGATTGGGCAACCTTCGATGTCCTATCACATATTCCTATCTCCCTTTGATGGTATCAATGGATAAAATGGAATCAATCCTCAGACAAGTATCCAAATCACCATCCAAAACCTGAATATGAATTCAGTGAGGTCATAATCCTTATTGAGGCCGCGTGGCTGGATCGTATCCAGTAAACCCCTCTCCTTTTCAGTCCCTGTAACCTGTTCCCCACTCTCCTCAGCTGACCAACTGATTCTATTTGTTGAAACCTCAACTGGCTGACATTGTGCCCCAAATATGTGATATGTGAAGTGTGCAGACACTGGTTGGGCCAAGACTTTACATCTGATTGTTGACTTATGTTGACTGATCCTCTCCTTGCAAACCAAACAGGGGTGTAAGAAAGGTGCTAGTGTAGGTGCTTTAAGTGATTGAAGTAAATTAAGATAATGTGTACGTGAACCAACAAAAGAAATACACATATAAATCACGAGTGTTAAAGTGCCACAAAAAAATGTGCAATAAGTGCATGTGAATGAATAAATCTTAAGGCAGCTCGAAACCATAATTTAATAACCGTTCCTGTGGTTCTTCTGTTGACAATGAAGACTGGTTGATTCAAGACTTTTTGTCTGATCGTTGACTTATGTTGACTGGTTCTCTCCTGGGCCTTACGTGTGGTTTCCCTTACATAGGCCAGGCCACATTGGCATTTAATCAAATAAATGTCATACTCTGAATTACAGGTGGTATAGCCATTTATCTTGTACTTATAGCCGGTGAGGATGTGTAAATGAAGGACCCTTCTGTACATTACCACACTAGGCACATGATAAATAAGGGCAAGTACATGTGATAGGTATTCTATTGAAACTTGACTGTTCTTTAGCAGATCCTATATTGTCCCTTACTAAAGTGTATCTCAAGGTTAGTGCTCTCCTGTATGAAAAAGGGAAGAATTGCTAAAGATAACCGTGGAATTAGTTTCCGTTTTTAATATATGCCAATGTTTTGCAATCGCTTGTTTCAATTTTGGTGCTACAGTACTTGCATTAAAAGTACTCACAAACGGTAGTCATTCAATTTTTGATTTTTATTTGTTTTTTTTTGACAGGGTAGGTTGCTACATGGAACATTTTGTATAATATTATTTTCTTCCTTCATCTGTTTGGTTCTTTGACAGGAAAACTTGAGCTAAGGGTAAAAGAAAGACTTGATTAGCATGCATGATTCTCTAAGGGCAGTACAGAGGACACAGGGTCATCCCTTAAGGTTGGTGGAGAGGAGCAACAAATTTCACCAGCAACAAAGTAAAGGGTTCTTTACAGTAAGGGCAGTTCAAATGTGGAATGTATTACCCATGGAGACTGTGATGGCAGATACAATAGATATGTTAAAAAAAAGGTTGGACATCTTTTTAGCAAGGCAAGGTATACAGGGATATACTAAATAAATAAACATGGAAAGGATGTTGATTCAAGGAGTAATCAGAATGCCAATATGTGGGGTTAGGAAGGAATTTATTTTTCCCCTTGAGATATCATTAGATGATATTTCACTGGGGTTTTCTGCTTGCCTTCCCCTGGATCAATATACTGTAAGTAGGGATATAGGATAACAATGCATTACTGATAATCCTTATGCTCTAGGATATATAGCCTGATCCGTATTTGTGGAGATTAGAGCTATAGCTGCTTTTACAGGCAGAAGTTGGTTCTATTTCTCCTCTAGATCTAAGCATTATACATATCGCTTTATATATGAGCTCTTTGGTTTAAGCAACACTTCAATAGACTCACAGGTGTATAACATATATGTCCTCCACATCAATCAAAAAGGATTATTTTTGACATTTATACATTGTCATACAAAGCATGCTCTGATGCACTGATATTTGGGACTCTGTTCTCTTGCTTTTTGATATATAAGATAGAGTATCTGTCGTCTAAATTTGGCATAGGTTGAACATGATGGTCATATGTCTTTTTTCAACCTCATCTACTATGTAACTATGTGTAACAGTGTTTCCTCTTACCCCCACACCCCCCCACCCCCCATCGCAGATAGGGGCCATTACAGGGTGTACAGTATGTGGTGCATACCTGCTGGAAACATGAGGGCTGAGTCGTCCACGATGACTTTGGGACACAGGAACAGGCTTCTGGGGTCCTAACACCAGATAATACTTAGCAGTGCAGCGCCTCCATCTGCCATAGGCTCCAGGGATGTATGGAGATGATCTCCCACGGTAGAACTTGTACTCTCCCCCCAGTTAGATCACACACCAGTCCGGAGGTATATTGCAAACAGGAACGGTTTATTACTACACACTTTGCAGCAACCAACAGCTATGCAGCAGTCTTCTGCCGGATACAGTCTCCTAAGATCAGCTCTCACTGGAGATGGTCCCTTGACCGTCACTTTAGGCCAAGGGCACCCACAGCTGTCCTAGCTCTTCACCACCTCCCTAGCGGAGGTAGAGGTATCGGTTCACACTCACTCCTCTCCGCAGGGAAGAGCACATGGGTAGGCCCCAATCTCAGGCTCCCAGACGTGTGACCTGCCTTCCTCAGAGGGAAGGAACAACCTCCAAATTTAGGGCGGTCCTGCCCTTAATTACAACCAGAAGGCTGGCACCCCATTGTCCCAGCTACAACCGGATGTACCACCCCCTGCTGTCACTCAAGTGCAGTACCAAAGGTGAAGGGGCAAACCCCATACCAACTACTGGCAAGCCTGTAAATACCAGGGTTTACTGCCAGCCCATTTGGTAGAATAGTAGCCAGGGGGTACCCCGCAACACTTGTAACTATTTAACATGTTTTGAGATAAGTGGGACTGCCCCTTTTAACTATCGTCCATGATCGTACACATCCTAACTAATCTATTCTCATTTTAAAATAGTATACGTTTGTTGTAGTGTAGGGTAAGGAGTTCATTTGCTAACTAGTTTTGTCCTCTTGCGCATTTTTCATTCTTACACATTACATACTTACTAGAATACATTTATAAATGTTGCCTTGGTGATGGAAATGCTCCGCAGCTATATCCACTAAAATCCCATACGGGGATGAACTATTGTTTTCTTGATGTGTATCTTCTTCCTTGTAATTAACGTAATATATTCAAAACATGATTGTATCATTTTTTGTGTTTATTTTTAGCATGTAGGAGTGACTCATTTCCTTTAGCAAATAACAAAAACATAAAAACGGGTGATATTAAGTAAACACAAATCTAAAGAAAGCTAGGTGATGAATTTTTGCAAAATTTAAAAGAGCATTGCAAACTAAGTATGAAATGCCCCAAGAACGGTACATGGATCATTCGAGGGAGAATTCATTGCTTTTTTCTTGTATATTCCATAGTTCATCTATGTGTAGCGGTCATGTAAAATGGCTACAGTCATCTCTCCTGCTGACAGTAAGGCCTGGTAAGTTGTGGGCATGCCAGCAGTGATTATGGAGGTTTGCCCTCACACCCTGGTGGGGTGCCCTGTGTATGGATGGGAGTGGTCACATGCTCTGACTCCATGGTTAGTGATGTCAGAGGTGTGTCAGCCCCCAGAGTGTACATAAGGCACAGCACTGTGTCAAAAGTTAGTTCTGGAAGGAGTTCTAAGTGGAGGAGGAGTTCTGTCAAGTTCAAGTTCAAGTAGTTAAGACAGTTATGTTCTAATAGCTGCAGTAGGAGTCTGTGTCCAGGGACCTGGCACAGAATACAGATATCCCGGCTGGGATAGGGAATCCCTGATCGAGGTGACATACCTTTTGATAGGGAAGCACGGGCACCATGATGGGCTAGAGACACCCCATTGTGGAGGGCAGCTAGCCCACCGTATCAATAAAGATGAAGCTGATCACAGAAACCCTCGTGTGTAAGAGTCAAGTGATTGCACAGGGGGCTGCACCACCGAGGAGTTCCTCACCAGGACCATCCCCAAGTGACCGAAGGGACCCTGATGAGATGGAGGCGCTGCACTGGAACTAGGTAGGACTCAGCACACTACCTCAGCTGCCTGTCTGGACGGGTCCTCCCCACACACCATCATGCGGGAGACTCAGGAGTCCTGTTGCCAACAGGTGCACCACCAGACACTACCACACTGTAATGGGGACCGGTTAGACCACAGGGGCCAATGTGAGATTGGGTGGGTCAGGCCGGGCCAGAAACACCGTTACATTTGGAGGCGAGCTGCTGAGATCAGATCTGTCCTCAGGACAGGCTCTAGCTAGGCACACTGGGAAACAAGGAGAGAGTATGCTGCCACTCTGTGCTGCGTAGGGACGGACCTAGGGGTGGTCAGGGGGCTGACGGGGTATTGTCAGTTCGCAGGGACGACCTAGGGGCCTGAAAGGAGTGAGGGGTCTGGAGCCGGGCTATAGCTGACCGAGTCACCTTGAGGTAGTGCTAGTTGGTAGGACGCCAGAAGGGATAGCCTGTTAACGTGGTCAGGAATCCTGGAGAGGGTCTGCGCTAGGCTGACCAAGAGAGGTAGACGCCCCAAGTATTGCATGGCAGAGCCAGAGTACTCTAGCCCATTCCAGACAGTTACCATAGGGAGCACAGACTGGGAGGAAGGAGTTACAGCAGACACTGAGAGAGTGAGCCTTGCCTGAGGTAGTGCAACATGAGTCCAGCCTAGATCAGGTACACATGTGGTGGTGCATCTGAAGCAAATCTTTATTGTACTGGTGTGGTGGCTGCCCCGCAGAGTGGAGCCCCATGTACGACAATTGGTACGAGAGCATAGCAACCCAAGAAATGGAGGATCCGCGCGGTGCGGAGAATCCAAAATGGCGACCAGAGGCTGATGGGGAAGGCACCCGTGGCGTGCGCCCCACTGAAGAGCAAACTGTCGCTGAGCTGTCTTTAACTAATCTGCTCTGGAGTGGAGCGAAGGCTGTGGCTGCCCCGTTTTTGTCCTGTCTGGGACACCGAGGGGCCACCCTTGAAGAGTGTGAGGACATTGTGATAACTGGGGGGGAACCCCGCGAGGAGAGCAAACAAACTGACATTTCGGGCTTAAAAGCCAACCAAAATGGCGGTTCCCGCTTGCTAGGGAGACCGCATGGGCCAGTCTCAGAGAAAATGGCTGATACAGAACTTGCAAAGAGCTGGCCGGGAATGGCGCGAACAGCAGAGCCCCGCCCTGATGGGGGGCATGGCGCGAAAGCTACGGCTGCGCCTTCATGGACAGTGACTCACTCGGCCCCTGTGCTGAGTCAACCGCTTAGTCTATGGGACCCTCCCCTGATTTCCACCAGGGGGAGTGACTTTCAATTATGGCCTGTGGGAATGCACCCACTGGGCCCAGGGACTGATATCCAGACGGCGCCACTACAAGAAGTAGTTCCGGCCGCGGAGGTAACGTGCAAAAAGGAGGGATATTTTGCACGAAAAGCAGCAGCTAGGAGAAGGCGGGAACTAGCCGCGGCCCAGGAATCTCACTCTGATGAGGAAACTGGCGCGAAAACGCAGACCGCGCCCACCAGGACTGAGAAAGGCGCGGCCTTAATTAAGGGGCATGCTATTCCCCTGTGGGACCCGCCCATAATTGCAACCCCTGGGGGCGGGTTCCAGCTATGCCAGTGGAAGGAGGAGCCGAAGCAGGGAGTGGCGGATCCAGCAACTTCTACCAGTCAGTTGCGAGGAACCACTGACCTGAAGAGACCTATACAGGAAGTGGCTCCTGTGAAAAGAATGGCCTGCTCCTCCACTGTGGGCACGATGGTCTCCACCCAGCCCTACTCGGTACCCGGCGGGCTACTGGTAGTAAGGGTGGCAAATACCGAGACGGTGGTCGGGCTCTGCCTACAATGCGGGCTGCCCGGAGGCACTGTCAAAACGGCGGCACGTTGCCCACATTGCGGGACATTATATTTGTGGCCCATGCCCACATTTATACCTATTCAACCTGCTGACCCCCCTGGGGATACGGCTAGGCGCTCCGCCGAGTCCCCTGGCGCACTGTGGATCAGCCGTGCGAGTCCCGGAGAAAGGGGACTGGAGTCGACCAAGTCGGCTGGGTCAGTAGCAACCGAGACGGTCGGGTCACTCCCCGACCGCGCAGAGAAAAGACTTTCGCCACGCTCGGTGACCCCGAGATCAGGGAAGGGAGATTACTCCGACGAGGATCTCCGTGAGCTAGCGGTGGCGAAATCGGGACCCAAGAGGGACCAAGGACGGACGACACCCCGTGGGGTGAGTGGCAGTCTGGAGAACAGGGCGTCCCCCGCAGATCGGCGAGCCGAGAGACGGAGTCCCGCCGTCCCAGGACCTGGCGGCGACGGGAGAGAGACGCCAACGCCCCTGCGGACTGGTAAGAGAAGCAGCCCCATCACTTACCTTGTCCCGGCAGACAGCGCAGCGGAGGAAGGGCCGTGCCAGGCCCGAGGCGCACGTGGAGAGACGGCATCACTTCCGGTGAAGACGACGGCGGAGCTTCCGGATGTCGTCATCGAGGAAGAGATCCCGAATGGGGGTCCAACACAAGATGGCGGCGTTTCCGGTTCCGGGGACGGCATCACTTCCGGTGGCGACGGCGGAACCGCTGGGAAAGACGCAGCGATGCTTCGGCGATCGGGGGAAGGTCCCCGATCACCTCAAAGGCCCAGGAGTTGGATGGGCGATCCGAGGACTGAGGAGGGTGAGATATCCTCATTGGACCAGTCTACGGACAGTAGAGAACGGGTAGTAACCCCGTGGGGTCCAATCGCTTGCCCTTATGTCCCATCCCACGTCCTAGATAAAACCCCTGCCCCTGTCACCGGTTCCACGGGATCCCCGCCTAGCTTAGAATCGGTGGACATACCCTCGGAAGAGGAGGTGAAACGGACTGGGGGGAGACAGCGCAGTTGCGCTACGGAAGGCACTTCTCGGGGGGGGGGGGGAGAGTTGAGAGTGGCCGCGGTAGGCCGGTGGCTGCCCCCTGTGGCTCCCGACCCAGTGAAAAAGGCCCCGGGATCATCAAGGTGGTCTGTACCGCGATCGGCACGGACATCGGGGGTATTTTCCCAGGGGGATGAAAGCGATTCAGGGGAGTCACACAAGTTCAAAGAGCACCGTTGGTGGGCCCCACTCTTTGAAGGGTATTCTGCATGGATGGACCGTACTCGGTTTCTCATCCGGAGGGAGGACGTGGTAGACTACTGGTGGGCAGTAGGAAAGTTCACCCCTGAGCAGAGGGACAGAGAGCTGCAGGAACGGTGGATTCAAATTGAAGATAGGGAGATAGAACCCATGGGTCCCGACATACTGTCAGATCCTGTGGATCCTGATGAGCCCCTGTCATGGGTGTTACCTGGGAGGGCACGTAGAGCAGAACTGACCAGGGTCAGCAGAGCGGAACGGGCGATAATAGCTCGTTACAAATCATCCCACGGGTTGGAGTACCCTTACGTCCCTGAGCCTCTCATGGATGAAATAGAGGAGAACAGAGGGAGGTGGCTTAGGGAGACCATTGAGATGTACTTGGTCAGTAGGGGAAGTGCAGTGATAGGAAAGAAGGCCGAGGAGCGGATAGAACATTTAGTGCGCATATGGGGCATAGGAAGGAACATCTACAAGCATAAGGTGACCTATAGGCCCGAGAGGGGACTGCCGAGACATTACTATGTTACGGTCCTGGATATGGGTGGAAGGGAGGTAAGAAAACCTGACCCCAGTCACTACTTTTAGGAGGTACTATGCATTACGCGGGTTCGTGGCTGCTGGTCGGGGCGGGCTTGGCGGAGTGTACTGTAGACATTTTTTGTGTGCATTATGAAAATTTGTAAGATGTTCTAATTATGTTTTTGTGTTACAGTGCTTCCTGGAAAAGGGTATACAAATTTAGGTCCCAGCGAGGACGATGGGATTCACCAGGGGGAGAATGTAGCAGTCATGTAAAATGGCTACAGTCATCTCTCCTGCTGACAGTAAGGCCTGGTAAGTTGTGGGCATGCCAGCAGTGATTATGGAGGTTTGCCCTCACACCCTGGTGGGGTGCCCTGTGTATGGATGGAAGTGGTCACATGCTCTGACTCCATGGTTAGTGATGTCAGAGGTGTGTCAGCCCCCAGAGTGTACATAAGGCACAGCACTGTGTCAAAAGTTAGTTCTGGAAGGAGTTCTAAGTGGAGGAGGAGTTCTGTCAAGTTCAAGTTCAAGTAGTTAAGACAGTTATGTTCTAATAGCTGCAGTAGGAGTCTGTGTCCAGGGACCTGGCACAGAATACAGATATCCCGGCTGGGATAGGGAATCCCTGATCAAGGTGACATACCTTTTGATAGGGAAACACAGGCACCATGATGGGCTAGAGACACCCCATTGTGGAGGGCAGCTAGCCCACCGTATCAATAAAGATGAAGCTGATCACAGAAACCCTCGTGTGTAAGAGTCAAGTGATTGCACAGGGGGCTGCACCACCGAGGAGTTCCTCACCAGGACCATCCCCAAGTGACCGAAGGGACCCTGATGAGGTGGAGGCGCTGCACTGGAACTAGGTAGGACTCAGCACACTACCTCAGCTGCCTGTCTGGACGGGTCCTCCCCACACACCATCATGCGGGAGACTCAGGAGTCCTGTTGCCAACAGGTGCACCACCAGACACTACCACACTGTAATGGGGACCGGTTAGACCACAGGGGCCAATGTGAGATTGGGTGGGTCAGGCCGGGCCAGAAACACCGTTACATATGTTTGCCTTAACTATAACTCTGTAATATACAGTATATCTTCCACTATTGCTGGGAAATACTTTTTAATGAGAAAGCAGAAACCTACATGGACTTTTATCTATACACTGTTTCTACACTATAACATTGCATTTGAAATCACCATCTATTGAATTTGAAGAAAAAATCTCTTCCTGAGCGCAATTGGGTTTTGTTTAAAAATTCTGTAGAGCCACTGGAGATCAAGCAAGGAGTAAACGGGCACAGAGATTCCTTATCCTTACTGCTGTGAAACCTAGAACTCTACACCAAGTCTATTAAATGCACTCACAGATGAGGCCTTGAACTATGTAAAGATGTAATGTGTAATGGTTAAAGTCTCTGGAGAAAAGACCAGGACTTTCTGATTGTGCAGCTGGTTCTTCTAATGGCAGTCAGACTCATTTATTTATTTAACATATAGTACTGTAGCTCTTAAAAGCCCCACTTAAAAAAAAAATAAATTATAATAATAATATATATATATATATATATATATATATATATATATATATTATATATATATATATGCAAATACAACTGTATATATATATATATATATATATATATATATATATATATATATATATAAACATTTGGTAATGCAATCTTTAACAAGTATTTTCTACTTCAGCAATTTATATATTTTTCCAATCTTATGTTGTTGATTTTTCTGCTTTAACTCTCTAAGGAGAATAAAAACACGGTGTTTCAGTTTTGTGCTTTAGCAGAGTCAAATATAAACAAGACGTTGTTCCTTAACATAATCTCAGCTCCCTCTCTTTAGTAACTAGCTGCACATTAAATATTTTATTATTTATTCAATATAGCTTAAGTTCATCAAATGATCCATGTGCTTAATCAATGTTTCACCATTATTGTTCAATTATAAAAATTAGGGCTGACTGCAAAACAAGAAACATTAAAGTGAGAAGATAAGGATTTTTCCTCTGCCAAAGCAATTATCTGAATGACCGCACAAGTTCTTCAAAGTTCTTCAGGTAGCTGCACTGAGATATATAATATAGTATTGTGATTCCTCATTTACAGCAATGAACCAGCTGCAGGGTCAGAACGAAATTGTACAGATGTTGGAAATTGATAGCAGAAAGAAGAAAGATGATCAAACATTGCTTTATCTGAGCATAGTTTTTGTGATGAATCAGCCAAAGTAGGTGGGTTCTGGTGATGGGTTGTGCTATTCCCAGATCACTAGTACATAGTGCAGAGATGCCCAAGTCCTCAAGGACTACCAACAATCTAGGTTTTCAGGTCAAAATATACCTAAAGCAAGTTGTCTTCGCGATAATTAAGGTTAGGTTCATTGGTTTGTGTAAATTACAAATATCCTGAAAACCTGACCTTTTGCTAGCCCCCAAGAACTTAGCTGAAATAACCCTGCCAGTACAATGCACTTGTGTATAAGATCTTTGGACAGTGGAGCATAAAATGGGCAGAGTTTAAAAAACATGACACCATGGTTTCAAGGATGAAAACGTTCCGTACAAACCAATCAGCAACTTACTTCAATGTCATGATATTTGACCTGATGACCAATTGACCTTTACCCAAGGTGAGTTTTTATAATATTATACAGTGACAAAAAGGAAACAAACAGGTACAGTAGTATGATACATTTTATTGGACCAACAATAGATTCCAGTATATACAAGCTTTCAAACCTCACAGGGTTCTTTTTAATTATTGATTCAATAAAAACTTATTTCCTTTTTTTCACATAAAATATAGGACCAAAACAGCTGCAATTCTTTTTTTTTGGCTATTGTTATACTGTGAGAAATAAATGTGAATGATTAAAATGACCACTTTTAGAACCCCAAATAGTTTATGCTAAATCTTTGATATACATATTCTACCAGTATTTTTGCAAGAAGTTTCTAGACTACATAAGGCAAACATATACAGAATATTTTATATGGATTGAAATCATATTTGCATTTAGTGAGGTATCAAGAATGCATACAAATCTACTTATAGTTTCCACAAAATGCGTCGAATACTCAAGAAAACAGTCCAGACTGAATACAGTAGGCCTAATCTACCAAATGACATGCTACTCAGATATAAATGCTAATATCTAAATAAATGAATCCTGTTATGTACAGGATAGTCAACTGAGGATTTGGAATGAAATGAAATTGAGGAAACAAGGCTGTTATTTAAATGTGAGTATCTACTAAACTCCTGGTGCGGCTAAGAAAGACAGGTTTCTTCATTTTCTAAAAGACAGTTCTATAATTTAAATAACTGAGGAACCTAATAAGGGCAATACTGGGTGTTGACATAAAAATGATTGTAGTTATAACATATATTTTAGCCATGGAATAGAATTTGGTTTGATTTGAATTCACTCATCAAAATTAAAATCTAGTCCAACAAAAATGCCCTGTTTTAAAAAAAAAACAGATTTGAAGTGATAACAAACAAGTTGAAGCAACAACAGTCCTGTGTTTAACCTTTATTTTTTTACAAAATTGGAACTTGGGGGTCCCTTGGAACTGAGCTGCACTATTCTTAGCTCCAGGGACCTCCCGATTCTCGTGATATGTACCTTTTTACGTGCAGATAAAATTAAAGTAAAACCAAAGAAGACAGCTGTGGTAATCCAATGCAAAGCTGCAATAACCTACACTGCTGACATCGCAGCTTCCAATTGGCCCATGGGAGCGAGGCTTGGATGGCAGCCATATTGATAGTCCACAGTAGACCAGAAACAATGTGCATGAAAAACGAAAATATTTTAGAAACCTTAAGGGTCCTTTTCCGATTCTATTAAGAAAATTACAGTTGAAGGGATTGCTGCTATAAAAGGAAATAAACTGATTAAACATTGCTAGGAAAATACCCCACTAATGATACAAAACTTTTAATTAATGTTGAAGGTATACAGTTATTACTGTAGTTTACTTGGCGTGTCACTTTTTACATTAAATGTGTCTACTGGCTCAGTATTTCCTTGTCTGAGGTTTTTATGTAACTTGATCTTTATTGCAGCAACAGAATCTATTACAGCACTTCTAACACCCCAAGATCTCTCTCTTCTTGTCCCTGGACTCAACCCCCAGGGCTTGAGGCCTTGAGAACTAGATTGGTCATCACTCGAGTCTAGGCGCAAAGTTCACCTTTCCTGTCTTGCCTTCAAATACTTTTTGGGCAAGCTACCCACCTATCTGAACAAGCTCCTCACCCCTACCACATGCAGCACTTATAATCTGAGATCTGACTCCAAAAGACTGTTCATGGTCCCAAGGCTCAACAAAGTATCCGGCCGCTCCTCCTTCTCTAAGCACGCACCCCAAAACTGGAACAATCTACCGGAGACTCTCACATCCATCACCAGTTTAAGTTCTTTCAAAACTAAAGCTGTCTCTCATTTTAATCTGGTCTGTAACTGTTTCATACGCCCATAATATATATTTTCTTTAACTGTGCATGCAATGTCTTGTATATAATGTATACCCTGCTCATTTATGTAACTGTATTTGTAACCATGTATTATTTGTCTTAACTCTGTGCCCAGGACATACTTGAAAACGAGAGGTAACTCTCACTGTATTACTTCCTGGTAAAACATTTTATAAATAAATGGTCTATCCCAATCTCCCACACTCCTTGGTAGAGCATGAGGTATCTGCTCCCACTCCTCTGAAGGAGGGGATAGAACTTACAACCCACTCCCAGGAGGGGAGACGGTATCAACTCAATTTGGCTGCAGCTCCTTTTTGTTACCAGGGGAGGGGCCTCCGGTCTCAGCCCTGTATGGGTGGTACCTAGACCTTAGGCCACCCCCTGTGTTATTCAAGGGAGCTACTTACTGCAGCAGGGCGTAGATTTAACCCTAACACTGCCTGCGCTGGTACCAGGACTTACATGTTTGCAGGGAATTAGTAGCCATGGGGGTTACCTGGCTACACATGTATGTTAGGGTGGCCAGATGTCCCAGTTTTTATGGCTTTGTCACGATTATTTGGGGTGCTGTCCCGGTTTTCTTGGCCATTGGCCGCGCATGCACTATCGGCACTTACCGGCTGCTTGTGCACATGCGCATGAGCGACTGGCAAACGACGATTGCGCACATGTGCTTGGCAAGTGCCGATCGTGCATGTGCATTAGCAGCCGGCAAGTAGCATGCCGACTACGCATGCGTGACATTTGTCTCGTTTTTTTGCCGGGACAAATCTGGTCACCCTAATGAATATATAATTTTATTTATATAGCGCCAACCATGTACACAGCGCTTTACAACAGTTCAATAGGAGGTAAATAGTGTACATTGCTAACAAAGGGAATAAGGGCAACATAAGGCTAAAGGAGACCCTTCCCAAAGAGCTTACAATCTAAGTGTTACCAGTATGTTGGCAGGTTTACAGAGACATTAGGAATCTTATTACGCAGAATCTTTGCCTGCAGCTTAATCACTGTATAGCATGTGACAGTGAGGTCATTAAGCAGATGGGGGGACCTTTGGAACACAATGCAGATACACTCAGGGTCATTCTCTTTGTTTTCTAGCAGAGGTGGAAGTAAAAGTCCTACCTGAAAAATATCAATGTGGTGGACGAGTAGATCATCTAAAGAAATGGTAAAGAAATATGTTTCAAGCCATAACATGGACATTATGCAGAATTGTGCTAATTTTGGGGATGGTGGGAAGAGAAACAGTAATTTACCAGAGGGCCATATTTGCTATGACGAGTTTCCCTTTAAGACACCTTCCATGCTGGAAATTACCTTATGAACTATTCAAGTGAATGGGCCAAACAGGGCCATATTTACTATGACATGCTGGGAGGAATCTCATGGAGTATCACTGCTTAGTAAATATGGGCCAGTATGTTGTGTGCACATTTACAATTGATCAACAATACAAAAGAAAATTTGCAAAGTCTTATGAGGTGCTGAGCAGAATATGCTCAAGGTTAAGACCTTCAAATAAATCTCCTGCTGGAATTTGCCGTGTTTAAAGACGTCAAAGAATTTGCCTGTACTATTTAACAAAAATCCGTCAGAACAATTGTATGATACATGAAAACAGCACACGCATCTTTTGGATGAAATGAAATATTTAAATTAATCTTACATATGCACATAAAGATTTGTTTTCCTAATTCTAGTCCTTTTGGCAAATAACCCAAACAGGGTTACTGGACAAATATGCATTGAATGCAGGTGTTGATTTTCTCCATTTAAACTTATTTAGCAGTGACTGCATGTCAATTAGATTGGTGCACGTACTGTATACAGTATGCACAGAGAGGGCAATGTACTGTATGAGCTTTTTATGTTGATCTACAATGAAGCCACTGGGTAATCCTCATGGCAGTTAGTGCTCAGCAAAGACTCATAATAAACAAATACCAGGGTATCAATCATATACACTATCAAAAAGGACAGTCTGGAGATCTGGTCTTTTTTATTTGTGGGAACACAGTAGATTTTGGAGAACAGTCTTATGCTAATGAGAAGTACACATACTGGATCTGTATAATAATAATAATAATAATAATAATAATAATAATAATAATAATAATAAATGGATGGGAATGGGATGCACATGAATTAATGTTTTTAATTGGACTGTTGAATTGGATACAAGTCCAGCAAGTACAGGATCTCTTCTCAGTGAAAACCTTGTCTCAGCTTTTGCATAAAGCTTTTGCCAAATGGATTGATTCAGCACTGGGGAATTGCAGACATACATCTTAATATGTCTTAATATGAATGTTTGAAGACCTGGTTCTTTATATTGCTTGATACAAGTGTTTAGAAGATAGTCCTTTTTTTTTTTTTTTTTTTAATAAATACACAGTGTGTGACTAGGCTATCAAAGTCTCACAGGAGGAACAGATTGTAGGAGCCCAGTATAGGGCTAAATCAGACCAAAAAAGTCTATTAGGGTATGCACTCATGCATACAGTACATAAACAGGTTCATATGTGCATTCACTTGTGCATACATACATATATACAGTCATGTGAAAAAGAAAGTACACCCTCTTTAAATAAAGCCAAAATGGAGAAGCTATGTGTGAAAAACTAAGAACACCCTTACTGCTTCCATAGGAATTAAGATGCTATGTAGCAGACAGGTGCTGCTAATCAAATGCCCTTGATTAATTGATCATCAGCATGTGTGACCACATCTATAAAAGCCAAAGTTTTAGCAGTTTGCTGGTCTGGAGCATTCAGGTGTGTGTTAACACAATGCCAAGGAGGAAAGACATCAGCAATGATCTTAGAGAAGCAATTGTTGATGCCCAACAATCTGGGAAGGGTTATAAGGCCATTTCCAAACAATTTAAAGTCAATCATTCTACAGTGAGAAAGATTATTCAAAAGTGGAAAAATTCAAGACAGTTGCAAATCTTCCCAGGAGTGGACATCCCAGCAAATTCACCCCAAGGTCAGACTGTGCAATGCTCAGAGAAATTGCAAAATACACAAGAGTTACATCTCAGACTCTACAGGCCTCAGTTAGCATGTTAAATGTTGAAGTTCATGACAGTACAATTAGAAAAAGACTGAACAAGTATGGTTTGTTTGAAAGGGTTGCCAGGGAAAGCCTCTTCTCTCTAAAAAGAACATGGCAGCATGGCTTAGGTTTGCAAAGTTGCATCTGAACAAACCACAAGACTTCTGGAACAATGTCCTTTGGACAGACAAGACCAAAGTGGAGATGTTTGGTCATAATGCACAGTGCCACGTTTGGCGAAAATCAAAAACAGCATATCAGCACAAACACCTCATAACAACGATGTGAGAGACTGATAAAGTCATACAGAAAATGATTACTTCAAGGTATTGCTGCTAAAGGTGGTTCTACAAGCTATTGAATCATAAGGTGTACTTAGTTTTTCAAATATGGCTTCTCCATTTTAGCTTTATTTTTGTTAAATAAATCATGACAATATGTCATGTGTAGTTGTTCATCTGAGGTTGTATTTACCTAAGGAACAGATGATTGTTATTATGTCCTGATAAGTAAAAGCATGGAATTCAAAGAGGGTGTACTTTCTTTTTCACATGAGAGAGAGAGAGAGATATAGAGAGAGATAGATAGAGAGAGATAAATAGAGAGAGAGAGATATATATAGAGAGAGGGATAGAGATATATATATATATATATATATATATATATAGAGAGAGAGAGAGAGAGAGAGAGAGAGAGAGAGAGAGAGAGAGATAGAGAGATAGAAAGAGAGATAGAGAGAGATATATAGAGAGAGATAGAGAGAGAGAGAGAGATAGATAGATATAGAGATAGAGAGAGAGAGATAGAGAGAGAGAGAGATAGAGAGATAGAGAGATAGAGAGATAGATAGGATATATAGGATAGATATAATATATGTAGAGGTATCTGAACCGTGTGCGAGCTTTCGAGATACAATAATACAATGATCTCTTCTTCGGGCGGTGTTACAATTGATTCAGCCAAAAAACTTTCTTGAAATAAAGCGTGAAGGCTATCTTTCCCCATGTGCAGTATGAAATTTATGACCTGAGGGGTTAAATTGTCCCTGAATGCTTGTGATGTAAGAGAATGTGTGTGTGTGTGTGTGTGTGTGTGTGTGTGTGTGTGTGTGTGTGTGTGTGTGTGTATATATATATATATATATATATATATATATATATATATATATATATATATATATTATATACAGTCCATGCACTCATAGATCTCTGGGGTTTAGGAACTTGGGAATCAGAAATGTTAACAAATACTTCATGTAAGGGAGGGAATTGATATAAATTGCATTTGTATTGAAGGGAGATCAGACACATTGTGAAAACCAGGAAACCAAAAGAAAAAAACTCAATGCTAATTTATATTCACATAAATTGAAAGTATACGCAGTGTATATAAAGTGACATAAATGTAATAGTATATCTATGTGACCTTATATGACTAATGCTGTGTAACACCCATTAGAAAGTGCCTAATTTAGATATTATAAAAATGCAAAGTGTAATATGAAACATCAAAAGATTCAAGAAAAAAACACGTACAAAAGGATAAATAATCCAAAGAAGAGTATCCCGGATCCAAAAGTCCACCGTCCAAAAGAACGTGTTTATCCAAATGGGATGTTGCAGTGGTTGTTGGTTTCCTATGAAGATCACATAGGGTATAGTGTTGTCTGTCGCTCTGACCGACCACGTCAGAGAAGAAAGATATCCAAAAATAAACAAGGAGAGGGGCACGTAGCTCCATAGTGTAAAATCTTCTTGATTTATTATAAAAGACAGGTTCTCTGTAGAGTAGTACTCACAAACATCATAAAATCATAACGCTCATCATAGAAATATCACAAGTATCAAGAAGGTGGATACAGGGCATGAACGGCTGGTGTTTCCAAGCAAGGTGAGTGTTTAAAGCATGCAGGCTCCTTCTCCATGTCATGCAACAAACGTGCTGACCAGCTACACTAAGATACATGTTTATATTTTTCTCTTTTTGGCTAATTGTACTATGGCTGTTATTGATTCTTGTTATGTATTATTTATGTTATTAGTTTACCACCATATACTGTAACCCTCTTTCCTTTCTGTATCCTGTATTGAAAATCTAAAATAAAGAGTATAAAAAATATAAATATATATACACACATATATACTTAAATACACACACAAGTATAAATACATACAACGAGGCATAGAGTAGTTTGACTCTCCCTGTAGCCTCTCACACAGGCAGTAATGGGAGATTTATTTAGTCTTTCGAGTTTACCCAAGCTTTCTGGAGTCTCCCAGGCAATCCAGAACACTTGGCCAATATGGACCTAAAGGGCCTTCTCGGTATTTCCCCTGTTAACCAAGGTCCAGCCTGAGCCCTTAATCTATTTATTTTAATTGAGGAACTGGTTCACGAGTCAGGATGTGTTATGGGAAGGAATGTGGGACGATTGTTAGCAACTGTGTTTACATGTGGAAAAAATAAAATCAGTCTGATTAGATTCTGAATAATTTAACCTAAAATGAAGCAGTGGAGCCATAAGGAGTACAGTATGCAACAAAGAAAAGAAGCAAATATGGAATTACATTGACATTGAGATGTGCTTTGAGCATGCCATTTTAATCAATTTACTGAGGTAGCTGTTCCAAATTTGGGGGGAATTGGGAGAGAATTAAAAAAAAGCAACAAAAAAAAAACAGATTTCAGATGAGAAACCTTTCCTCATAAAAGATCTGTGCCAAGTGTAAGACTTTTCTTTAATAGTATATTGTTTTAGGATCATTCTCACATCATTTTTTTCTAGAGAAAGTAGCTTTTTTATTATTGGGTTATTTTTTTGCCGAGCAGCCTCTGATCTTGGGATATGATTGAAGGCAAAACCCCCAAGTGATAAAGTTTACCAACTAGAACTATGGGGGTCATGCACTAAGCTCCGATAAGTCACTTTTAGAGCGCAAAGTGCTCTTAGAACGTGATTTTTTGCTCAACCTGAGCAATGCAAACAGGCACTTTGCGCTCTAAAAGTGACTTTTTTCTTGAATTTTTTCTAAGTCCAACTTTGCTCGTTCGTAACCCTGTTTGCGTTAAATTCTGTCCTTAAGCGGGATGCACTAAGCAACGCAACCTTGGCAAACGCGAACGTTGTGTTGATCAGAACACGTCAGGTCAGAGTAGACGCAAAGAAATCTGGACTTAGAAAAAGTTATTGCTTTTCATTTTTGCATGCGCAACACCCATACAACAGGCCGGCGGTGTCCCCAGCTGACCCCGCGGGGGTCACCGAGGGAGCCCGGGGGTCGCGTGGGTGTCCCTGGCTGACCCTGTGGAGGTCCCGGGGTCCCCGGCTCACCAAGCGGGGGCCCTCGTGGGACTGTGTGGGTCACTGCGGGAGTCCCAGGGTACCCGCGGGCCTGCGGTATCAATGTTGCACCTCCAAAAATAATAAACAATATTTGTAACTAAATACACCCCCCTAACACATACAGTACAGTAATGGGCAAAATTACTATTATCCACATATGGATAATAATGCATTTGCCCATTTTAAATACATATAAATTACAATAAATACAGTAAAAACATATTACACTTACCTTTTACAGGCACCCACGATGAAGGCCGTCTTCATCCTCATCTTCATCCTGCCCATGCCCCTCCGGTGCTGCAAAACATGCACAACAATCACAATAGCCAATGTAATGTCCCCTAACCCCTTAATCACCATAGCGGTTATTAACCGCTACAGTCATTAAGGGGTTAACCCACCCTCACCCACCACTCGGGAGGCCTACATATCCTCCCCCACTAATCCCCCACCCCGTGAGGCCTAACTATCCTCACCCACTACCCAGCTGGGAGGCCTACCCACATACCCTTGGGGCCAATACCCCCTCCCCCCACCCCCAGTACCCACAATAAAAACAATACACTTCCCCACAATAAACATCATTCTATTTATTAAATACATAACCCACCCCCTGTGCCCCCCCATAAATACATGATTTATTCTTTTACATACAGGGTGGGCCTGACGGGTCACCTCACAGACATACAGGTTACCAGCAAATTGTTTCATACAGGTTCTGGAGGCCTGTTGGTGGGTACCGCCAAGCGCCATGGCCCACCAGCGGGTCACCATGGGCCACAATTGGGTCCCCACGGTAGGCCCGCGGATGTCTGGGAGCCCCGGGTCAGACCCACAGGTGTCTGAGGGGCCTCGGGTGGTTCCCACGGGGGTCTGGGGACCCACGGGTGGGCACTACAGGTCCGCGATACCCCAACAGATGTGGGCCCACGGTTCTTCCCCGCAGGTGTCCCCCGTGGACCACGCAGCCTGGTACCCGTGAGATACCCGAGGATACCTCAGATGGTCTCCAGAGGTCTCACGCAGAACCAAGGAACCAACCCTGTATGTAAAATAAATAAACCTGACCTATACATTCAATACATATGTAACGGCATATGTAACGGGTATTCCCTCTATCCCAATCACAGATATAGTGTGGGTGGGTGGAAACCTATGTGTTACCAGGTGTGGTGCATATACCTGTAGGTTCACAAGAGGCCTTAGCCTCCGCTTGTTGGGAACCTGGGGTGAGTCCTTCAGCTCGAACTGTTTCACAGCGCCTCCACCTGTGCAGGGTTCTAGGAATGTAGAAGGTTGCCTACACAGGACCCACATATATAATAAGTACATACACGGAGATGTATATAACCAGTTTATATAATATGCAGGAATAATACACACTTTAATACTACTCCCCCTAGGGGGTAACTCCACAGTCTATAATGCAGTCCAAAGTGTCTTTCACTCCACTAGGAACGTACCTTCCCACCACTGTGTATCCCCACACCGTGTCCACAGCCAAACCCCTTTGTCCCGTGGTCAGCGCTGCCACTATGTGTAATGATAATATATATGATACGTTGGTGCACTTAGGAAGGTACCTGCCGAGCGCTCCTGCACTCGGGCCAGCAATCAACCTCAAAAAGGATCTGCTGCTGGGTGATCCGTCTGTCATCCAATGCTTCCTCGCACGAGGGTCCCCAGGTGCGATCCCACCCTGGAGATAGTCTCTGTCTTTTTAGCACAGACTTGAGCCCAAGTCTCTTCTCGGGGAGCGCAGCGTCCGCTGTGTCCTTATCTGACACTAGTACTAATGTGACAGGGTCCCTAACCTAGGGCCTGTCCCTGTAGCACCACAAGCTGGGGGGTTCAGGACCTATCTCCGGCCTAGGGCAGAGGTGGGGAACCTTTTTTCTGACAAGGGCCATTTTGATATTTATAAAATCATTCGAGGGCCATCCAAAATTATCAACTTAAAAATTAGGCTGCTATATTTGGTCAAACATTTAATGAACTCACCAATAATGTGATGGCTGGGCAGGGGGGAGGGAAATCAGACTCTCAGACCCACTCTCTCTCTCTCTCAGACCCACTCTCTCTCAGACCCACTCTCTCTCTCAGACTCTCAGACCCATTCGCTCTCTCAGACTCTCAGACCCACTCTCTCTCTCAGACTCTCAGACCCACTCTCTCTCTCAGACTCTCAGACCCACTCTCTCTCTCAGACCCACTCTCTCTCTCTCAGACTCTCAGACCAACTCTCTCTCAGACTCTCACTCTCAGACCCACTCTCTCTCTCTCAGACTCTCAGACCCACTCTCTCTCTCAGACTCTAAGACCCACTCTCTCTCTCTCTCTCTCTCTCTCTCTCTCTCTCTCTCTCTCTCTCTCTCTCTCTCTCTCTCTCTCTCTCTCTCAGACTCTCAGACCCACTCTCTCTCTCTCTCTCTCAGACCCACTCTCTCTCTCAGACTCTCTTTCTCAGACTCACTCTCTCTCTCTCTCAGACTCACTCTCTCTCTCTCAGACTCTCAGACCCACTCTCTCAGACTCTCAGACTCACTCTCTCAGACTCACTCTCTCTCTCAGACTCCCTCTCTCAGACTCTCAGACCCACTCTCTCTCAGACTCTCAGACCCACTCTCTCTCTCAGACTCTCAGGCCCATTCTCTGTCTCTCAGACTCTCTCTCTCTCTCTCTCTCAGACTCACTCTCTCTCTCAGACTCTCAGACCCACTCTCTCTCTCTGACTCTCTCTCTCTCTCTCTCTCTCTCTCAGACTCTCTCTCTCTCAGACTCACTCTCTCTCTCAGACACACTCTCTCTCTCTCAGACACACTCTCTCTCAGATACACACTCTCTCTCTCTCAGACCCACTCTCTCTCTCTCAGACTCTCAGACCAACTCTCTCTCAGACTCTCACTCTCAGACCCACTCTCTCTCTCTCAGACTCTCAGACCCACTCTCTCTCTCAGACTCTAAGACCCACTCTCTCTCTCTCTCTCTCTCTCTCTCTCTCTCTCTCTCTCTCTCTCTCTCTCTCTCTCTCTCTCTCTCTCTCTCAGACTCTCAGACCCACTCTCTCTCTCTCTCTCTCAGACCCACTCTCTCTCTCAGACTCTCTTTCTCAGACTCACTCTCTCTCTCTCTCAGACTCACTCTCTCTCTCTCAGACTCTCAGACCCACTCTCTCAGACTCTCAGACTCACTCTCTCAGACTCACTCTCTCTCTCAGACTCCCTCTCTCAGACTCTCAGACCCACTCTCTCTCAGACTCTCAGACCCACTCTCTCTCTCAGACTCTCAGGCCCATTCTCTGTCTCTCAGACTCTCTCTCTCTCTCTCTCTCAGACTCACTCTCTCTCTCAGACTCTCAGACCCACTCTCTCTCTCTGACTCTCTCTCTCTCTCTCTCTCTCAGACTCTCTCTCTCTCAGACTCACTCTCTCTCTCAGACACACTCTCTCTCTCTCAGACACACTCTCTCTCAGATACACACTCTCTCTCTCTCAGACACACTCTCTCTCTCTCAGACACTCTCTCTCTCTCAGACACACTCTCTCTCTCAGACACACTCTCTCTCAGACACACACACTCTCTCAGACACACTCTCTGTCTCAGACACTCTCTCTCAGACACACTCTCTCTCAGACACACTCTCTCTCTCAGACACACACACTCTCTCTCTCAGACACACACACACTCTCTCTCTCAGACACACACACACTCTCTCTCAGACACACACACACTCTCTCTCAGACACACACACACACTCTGTCTCAGATACACACACAAACTCTCTCTCAGACACACACACACTCTCTCTCAGACACACACACACACTCAGACACACACACACTCTCTCTCAGACACACACATGGGGAGGGAAATCTGATCGGGGGGGGATCGGAGCAGGTGCCCTCCGCAACTGCTGCTCGGTGTGGGGAGAAGGAGGACCGTGTAAGTGTGCAAGGGGGGGAATCTGAACAGGGGGGATAGGAGCAGGTGCCCTCCTCTGCAACTGCTACCCGGTGTGGGGAGGAGGGCCATGTAAGTGCACGGGGGGGGGGGGCGGAGCAGGGGGGGATCGGAGCAGGTACCCTCTACAACTGCTGCCCGGTGTGGGGAGGAGGAGAGGCGGTAGTGAGGTGTCTCTCCCACCACAAACTCGTTCTTCTATCCCCCAAGCCTCTTATACCCCCTTCCCCCCCATCCCCCACTCCTCTTATACCCTCTCCCCCCCGGAGCGCTGCTTACCTGCGCCGCCCTGGTGATAGGTCCTTAATCACCTCAGGCGGCTGCTGCCATACACAGACAGTGACACACAAACACAGTCACCGTGACACAGACAGTGACACACACACACAGAGACACACACACACACAGACAGTGACAGTGTGATACGCACACACACACACACACACACACACACACAGAGACCGTGACACACACAGAGACCGTGACACACACAGAGACCGTGACACACACAGAGACCGTGCCAGACACACACAGTGACCGTGCCAGACACACACAGTGACCGTGCCAGACACACACAGTGACAGTGACACACACACACACACACACACACACACACACACACACACACACACACACACACACACACACACACACACACACAGACACACACAGACACACACACACACACACACATTGACACACACACACAGTGACATTGACACACACACACAGTTTATCCCAGTTACGCCAATCTCTTTATGGGACTCTGGGAGGAACATCACATATGGCCCGGTGGCGTCCTGGGGGCGGACTTTGTCCTATGGCGGCGCTACATCGATGATGTCATTTTAATTTGGGGAGGCACCCAGGAGAATTTGGACTCCTTTTTGTCAAGTATAAACATAAATAATTACAATCTACAATTCACCTCTGTTACAAGTAAAACCACCCTTAACTATTTAGATCTTACTATCTATATAGAGAATGGTACGTTAAAAACTAGGTCCTATTTTAAGGAAGTGGACAGTAATAATTACATCTTACGTACAAGCTGTCACCAGAATTTATGGATGGACAATGTCCCATATAATCAGTTCAGAAGGATGCGCCGTAATTGCACTGATACAGTAGTATTTAATGATCAGTGTAACATACTAAAAGAACGCTTTGTTGAGAAACACTATAAGACAGACCTCCTGGACGCAGCATTTGACAAGGCTAACTGTCTAAATAGACAGGACTTAATAGTACCTAAAAATAAAGACAAAACTCCCAATATAAATTTCGACACAGCATTTTTAACTTCTTTTAATAACGAATCAAACAATATCAAGAAAATAATTAATAAACACTGGCATGTTTTATTAAATGACCCTATCCTGAAAGACAATATGCCACAGCACCCCAAGGTTATCTTCAAAAAAGCAAAAAACCTGAAGGGAATGATAGCTCCAAGTGCTTTAAAGAAATTGGAAACAAAGAAAGATGGATGGCTCCAAAAATTGGAGGGTTTCTATGGTTGTAGTTCTTGCAAAGCCTGCGGACACAAAAACCAAGAAAAAAAGAAATTCATGAGTAACAATAAAAATGAAGAATATAAGATAAAACAATATATGAATTGTACTTCAAATTACATAATTTACCTCCTCGAATGCCCATGTGGGCTACAATATGTGGGTAAAACCACAAGAGCAATTAAGATACGCATCTTAGAACACCTGAGCAATATCAGAAGAAGTATCCAGTCCCACAATGTCTCTAAGCACTTTTCTATATTCCACAACTCCAATACAGCAGGATTAAAATTCACTGCAATTGAGCATGTAGTACAACATTGGAGAGGAAGGGATAGAAATCTAGACTTAAGTAGAAGGGAGATGTACTGGGTACATAAACTCAATACACTGACACCTAACGGTCTTAATGTGGATTTTGAGATTGCACCTTTCCTCTAAATATTGCACTTGCACTTTAATTATCTTGATATATGTAAATAATCTAATTTAATTGAAATTTTATTAATTTTATATATATATATGCTGTTATCTGATTTTATATACACTGCATTTACTTTGCTAATCTATGTTCTCTCTCTCTCCCTCTATGTATGGACCTTCTCTAATAATTATCAACTATCCGAGTTTTAATGATGATTTTTAGCTTCTATAATATGTTTTAATTTATATTTTATCTTTTAGAACCTCTTATATGAGAGTGAATAAAATTAATATATGTATTTATATGCGCCGTAATTTTTGGACCACAGTATTGTGTACCCATGTGGGAGAATCTGTGCGTAATGAAATTAAGTGTTTTTTCAATTAGTGTCCTAATTGAAGACGCTATTTAAGTAACACCCAGTATGGGACACAATCATTGCTCCTGAGGAAGCTGCGGATGCAGTGAAACGCGTTGAGCCGAATCAAGGAAGGAAGCAGTCTGTCAACCTGCTCCTACCCCAGAGGTGCAGCTACGGTTAGGCGAGCCCTCCAACCCTCCGATCTTCCCGCCCGTACCGGAAGTCGTCACCACCAGGCCAGGAAGTGACGACAGACGCCATCCATCGGCACCGGACGAGGGGGCACCCTCGCGGAGGGAAGTTTGAGTGAAGTGGAGGACCTTTTCGTTTTTTTCCATCTGCCAAGCCGCCGCTGCCCTAAAAGATACCTTTATGTGACTGTGTTCACATTATATATTGTGAGTACATACCTTTTATGCTACTACGATAAAATTGGTGTTACCTGGTGAAACCCTATGTTTTCCTCTCTTCTCTGAACGAATGCGATTGCTGTACTGTGAAAGTGAAGGTCCCAGCAGGCATACCATTTAAACTACCAGTCTGCTGCAGTCTGCGATCCCAAATAGAAGAGCCAGTATATTGATCATTACCTATACAAACGCTGGTTTAAATCTTACATCTTGTAAGTAGGTTATTCATAAGAGCCAAGTATTTCCGGATTTCTGACTCATATGTATTTTCATACCACACCATGATCTGTATTTATATGTTTCTTTCTGGGTGTTCCTGACGATCCTGCTCC